>NC_029772.3:52847929-52885994 GCF_000817695.3 Arachis duranensis | reverse complement strand
ATAATAAAAACTAACTAAAACATACTAAAAACATACTAAAAACAATGCCAAAAAGCGTATAAATTATCCGCTCATCACTTATACCACGAAGACTCTGATCTCAAGGAATTGAAGGCTCTGTTGTTAGGAGAGGCAATCAAACGCATGGACCAGGAATCCAAGAGATGTGCATTCAAGCTTGTTTTTATGTAGAACAGAAGTGTTTGTCAGGCAGGCGTTCATAAGTTGAGAATGGTGATGAGTGTCACATAATCATCATATTCATCATGTTCTTGTGTGCGAATGGATATCTTAGAACAAGAATAAGCATGAATTGAATAGAAAACAGTAGTAATTGCATTAATACTTGAGGAACAGCAGAGCTCCACACCTTAATCTATGGTGTGTAGAAACTCCACCGTTGAAAATACATAAGTGATAATGGTGTTCATTGGCTTCAGCCCCAGAGGGGGAACCAGAATAACCAAGACCTAGGTCTAAGGACTAAATGTCCAAAGATGTGAGTACAATAGTAAAAAGTTCTATTATACTAAACTAGTTACTAGGGTTACAGAAATAAGTAAATGATGCAGAAATCCACTTCGGGGCCCACTTGGTGTGTGCTTGGGCTGAGCATTGAAGCTTTCGTGTGTAGAGACTTTTCTTGGAGTTAAATGCCAGCTTTTATGCTAGTTTGGGCGTTTAACTGCAGCTTCTATCTTATTTCTGGCGTTTAACTCCAGAATAGGGTAGGAAATTGGCGTTTGAACTCCAATTTGTGTCATCAAAATTCGAGCAAAGTATGGACTATTATATATTGCTGGAAAGTCCTGGATGTCTACTTTCCAACACAATTGAGAGCGTGCCATTTGGGTTTCTGTAGCTCCAAAAAATCCATTTCGAGTGCAGGGAGGTCAGAATCCAACAACATCAGCAGTCCTTTTTCAGCCTCTGAATAAGATTTTTGCTCAGGTCCCTCAATTTCAGCCAGAAAATACTTGAAATCATAGAAAAACACACAAACTCATAGTAAAGTCCAGAAATGTGAATTTTGCTTAAAAACTAACCTAATATACTAAAAAGTAGCTAGATCCTACTAAAAACTACCTAAAAACAATGCAAAAAAGCGTATAAATTATCCGCTCATCACGTATCCACAGAGATTGGTAGATTTGAACAATTTTAATTAATTGATAAATTAGTCAAGCTTAAACAGAATAAGTTGTGAGTGCGGAATTATAAATAAATGGCGAAAGAATAAAGGAAAGCAATAAGGTGCAGAAATAGAAATGGCAAGAATGTAAAAGGGTGTGGGAATTTGCAGAATGTAAATGAAAGCTATAAAAGAATGGAAGAGATAAGAATGGGGAAATTCATTGAGATCTGGATATATTGTCTCTTTGGATTAAATCCAGCTTATATCCTCTTCAATCATGCAACTCATTGACCTCTTGGCAATCATGATTGATCAAGCCCCAATCCCTTGGTGACTCAATCTCTCAGATCTTGATCAATAGCCAATTCCTTGGTCTAATTGCTCATGAAGAGAGATATGCTTGGTCCCTGATTATACCACACATCCTTGTAGGTCCAGGTAGAGGGAGCATTATATGTCACTATATCCAAACACCAAAACCCAGATCCTACTCAAGTGTGAGAAGGGATTTCTAGCATGGTTTCATGTTTCCTTTTCCAAGGTTCCCATGAAACCCATTTTGTATTCAACCTCTTTTCCAAGATGATTAAACAGTAAACATGAAGAACGAAATTCCTTCTAGAAAATCAAAGAGAAGAAGAAATTCACTTCATTAATCCATCAAGTACAATCGAGCTCCTTCTCTCAAGGAGAGGGAATTTAGCTACTCATAGCTTAGAAAGAAAGTACAATAGATGGAAGAGATGAATTGTAAAAAGTGAAAAACTTGAACTCCACAATCCCCTACTGAGATAGTGATGACTAACCCCCTTTTTCTACTACTTCCAGGGGTATTTATACTACTCCTAGATCTAGAAATAAAGAAAAATACAAAAGTGAAAAGAAAAATTATAATTCAGAGGGAAAAGAAACTCAACAAATGTGATCTTCCAGCTGGCATGTGACTAGCGCTCCTCTGGCGTGTCACGCTCCCTTTGTTTCAATCTTGGCGTGCCACACCTCCCCATTCAAGTGGCATGCCATCCTCCATCACATCCCTGGTGTGCCACGCCTTCGATACCAAGTGGTACTCCGAGGACTCTTTAAAGTCCTCAAGTAGCTTGGCGTGCCACGCCTTTGAGACAAAGTGGCACGCCCAAGCCTTTTCCTACATCTTCATGATTCTGGAAACTTGTATCAGCGTGGCACACCTAGGATCTGGCGTGCCACACCCCTCTAAATGCTTCATCTTCTTGCTGGCGTGCCACGCCTCATCATCCAAGTGGCACGCCCAATTCATTTGGCCCTTAATCTCTTTCTCTGAAAAACACTACCAGCGTGCCACGCCATGGGACTAGCGTGCCACGCCCCTTCCCTTGCCTTGGTTTCAAGAGTTGGTGTGCCACGCCTGGACGTTTAAGTGGCACGCCAAAGTGGGATAATTGAGCTGGCGTGCCACGCCTTCGATACACAAGTGGCACGCCCAACTTTGTTTGGCCTCCTTAAGTGCTAGCGTGCCACGCCTGATCATGCAAGTGGCACGCCCAATTGAGATATGTGAGCTGGCGTGCCACGCCTTCGACACCAAGTGGCACGCCCAGCTTTTGCTTTGCCTTCTTGTTCATTGGTGTGGCAGCCTGATTATTCAAGTGGCACGCCTATATCTCATTAGCCTTCAAGCCCTTCTCTAGATTCTTGTACCAACGTGCTACGCCATGTTGCTCAAGTGGCATGCCCATTCAATTGTGGGTCTCTTAGGCTTGGCGTGCCACGCCTTGATCCTCAAGTGGCACACCCAAGTTAATTCTGGAACTGGCGTGCCATGCCTTCGATACAAAGTGGCACGCCCTAGTGATGACTCTTCTAGGTAATGAGTTGGCGTGCCACGCCCAACTTTTGGCATGCCAAGCCAATACATTTTTGTGGCGTTTGTTCCAAGTGGCACACCTGCTTCACACGCCCCACTTATTTTGTTGTTTTCTTCCCATTTTTGATGTCTTTTTCACCTGAAATTTAACACAAACTCATTTCAAAGCAATGTACTATGATATTCATCAATTAAGGCATGAATTGCAATGATCAAATGAGATTATGCCTCTTTTATGGTCTTTTTTATGCAAGAAAAAGGGAAGATGATGTAAGTCATCAGACACGCATACGTGCATGACGCGTACACGTGGATGCGACATTTTTGAAGAAGCACGCAAATGTGTGAATTAAGCAGTAGTATGGATGTAAGAATTTGCAATCCACGCGTACGCGTGGAATGAGCATTCATTTTGCGAATGCTATGCTCTCAAAGTGAATGCTGCAGGGGACGTGTACGTGTGGGTGACGCGTACGCGTTGATGAGTTAAAACACCAGAGATGCGCAAGCGTATAGCACGCATACGCATGGGTGCCTGAACGCTCCGTTATCTAAACGAACGCTACGCTTACCTGGAAGTGCATTTCTGCTCAAATTAGCTTCATTCCAAGCCCATTTGAACTACAAGTAAGCAAGCCCACTCTGATCACTCAATGAAGACCACAAGGTTCATCTAGAATAGGAATTTCATTTAATTTATAATTTGTTTTGAATTTCATTTCAATTTATAATTTAGGAAAGCCTATATAAAGGTATCAATTTTAATTTATTAGGGGGCTCTGACGGATAGAAGACAGTAGGAGTAGTAGTAGTAGCAGGAGTAGGAGTAGGAGTAGAATAGAAGGCTCTTGTAAACACTTTTACCATTTTACACTTTTACATTTCAGTATTGAATTCAATTTAGCTTATGCAATTTCAATTTCTACTATTCTCTTTTGAAATTTCCTTTTCTGAAATTTTACTTTCATGCAATTTAATTTTTCTGCAAGTGTTCTTAGAGCGATGATCCATTAACCCCACTTCATTAGGGGAGGAGCTCTATTATAATTCACATGATTGAGTGAACTTCTTCTTCTCCTCAATTCATTTGTGTAGCTATTGGATAACCTTTGTTTTGATTGATGATTCATTCACTCCGGAAGGGGGTTTGAATCTGTGAATGCTTGTGTGAGCCTCGGAAGGGGAATCATGAGTATTATAACTTAGGCTCTATTCTTCACTACTCTCTTGATCAACACCATTTGGGAGGAATTGAGATCCTGAGAGTTAGTGTGGGTTATGGGTGAGAGACATGTACCTCACCTCTTCTCATGACAATTGGATCAAGGAATTGGCGAGATTGATTGTGATTAGAGAGATTGGATTGCCAAGGAATTGGGATCCAATCAATTTCAATCCGCCATAGATCTACTCATATGATTGAGAAAGGAGTTGAGACCCATTTGATTCATTGTGGATTATGATATTTCCAATCCCTATTGAATCTTGTTTTCTGTTAATTTCTGTTTCCTTTAATTTCCTAGCACCCAATCCCTTTACATTTGATGCGATTTACATTCTGCACTTTACATTTCCTGCAATTTACATTCTGTTAGTTCAATTTCACTCAATTCACCACTGTTAGCTTAACTAAATTTATCACCTAACTAAAGTTGCTTGATCCATCAATCCTCATGGGATTGACCTCACTCACGTGAGTTTTACTACTTGATGCGACCCGGTACACTTGCCGGTGAGTTTGTGTGGAAATCGTTTTTCCAAAGTTTTTGGCGCCATTGCTGGAGATTGATTTAGATCAACAATGATTAAGTGGGTGATAAGTCTAGATTAAGCATTTTCTTTGTTTTTGTCCTTTTAATTTTTTGTTATCTACTGATACTTAGGTTTTTGTGTTTTTGCCTCAATAAGAAATTCTCATCTGAGACATGAATTTTAATTTTCTTTGATGATTGTGTTTTATAAAATTCAAATGGAGTTTTCCTCATCTTTTGATCAAGCAAATTTCATGGAATATTGCCTACCATTACCAAATGACTATTCTAATGATGGTTGGAAATATCACCAAGAAATGACAGATTATGAGCAATTCAACCAATGGGGATATGCTCCAGGGCCACAAAATAATCAAGACAATTCCATGAGATACCACCCAATACCAAATGAAACTTCAATGGAGAAGGAGGTTTTGAAAGTATTTGAACCTGTGGCTCCATATTCACAGAAGCTAATTGAGGTGACAGAGGAACATGAAACTTTACACCCAAAGGACTCAATGGAGTATCATGTAGAAGAAGGGGAGGAAGCCAATCAAGAAAGTTCACACTCAATTGAAGCAGAAAGCTACATGGATGAAAGGCTCATTGAACCACCAATTCAAGAGGCTTTTGGTGAAGAGAACACTCCAACAATCACACAATTACCAAGTCTTGGAATAAAAAAAGTGAAGGCAACTGACAAGAGCACCAAAGAGAGGATTGTGACCAAGCTACAAAGGACAACATTCATGAAGAAAAAAGGTCAACTGCAAACAATCCCACCCCTAAACCACCAGCAAACAAGTTTAATCAAGAAAATAACCAAAGGAAGCTTGCTGGGAAGAAGCTAAGAAAGGGGGCACTGATTGGCTCTTCCTTATACCAGAGGTCATTCCTCTTAGCAAACTAGAAGAAGAGGAAGAAAGTTGAGAATAATATGTCAAGCTAATGACACTAAAAGAGCGCTTGTTAGGAGGCAACCCAACTGTAGGTAACACTTCCTTTCTTTGCTTTGTTTATTTTCAATAATTTGGCATATGATTGCATTCTAAGTTTAGTGTTGCCCTGCAACAATCTGTTTTTAATCTTTCTGGATGCTTGCATCATTCTAAAATGAAAGTGTCACACTAAGTTTCTAAGTTTGGTGTGTCACTTAACTTTATATGCAATGTATCCATCAACACCACTTGTTTATACAATTATAATGCCTTTACTTTGAAGTTCTCTGTTCTATTTTTCTTTATTGTTGTTTTAGTCATCTCTTTATTTTTTATACTTTCTTTTATTGTTCTCAACTATTTGTATTAATGCCTCACCAAGAAACCTTTACTCATGACATTTGTTTCTCTTGGTGATTGTGTTATTAACATATGACAGTTTCCTTTGTTTAGTTTTAGTTCAAATAAATTGACACGTGATTACATTCTAAGTTTGGTGTTGCTATGCAACAAAAATTTATTTCCAATCTATACTGGATACTTGCATCAATTCCAAGTGAAAATGTCACATTAAATTTGGTGTGCCACTTATCTTCTATGCAATGTATCATGCAAACCTTCTTATATTTGCAATCACAATGTCTCTGTTTCCTGTGCCTTCAATGTTATTTTTAATTTTGCTTGCTTAAACACATGTACTATTGACATTTTATTATTTAAGACACTCATGAACCATCATAGACCCCATCACCACTGTTTTAATTGCTGCTTGAGGATAAGCAAGAATTCTAAGTTTGGTATGGGAAGGGGAAAAATTGGAGGAAAGGGACAACAATAGTGAAGATGAACTACAAGGTGGTAACGCTCCTTTTACCTCCTACTTATTTCCAGCACTTTAAATTGCATGATTGTCTTCTATCTTCTTTGTATGCATGTGTATTGTGAATAAGAATAGTTTGATTGCTAGATTGTAACATGTTGCTGTGACATTATGACTACCAACTTGAGTTTTGTGAGTTCAAAAGCAATTAAATATCATGATCACAAACAAACAAGGTAATTAAAGAAGAACTTAGCATGGGCATACAAGTATTGGAAGGCTAGTATGATTAATTATTGTTCAATTGTATTGGAATTTAATTAATTGAAGTTCTCATCTAGGACATTTTATGAAATTTTTGAATTCATGAAAACCTTGAAGAAGCAAATATAGTTAAGGCAAGAAAAGAAAAAGGGAAAGATTGAGAAAGATGAAGGCTTTGAGTACCAATGAAAATTTATTTGTTAAATACTTGTGGTGTTTATGTATCAGGCAAAAAGCTTGAAAACAAAACACTTAGAAATCAAGGCTAGGCTCAAGTGCAAAAGCACTCCCTCAAAGCTCAAGGCTCTGAGCATCAAAAAATAGAGAGTAAAGACAAGAAACAAATGAGCTTAAAGAAGTCCTCTAATTAAATACTTGTGGTGCTTATGTATCAAGTGGTAATACTTGAAAACAAAGCATTTAGAGTCGTAGCTTTGTTTTCAACTCATGGTGAAAAGCACCCAAAAGGAGAAGCTAAGAGGAGAATGAAAAGCTTTCTTCAAGGAAGAAATATAAAGAAAAGATTTTATAAAATGAGCTAGATAGAAACATCAAT
Source organism: Arachis duranensis (assembly GCF_000817695.3). Classification (NCBI taxonomy): domain Eukaryota; kingdom Viridiplantae; phylum Streptophyta; class Magnoliopsida; order Fabales; family Fabaceae; genus Arachis; species Arachis duranensis. Next base: position 52,878,681 of record NC_029772.3, on the reverse strand, counting down.
CATTTGAATTTCTTTTGTGATTGTTGCATGCACAGAAAACTAGCTAACCATGAACATAAAAATTGCTACTCTTCTCACCTTGGTTTGTCAAACTTTACTGCATGATTCTTTTCTTGCTTGGGGACAAGCAAGGTTTAAGTTTGGTGTTGTGATGACATGTCATCTTTTGCATGTTTTACTAGCAATTTTTATCTATTTTTGCTTGGATTTCATGCATTTTTAGGCAAGAAGTAAGTGCTTGGATGAGAAATTCATGCTTGTCTCAATTTAATTATACATTGTTGATTTTATGCATTTTCATGAGATTTTTTGCAGGATTTAGTTGATAATATGAATGATGCAAGATTTGATGATTATGCCAAGACTTTGATGGCATGTTTGATTGATGATAGGTGAAAAAATGATGAAAAGAAAAAAAAAGCAAAGAAGCAAGCTGCAGGAGAACGCTACGTTCATTTGATGAACGCTACGTTCATAAGTGACGCGCACGCATACAAGGCGCTCGCGCATGATGACACTTTTGAAGATCTACTCGTACGCATGCATGGCATGTACGCATGGAAGGAGGATCAAAGTTCACCAGCAATGAACGCTACGTTCACTTTGAATGAGCGCCTACGATACTTCTGAAAATTTGATTTGAAATTTAGCCATCGACGCGCACGTGTGCATGACGCGTACGCATGGATGCGACATTTTTGAAGAAGCACGTGAATGCATGAATTAAGCGGTAGCGTAGAAGTAAGAATTTGCAATCCACGCGTACACATGGGTGATGTGTACGCGTAGAATGAGCGTTCATTTTGCGAACGCTATGCTCTCAAAGTGAACGCTGCAAGGGACGCGTACGCGTCGATGAGCCAAAACACCAGGGACGCGCAAGCGTATAGCATGCATACGCGTGGGTGCCCGAACACTCCGTTCTCTAAATGAACACTACGCTCACCTGGAAGTGCATTTTTGCTCAAATTAGCTTCATTCCAAGCCCATTTGAACTACAAGTAAGCAAGCCCACTCTGATCACTCAATGACGACCACAAGGATAATCTAGAATAAGAATTTCATTTAATTATATTTTGTTTTGAATTTCATTTCAATTTGTAATTTAGGAAAACCTATATAAAGACATCAGTTTCAATTCATTAGGGGGCTCTGGCAGAGAGAAGACAGTAAGAGTAGTAGTAGTAGTAGGAATAGGAGTAGGAGTAGAATAGAAGGCTCTTGTAAACACTTTTACCTTTCTGCACTTTTTTACATTTTAGTATTGAATTCAATTTAGCTTATGCAATTTCAATTTCTGCTATTCTCTTCTGAAATTTCCTTTTCTGAAATTTTACTTTCATGCAATTTAATTTTCCTACAACTGTTCTTACAGCGATGATCCATTAACCCCACTTCATTAGGGGAGGAGCTCTATTATAATTCACATGATTGAGTGAACTTCTTCTTCTCCTCAATTCATTTGTGTAGCTATTGGATAACCTTTGTTTTGATTGATGATTCATTCACTCCAGAAGGGGATTTGAATATGTAAATGCTTGTGTGAGCCTCGGAAGGAGAATCATGAGCATTAGAACTGAGGCTCTATCCTTCACTACTCTCTTGATCAACACCATTCGGGAGGAATTGAGATCTTGAGAGTTAATGTGGCTTATGGGTGAGAGACATGTACCTCACCTATTCTCATGACAATTGAATCAAAGAATTGGTGAGATTGATTGTGATTAGAGAGATTGGATCGCCAAGGAATTGGGATCCAATCAATTTCAATCCGCTATAGATCTACTCATATGATTGAGAAAGGAGTTGAGACCCATTTGATTCATTGTGGATTATGATATCTCCAATCTCTAATGAATCTTGCTCTCTGTTATTTCTGTTTCCTTTAATTTCCCAGCACCCAATCCCTTTACATTTGATGCAATTTACATTTTGCACTTTACATTTCCTATAATTTACATTCTGTTAGTTCAATTTCACTCAATTCACCACTGTTAGCTTAACTAAATTTATCACCTAACTAAAGTTGCTAGATCCATCAATCCTCGTGGGATTAACTTCACTCACACGAGTTTTACTACTTGATGTGACCCGATACACTTGCCGGTGAGTTTGTGTGGAAATTGTTTTTCCATCATCAATGAGATGTTGCCCCCTTCATATAGCCTTTGATTTCAGCATCCAAGCCTTCAAAAATGGGCCAAAAGAGCCCCAAAATGCGAGTCCACGTGACTTTTTAATGGAGGCACGGCTAGTACCTGTGCGTACGCACACTTTGCTGTATTTTCACTTGTGCGTACGCACAAAGCGTTATATGCATGCATGCATGCTGATTTCTTTTTTGTGCGTACGCACGCATCCTTGTGCGCACGCACGCATGGATGTGCGCTTCTCCTTTGTTTTCTTCATGCTTTCTCCCAATTGCATGCTCCTCTTCCATTCCCACCAAGCCATTCGTACCTTTTTGATATGAAATTACTCACAAATAACATCAAGGTATCGAATGGAAATAAAGTAAGCTAAATTAAGCACAAATGAGCGTGTTTTCATAATTAAGCACAATTTAGGGCGAGAACACAAAAGTATGCTATTTGGTTGAATAAATGTGGGTTTATGTGATGAAATTCCCTCAAATCAATACAAAATTTATCATCAAATATGGATTCATCAAGCGCCAAAATGTACTCACGAAGCTTCTAACATAAAGCTCAAGATATAAATATAATATAATAAAAGATAAGAGTATGATAGCATGAAGATCTAGCCACGGCTTGCGGAGTTTAAGCCGGTTAGCTATATACAAATCATACGGACACCTGACAATAAAAACAGCTTATACAAGTGTCTTTCTCAAAATAAGCCTCTAAGCAAAAATAAGATACAAAATATGAGAGAATAAACAAAAGAGATCAAAAGACTTCCAAAATAGAATGAAGATCTTCTGCTCTGTCACCACCAAGCAACTCACCGGAGGTTCTCAATATGGTAACAGTGCCCAGTGATGTAAGATATAAGACCCCGGGATGCAGAGGCAATCCTTGAACTTCATATCCATCACAAGATTCATCTTAAGGCATATCTAAAACAGTAAAGCTTAAATTAAAACCGTAACATAACTTAAAACCTTAACAGTATAAAAAGGGTAATCTAACTTAAAGGATTTTCTAGTCTAACTGTTCTCCGCTATCCCACAACCTTCACCAACCTATCTTCCATGCAATCCCATTGCCACCGCCTTCTGAACCTTCTCAATCCCAGTAGAAATCAAGAGTATAGGCATATATAGTAAGTAATTCAAGTATAAAATTAGAAATCAATCTTGGAAAACACCCCCAGCTCCTTGCAGCTGATCCATCAAGTCATCTACTCTTGGCAGCGGGTACTTATTCTTCGCAGTTACTTTGTTCAACTGTCGGTAATCCACACACAGTCGCATTCCTCCATCCTTCTTCTTCACCAATAAAACTGGCGCTCCCCAAGGTGATACACTCGGTCGAATGAACCTCTTGTTCAGAAGCTCTTCCAACTAAGTCTTTAATTCATCTAGCTCTATCGGAACCATTTTATACGGCACAATCGACACTGGTCTGGCTCTCAGCACCAATTCAATCGCAAATTCAATCTCCCTTTGAGGTGGGAACTCAGGAATATCTTCTGGTAACACTTCCGGAAAGTCTCTAACTATCGGGATTTGACCTAAGTTTTGGGCATCACCCAAAGCATTAGCAGTCAACAAGATATAACCCTGACACTCTTCCCCACTACAGTACACCATCACAGAGTTCAGGTAATACACCTCAGCTATCACTGCCCTATTTTCTCCTTCTGGCATAAACTGAATTGACCGCTCAAAGCAACCCAACAAAACCCGATTCTTTGACAACCAATTAAATCCCAAAATCATCTCCAACACAACCATTGGTAAACAAATCAAATTATGCACAAAGTCTCTACCCTCAAGCTTGAAACCTACTTACTTATACCCTGACCTAGTCATAACCGTCTGATGCAGAGTATGTACATGCAATTCAAATGCCAATTCTGACACTTTCAAGCCTAGTTCCTCAACTTTGTCAAATGAAATAAACGAATGCGAAGCTCCAATATCATATAATGCAATCAAGAATTTGTCACCAATTAAATAGTTACCTCTCATCAGAGGATCCGCCTTAGTAGCATCATTGGCGTTCACAGAAAACACTCGCCCCTGGTGCTGACTCTGACCCGCATTCGGGTTCTTCCCACGAGTGCAATCCCCTCGTAATGTGACCAGGCAAGCCACAATTGAAGTAACCACCTATACCAATCTTGCAAGAGTCATATGAATGAAAACACCCACAACGCACACAAGTCAATTCTGGAGAAAGCTTACTCTGATTTCCTCTCCCTTTAGTATACTGAAACTGATTATGAGTGTTCTTTCTGAAGCCTCCTTGACCTTGAGGCGCATGTCCTCCTCTCTTGAAATTCTGCCCCCTTTTCTGAAAGTACTTGCCACGTCCCCTACTAGTGTTTTCTCTATGAGTGTCCTTGGACGAAACAACTGTCTTTGCATATTCCTCAACCACCCTCACTTTGTTCACCAAATCGGAGAAGGTACGAATCTCCATAGGAGCACCATAGTCATGATGCTATCTTTCAAGCCCCTCTGATACTTAATACATTTCCAGCTTTCATAGGTCTCTGGGGCACCTTGACACACCCTAGAAAACCTACAAAGCTCTTTGAATTTGCTAGTATAATCTGCCACAGACAAGGAACCTTGCTTCAGCTGCATAAGTTCCATCTCCTTTACTTCCCTTGCAGACTCAGGAAAATATTTCTTATAGAAAGCCGTTTGGAATACATCCCAAGGGATATCGGCATTCTGAAGCTAGAGCAAACAGCATTCTGCTTGCCACCAATGTTGGGCCTCTCCCAAAAGCTGATAAGCAGCAAATTCTACATATTGGTTGTTCAGGACATGCTGGGCTTGCAGCGCGCGCTCCATGGCTTGGAACCAGTTGTTCGCTTCCGTAGGGTTGGTTGAACCTCGAAAACTTGGTGGATGAACCTTGAGAAAGGTATCCAAGGTCATCGGAGCACTTCCTGTGTTATCGTCATTTCCCTCAACATTATCATTCGCATTTCCCTTGCCATTTCCATTTCCATTCCCACCCGGTTGGCTTAACCTCTACACAGCTTGCAGAGTCACAACAGCATTAGCCTCCATGGTGTTCGCTAGATTTGCCATTGCCGCCATTTATTCGGCATGGTTATCGGACGGCTGCTCATTCCTACTCTCTCGTGAACGTGGACGACCTCGTCCGCGAGTGGCCATTAGGGTTCCTGTCTACATCAAGCAATCGATATCAAGGTGATCAGTCTCAATATCAAAAGTGTAATGCTTCAATTATCCCAAACAGGCACTCACAAATAAGCATGCTATGCATATATCAAATAGATAACCTAATAGCATAAAAGAAAAGACATACAGAGTATATAATGAAGCACAGTCGGTCCATCCCTCAGGCTCACGAGGACGAACCGCTCTGATACCACTAAATGTAAAACCCTAATTACCCTAAGCCTTACCTCGCATCGTAAAGCAAAGGTTAATCAAAGGTTACAATAATTCTAAGCTCATACATGTAATATATAGAAGAAATAATAAAATCTAGAAGCCCGATGAAGGATATAGCTCAAAAACAGGATTTGAAAAGCACCAAAATGTACTCACAAAGCTACTAAAATAAAGCTCAAGATATAGATATAATATAACAATAGATAAGAGTATGATAGCATGAAGATCTAACCACGGCTCGCGAAGTTTAAACCGGCTAGCTATATACAGACCATACAGAAACTTGACAGTAAAAATAGCTTATACAAGTGTCTCTCTCAAAATAAGCCTTTAGTCAAAAACAAGATACAAAAGATGAAAGAATAAACAAAAGAGATCAAAAAACTTCCAAAACAGAATGAAGATCCTCCGCTCTGTCGCCACCAAGCAACTCACCGAGGAAGTTGCGACCTGTATCTAAAAAACAATAACACAATATGGTATGAGAACCGGAGGTTCTCAGTATGGTAACAGTGCTCAGTGATGTAAGATATAAGACCCCGGAATGCCAGAGACAATCCTAGAACTTCATAGCCATCACAACATTCATCTTAAGGCATAACTAAAATAGTAAAGCATAAATTAAAATCGTAACATAACTTAAAACCTTAACAGTATAAAAAGGGTAATCTAACTTAAAGGATTTTCTAGTCTAACAGTTCTTCGCTGTCCCACAGCCTTCACCAACTTATCCTCCATGCAATCCTATCGCCTCCGCCTTCTGAACCTCCTCAATCCCAATAGAAAACACAGATAATTTCAATGCAAGTAAAACACAAGTATAGGCATATATAGCAAGTAATTCAGGTATACAATTAGACATGTTATACAATTAGGCAAGAAATTACAAGTCGGCAAAGAAAACAAACAGATAGAAGATGCATATGATGAATGCCTGTCCTATTGGTTGTGATATCACATTGTCGGTTCAACTGCCAACCCGACACATCTCCATGGAGATGTCGCCCTTCAGAATCATGATTGGAAACCCCAGAGATATGGTACTCGGTACACCGTCTAGGATTTTGTGCCTGCACACTCTAGTGATTCGAAGGGATGCGAGTGGGATATTCTTGCCACAGACCTCACATCTCAATGTAAGTGGGATTAACCACCATCCTTACGCCGCCGCTACTACTTCGACAGCGGGATTAACCACCGTCCCTGCCAGGCACATAGCGTTTCAACAATCTCAATATAAACAGTAATGCGGTGGTTTTCAGAAAACATTTTCAGTATATTATGGATCCATCATTTCATCTCGAGTCCTCGACTCATTTCAACCACTATCAATTCAACATTTCCATTCCGAACTCATCAGTTTGTCAATTTCTCAATTTAGGTATCTTTCTCCCTTCTCATTTCACCAGACCCATCCTGAGTACACCAGAATCCTAAGCCTCCATTTTCTAACTTTTCAAAATAATACCAAATCAAATCTCTTAAGACATTGCCTATGTTTTAATTCCCGAAAATGAGCCCAAGAGTTTTAAAATAGTGTCACAGAAGTATACAAACTTGTTGGGAAGGTAAAATAGATGAAAACAAAGTTTAAGTTGGAAAACAGGGCTTCTACGTATGCACAGGGGTGTGCGTGCGCACACCCAAAGAGATTTTTAAAACGTGTGTGTATGCATAGAGGTGTGTGTACGCACAAGTACAAAATTTCACAATTCTGTTCACTTGCACAAGGTGTGGTAGCGCCCTCAACAGAACGCACTTCTTAACGTGTGCGTGCGCATAGGTTATAAAACTTCATTGGTTAGGTGCGCGCACAGGTTGTGCTAGCGCTTTAAACAGAAAGCCTTTCCCAGTGTGTGCGTACGCACAAGGCTATGCATGTGCACAAGTTCAAAAAATCATAGGGGTGTATGACGACAAGTCATCTTAGGCTAGTTTCACAAGCATTTTTCACTTGTTTTCATTAGGTTTCACGCACTTTCTTGAGCAATAAAAAAGTAATTGGATTGGAATTTCAGGCATCCCTTGATTCAATTAAACATGGTTGTTTATGTGCTTTTTCATAAGATTTTATGCAAATATTACTTGATGATATGAATGATGCCAAAACCTTGTGATTATAGAAAACTTTGATGCAATTGTTTGATGATATTAAGTGGAAAAGAAGAAGGGGGAAGAGCACCTTAGCCCTACGCTTGTTTGAAGAATGCTACGTTCCCCTGCAGCATGGCTCCTGGCGTTACGCTCTCTTTCAAAGAGCGCTACATTCTTCACCAAAGAAAGTTTTGCTAGCGACGCATACGCATGGGTGACGCGTACGTGTGAAACTGGCACCTTTAAAGGATCATGCAAATGCGTGGATACGGCGTACACGTGAAAGTAGTAATTTTTGGAAGGCCATGCGTACGTGTGGATCATGCGTACGCGTGAAAAGGAACAGCGTTCTTCAACTAAGAGCACTACGTTCCCCACCAAGAGCGTCTGCGATACTTTTGAAAGTTGGATTGAAAATTTGGCCAACGATGCGTACGCGTGGGTGACGAGTACACGTGGATGTGACATCTGTGAAGGGTCATGCAAATGTGTGGATAGAGCGGCAGCGTGGAAGTGACATTTTGAAATCCATGCGTACGCGTGAATGACGCATATGCGTGAATGATGCGTACGCATGGGAGAGCGCTCTTGGCGCGAGTGCTACGCTCTCATGGAGAGCGACTTGAAGACTGAATTGGAAAGTGTATAAATAGAGGAGAATTTGCTTTAGAAAAGGGGGATCTGAAGACTAGAGAGTCAGGGACCACAATTGGGAAACTCTGCACGGAAATTCTTTTGTATTTTCTCTTCTGCACTTTCTCGACTTTCTATTTTTACTTGAGAAATGATGAACTAAACCCTAAATTCATTGGGGGGAAGAGCTCTATTGTAATCATAATGAATCAATGAAATTCTTTTTCTTCTCAATTCATTTGTGTAGCTATAGGATATCTTCTATTTTGATTGTGAATTATTCACTCCGGAAGGGGTTTTAATTCAGCTGAATGCTTGTGTGAGCCTCGGAAGGGGAATCACTTGCATTAGAATTGGAGATCTATCCTTCACAATTCTCCTAACCAACACCATTTGAGAGGAATTGAGGTTTTGAGAATTTGTGTGGCTTATGAATAAGAGAATGTGCTCTAACTCTTCTCATGACAATTAAATCAAGGAATTGGCAAGATTGATTATGATTAAAGAGACTAGGTTGCCAAGGAATTGGGATCCAATCAATTTCAATCCGCCATAGATCTATTCATATGATTGAGAAAGGAGTTGAGACCCATTTGATTCATGATGGATTATGAAATCTCCAATCCCTGATGAATAATTTTCTTTGAATTTCTTCAATTTAGATCTCTCTGAATTCACTTTAATTGTAATTGTTTACTGCTAATTTAATTCTCTGCACCTATTTCTCTTTATAATTCATGCAATTTAAGTTTCACTGCAATTTAGATTTTGTAATTTTACTTTCTTGCACTCTAAGATTCAGTTAATTACATTTACTGCAATTTAAGATTCAACTCTTTTAATTTCTTGCTTTTTAAGTTTCATCCATTTGAGTTTCTTTCCATTTAAGTTTCAAGTAATTTACATTCAACACTTTAGTTTCTTGCAATTTACATTCTGTTAATCAAATTTCACTCAAAACACCAATTTTCAGCTTGACTAGATTAATCACCCAACTAAAATTGCTTGATCCATCCATCCCTGTGGGATCGACCTCACTTTTGTGAGTTTTACTACTTGATACGACCCGGTACACTTTCCGGTTAGTTTGTGCGGAATCAATTTTCCGCCATCAGTGTGCGTGGACACAAGGCTATGCGTGCGCACACAAACCAGAAAGCACAAAATTCTGCAACATTGCAGAATTTCAAATTTTGACACCAAACTTCCCACAATTATATCTTCCTCTACCAAAATCGGATTTCCACAAAACTTAATCCATTTTAAAGCTTGTTCAATCATCTTTCATTTGGTATAGAAAGCATAGAATTTCAAGCAAGGTAGCTCAAGATATGATTCATGGAAGTTCACCAAAATTTTAAGTTTACCAAAAGTTTAAAAAGTTCAATTTTCCACAATCCTCAACCAAAATCAAACCAAAATGCTTCCAAATTCAATTTTACATCAAAATATACCCTTTTACGTCATAATTCACCCCTCATTCAAAATTATCACCCACATTACCATATCATCAACCTCAACATCACATATATCATATTAAATCATTTTTCAATCCACACAATCATTCATCACCATCATATCATTATCAATCATCATAATTAAACTCATTCAACCTCCATCTCACTCTTCAACATCACTTTATCAACATTACATCATAATTCATCAAAATAGCCAAAACTCATCAATTCATCAACAATCCCAAATCATCAAATTATCACACATCATCATACCACAATTTCCAACAACCAATTTAATTCAATCCTATCCTACGGGTCACTAGCCTAAGTGTCCAGAAATATTATATACTACATAGAGAAAATTGAAAACATACATTGGCCGATTCTCAATATGTACCAAAACTCAAATTGAGTGCAAAATGAGCCTCCAACCACAATCCAAGTCACCAAGAATCTATAACAAGCATCAACACTCACCAACAAGCTCCAATATTCAAGCTAATACCACACATTTTAGATAAATCAAAAATTAATACTCAAAATTAATCATTTTACTAGGGTTCTTGACAATCTTATCTCTCCACTGAAATTTGCACTAGAACCCAACATTTCCTCACTAAGGAGTAGCACTTAAACAACCAAAACACAAGGTTTTCTCAAAATCATCACTCATCAAACTTGAATTTCTTAGGGCAGCAGGAAGGAAGGGAAATTTCGAGAAACTTATCACAATGCTTAAATAAAAGTGATGGGCTTGGTGAGAGCTTTGCGTAGCCACCAACGGCATGCGAATCGGAGCACTGTAGCTCGAGATATGGCGGATTGAAATGAGATGTGAATAGTATTTTAATGGAAACCCTCACTCTCTTCTTCAACCTCTCTTCAGCTATGTGTGTTGTGTTTGGGGTTGAGGGCTTGTTTGGGTGAGCTTCTAAGAAAAAATCTTTTTTCGAGTTATCTTTTTTTAAAAGATCTTATGGAAAAGTAAAAGTAATTTCATGTTTGGGTATCTCATACAAAAAGATCTTTTTATCTATCAATTATGTTTGGATATAACAATATAAAAGTACTTTTTGTTTATTTATTACATGAAAAAACATCTTTTTTTAAGGAAAAAAGATCTTTTAAAAAAAGATGTAAACTACAGCTTCTCAAAAAAGATGTTTTTCTAGTTTTTTCTAGTGCTTTTACTTTTACTACTCGAAATTTGTCAAACACGCAAAAAAATTAAAAAAGATCATTTTTCATTGAAAAAAGATATTTTTTATCAAAATAATGGCGCCCAAACAAGCACTGAGTGTGGTTCATTTAATGAACTTATATATGTTGGGCTTGGGCCCGGTCTAACCCGTTAGCATTTTTAGCCCATTTGGCCCAACTTTGGGCCAAACCTTTAAAATTAATGCCCGATTTTCTATTTCTAATATTTTTCTAAGGTTTTTGATTATTTTAAATTTTTCTCGCACAGTACCGGGTAGACTTGAACCGGTTCGGCTGCCGGTTCACGATTTTTCTCGGTTTTCGTCGAAAATACATTTTCTGACTCAGAAAAACCTACTGAGTCTAAAAATCATATCTAAATCCTCAAATTCTTGTTCTAAATTTTCAGAATCTAATATGAGTAATATTAATTATTTAATTAAACCGTTAATTAGTTGTGGTTCTTACAATTTCACCTCTAGAGAAGGTTGCATGCTGGGATTGTGCGTTGCAAATGGAGGAGACAACGGGATTGTGATGATAGATGCCGGGATTGTGTGTTTAATTGGAGGGGACATCGGGCTTATGGAATGGGCCATCAGTGGGTGTGTGGGCTGCTAGGCATCCATGTTGAAGGCTGGGCATCCGGTTCTCATTCTCTTTGGCCTGGTTGGACCGTTTTTGAACCGGTTTTGTGTTTTTTTACTAAAAAAAATTTAATCTTTGATTATTTTGAAATAAAAACACCTGAAAACACAATAAAAACTAACTTTAAATATTTGATTAGTTATGAAATTTTACTAGAAAACATAAGAAATTTGATTAAAAATCTAAGAAAATCAAAGAAAATAAATGAAAAAGAACCTAAAAACTGCTTAAGATGACGTGTCATCAGAAGTCAAGAAGACTACTACGAAATTGGATGCTTCCTGTCTTAGGATACGGTTAAGCAAGCCGACGAAGATTGCGAGAATGTTGTGGCAGCTCAAAAGCGAACGGAAGAGAACTACGCTTGAGTTTTTAGGGAGAAGGTCAAGCTAGAGAAGCAGCTTGGGGAGCAAAAGCAGAAATATGAAGACTTGTAGGAGGCTTCTATGAAGGGATTGGATGATATTGAAGATAACCTGAAAGCTCAATTTTAAGTGCTTGCTCCTAAGGTGGATAGCTTGGCCATTGATCTGGACAAGGTCGTGGTGGATGGATAGATTGTCTTTGTCCTGGACGAGCCCGAGTTGGACGATCCCAAGACGATATGGTCTACTACTCCTATTAATGATGCCTCTCAGTCTACTGAAGAGCAAGCTGCTTTCAAGTCTAGTAGTTTTTCTTTTTATATCTATAAAGTTGATGACCCGAGCGGTTGGTTTTAGTAGTTTTTTTAACGATCAAATTTTCAATATGTCGAGATCATAAATTGAGTGCTACCAACTTGTCTTTCAATTATTACCTATTATTTATTATATGAGCCTGTGCCTTGTTAGAGCGTTATTGTTTTACAGGTAATTTTTTTTGAAAAACATTAGATTTAACTTTCGAGTTGATAAGCGGAATTATTCATAGTTAAAACACAAATAATAAGTAAAACAGTTATAAGAAATTACACTTTTATACATCTCAAGAAGTTAACAATACCTAGATAACCAGCCTTTATTAAATTACAGATCTCAGTTAGAACATCCCTGAAAATAGCTAGATAATTACTATATACATATATATACATATACCATCCCAGGCTTTGACCTGTTTAAGAAGTCCCTAAGCTGGCGCCCAAGCTAGCCTAGACTCTACACTCACCTAATCCCTCTAAACTACAAAAATGAGGGAAAGTATGTTCTAGGTCTTCAAAACTCGGGTCATGTTGAACATCGTCAAAAGGCTGAACATGATCTACTATTTCTTTGCACGATCATACGTTGTCATAGGACGTTTCACTGGTACTCCATCAAGTAGCCACATAACAGGAGCCTCGTACAAAGTATTGAGGCAAAAATTCGTATTTAAACGAGGTGCAGACATTGGTTGGTCTCGTAGTATTTACATATAAACAGAGAACAGAATTCACCCTAGACTCAGAAGACTACCTTGAGTGAAATCCTCTTTGCGGAATGATCACCAATAGATTACGGAAAGGTACTCTTGCTTCCATCTGAAGAGGCAGAGAAGAGGTAAGAATTGGAAAGTTTTTAGTAGAGTCGGGCTAATTAGTCATGTTAATCACTTCCGTTGTGCTTATGAGTCAGTCAAATTACAATAAACAAAAGCAAACAAGGAAACAGATAGATAGAGAAAATAGAGAAAATAGACAAATATAAGAAATACAAAAAATACAAGAAAGCAGAGAAATACAAGAAGCAGAATACAATCATATAAAATACATAACAGAGAATGATGTACATATGAAGATGATGCATGTTTACTCTGGCGCAGGTAAAGAGTTCATTTGTCGGTTATATACCCGCTATCGACGTTACCCGGAGTCTTTTGACCAGATAAGGCTTTCGTATTGGTAATACCCATCACAAGAGTCCTTTGACTTACGGGGAAATATACTGCAAGAGTTCTTTGACTTATAGGGCGGCATTAGGAGCCTACTGCAAGAGTTCTTTGACTTGCAGGACGGAACTAGTTAACTTATATCTGCCCAACACACTCACAGTAAGAGTCCTTTGACTTACAAGAGCACACACACACACAGACACTCACTGTAAGAGTCCTGTGACTTACCGGAGCACAAACACACACACACATATTCACTGTAAGAGTCCTTTGACTTACAGGAGCATTGATGACAAGTCATCTTATGCTAGTTTTACAAGCATTTTTCATTAATTTGATTAGGTTTTATGCACTTTCTTGCACAATAAGTAAGTAATTAGAGTGGATTTTCATGATCATCTTGAATCAACCAAACATCATTTATTTCACACAAAATCATAGGTTTTATGCGAGAATTAATTAATTTTAAAAATGATGCAAAGATCTAGTTATTTTGGTGGAACTTTGATTAGTTGTTTGGTTAATAGTAGGTGAAGAAATGATGAAAAAGGAAGAACTAGGAAAGCGTTGCACTACCAAGCGTGGCGTTCATTAAGGCAACGCTAGTGGAGGACCAAGGGAAATCAAGAAGCCATGTTCAATAAGTGAACTCAGCATTCACTAAATGAACGCTAGGCAATGAAGTTCACTAATGCAACGCTGGCCAAGGCAAGGAAGGAGCCACATTCAACAAAGAGAACGTAGCTTTCACTTTTGTGAATGTTTTCGAAGAGAGAAAGGCAAGGAAGCAAGCCTCACAAGGGCCAGCGCTCAAACAAAGAAACATAGTGCTCAACCAAGGGAGCATCAAGCGCTCAACCAAGAAGCCAAGTTCACTCAAGTGAACTTCACGTTCACACAAGTGAACGTTTTTGTGATGCTGGCCAAGGGAAGCAAAGTGCGCACCAAACATGCGCTGGCCAAGGCTCGAAGACGCACCAATCATGCCAAGGAGTAGCATTCAAAGAAGTGAATACTACGTTCACTCTTGCCACCTTTTTCATGCTCTTGCCCAAGGAATTTAAGGAAGTGCAGCGCTCAAACCAAGGTTCGAAGAGGGAACCAAGGTAGCATGCAACAAAAGAAACAGCACTCACAAGGGAGGCACGCACCAAGGAAAGGTAGCGCTTTTCTCAAGCCTTGGGGAGGAAGGCTCAGCAAATGGTGCATCGTTCAAAATGTGAACGTGCCGTTCACTAAAGCAACGCCAGGGAACCAAAAATTTTGCACGTTTGGAAGCATGCATGACAAGTGAATGCCAAGTTCACTTACCCAACGGAGTGCTCCACTGGAGAATGCCTCCAACCCAATTTCAATCAATTGCCATCTTGGATCCATTTCTTCACAAATCAAAAGGCCCACTCAAAGTTTTGAAGACCAAATAGAAATTGTATAAATAGGATCATATTTAATTTGTAGGGACCTTTTAGCTCATTTTAGTTTTTCACTTTTAATTTTCATTTGTTTTGAATTTAGGAATTGGGATTAGATCTAGTTTGCTTTTTATTTTCATTTTCTTTCTTCCAAAACTTCTACTTTCTATTTTAGGTTTTTGAATTCAGATTTAAGAACTCCTGTAAATTTCTTGATCTGAGAATCATCTTTATTTTTCATTTATATAGTTCTGAGAATTGAGGAATTGGATCTGAATTTCCTTTGCTATTTTCATTTTCATTTCTTCTGCAATTTCTTTCTGATTGGTCAAGGGAATAATTGAGATCTAGATCAACTTTCTGATCTCATTGCTCTCCTTCAATCTTCAATTTCTCTTTTAGAATTTCATAATTGAGCTAAGTTTCTTTTTCTGTTTGTTTCTTCAAGTAATTTTTCATTTCTGTTTGGTTACTGAGCTGAATCTCTTCATCTCATAGCTCTCTGAATTACTTTAACTTGCATCTTCTTGTTCAATTCTGAATCCCAGCACCCAAATCCTTTTATTTTTCAAGCAATTTATATTTCTCAGCAATTTAGATTCAGCAATTTATATTTCTTGCACTTTATGTTTCTGCAATTTACTTTTCTTTCAATTTAGGTTTCAGCATTTTTACTTTCTTGCACTTTAAGTTTCTGCAATTTACCTCTTCTGCACTTTATTTTTCTGTCCAATTTACCTTCTGCACCTTTACTTACTTGCAATTAAGTTTTTGTTAATCAAAATCACTCAAATCACCAAATATTCGCTTAACTAAATTCATCACCTAACTAAAATTGCTCAATTCATCAATCCCTGTGGGATCGACCTCACTCTTGTGAGTTATTACTACTTGATACGACCCGATACACTTGTCGGTGAGTTTGTGTAGAATCGTTTTTCCCTCATCAAGTTTTTGGCGCCATTGTCGGGGATTGATTTAGATTGACAATGATTAAGTAAGGCGATAATCTAGATTAAGCATTTTCTTTTCCTTTTTACTAAGCACACTAACTGTTTGAATTTTTGTTTAAACTAACCTTAACATAACTCTAGCAATAGAGTGGATTGTGTTTCTTGGTTTTTGGTTTTGTGTGTATGACAAAAGCAAGGAGAGAGGTCTCTACCTTTGGTGATATTGATGAGAGAACTTTTCAAAGACTAACAAGAGAAGCCAGAGGAAAGGGAGTCATTGGTGGAGAGGAATCAGAGGAAGAAAACCAGAAAATGGAAGGAAATGCTCCTATTCCACCAGAGGGAGTGGCTAACAACAATGGCCAGCCTCAAAGGAGGGTTCTAGCCTCCTATACTTTTCCTAATCCAAGGCACTATGGGAGCAGCATACTGACTCCAAATGTCAATGCAAACAACTTTGAATTGAAGCCTCAACTTATCACATTGGTGCAAAACAACTGTTCTTATGGAGGAGGTCCCTTGGAAGATCCAAACCAACATCTATCCACCTTCCTTAGCATATGTGACACAGTGAAAACCAATGGTGTGCATTCTGACATTTACAAGTTGTTGTTGTTTCCATTTTTCCATGACAGACAAAGTTGCTCAATAGTTGGAGGCATTTCCAAGAGAAAGCATCAACAATTGGGAAGATCTAGTGAACAAGTTCTTAGCCAAGTTCTATCCTCCCCAAAGGATCATCAGACTCAAAACAGAGGTCCAAACATTCACTCAGATGGATGGAGAGTCATTGTATAATGTCTGGGAGAGATACAAAGCTTTAATCAGAAAGTGCCCACCAGAAATGTTCATTAAATGGGATAGACTCCAAAACTTCTATGAAAGATTGACACTGAGAGCTCAAGAAGCACTTGATTATTCTGCTGGAAGCTTAGTACAACTCATGAAGACAGCTGAGGAGGCTCAAAATCTCATTGACATTGTAATAAATAACCAATAGTTCTATGGTCATCAAAGGCAACGCCAACCAGCTCAAAGGAAGAGTGTATTGGAGCTGGAAGGTGTAGATACCATCTTAGCTCAAAACAAGGTGATGCATCAACAAATCCAACAACAGATGGAGATGATGGCCAAGAGGATTGATGGCCTCTAAGTTGCAACAGTGAATACAAGTCAACCATTACCTATACGGGGGCAAAATGAGGAAAAATGTGAAGAACAGTAGTAAGAACAAGTCCAGTATGTGCACAATCAATGTTCTGGTCAAAATGAGTTCTATACAGACACTTACAACCCTTCCTGGAGGAACCACCCAAATTTGAGATGGGGAGACAACTAAAACCAACAACCTTGGCAAAAAAACTGAAACCAAAATAATTCCAGAAACATAAACCATCAAAATACTAACCAAAACCAATACAGAAAACCACAAAACAACCAACCTCAACCCTACTACTATTCACCCAGTAATTCATCCACTAACCAAAATAACTATCATCCACCATCCATATCCTACAATCAACCACAACCACCCCAAAAGCTCAAAGGATCTCTAACTTAGAGATACTGATGGAAAAGATAATGAAACATCAAGAGGTAACCAGCAAGAACCATGAGGCTTCAATGAGGAATCTAGAAAGGCAAATTGGCCAATTATCCAAGCAAACAGTGGCTGAGAGACCAACCAATGCACTACCAAGTGACACCATTCCCAACCCCAAAGAAGAATACAAGGCAATCCAATTAAGGAGTGGAAGAACTTTGGTGAATGACAAAAAGAAGCCACCAAGAAGCCAATAGAAGATGAAAAGACCAGCAATAAAAAGCAAGTGACAGTTGAAGAAAAGAACCAAGAAAGGCTCAAGGAAAAACAGGAACCTCAAGCTTCAAAGAAGGGGAAGCAGATTATGGAGGAGCCATCACAAGAACAGAGGAAGTTAGTGAAGACTTATACCCCTCATTTGCCATACCCTCAAAGGTTGCAGAAGGAGATCAAAGACCAACAGTTCCCCAAGTTCCTGAAAGTGTTTAAAAAGATGGAAATCAATATCCCACTTGCTGAAGCTCTAGAACAAATGCCTCTGTATGCAAAATTCCTCAAAGATCTCATCAACAAGAAAAAGAGCTAGAATGAGAAAGAGATAGTGGTTTTAACCCAAGAAAGCAGTTCTGTCGTCCTAGAAGACCTATCACCAAAACTCAAAGACCCTGGGAGCTTCTACTTGCCCTGTGCCCTTAGTAGCATAGTCATTGATAAGGCACTGTGTGATTTAGGATCAAGTATCAACCTAATGCCTATGTTTATGATGAGAAGGCTGTGTATAGAAGAAGTGAAACCTACATAGATGTCATTAGAGCTAGTGGATAGATCCCTGGTGATTCCCAAGGGGGTGATTGAAAATCTCTTGGTCAGAGTAGAGAAATTCATATTTCCAGCAGACTTTGTAATTTTGGACTTAGGAGAAGAGGGGAATGACTCTTTGATATTAGGAAGACCTTTTCTGGCCACAACAAGGGCCATTATTGATGTGGAACAAGGAGAATTGACTTTGAGGGTAAACTATAAGAAGATCACTTTGAATGTCTTCCAAGAAGTATAGCACATTGTTGAGAAGAAAAGCTGCATGAGGATTGAAGAAGAAGATTTACAGTGGAAAGGAAAATCCAATGAAGAGATCATCAGCTCACCTGTAGAGTAAGAGATGAAGAGTGGAGAAGAAAAAGAGGGTAAGGAACATGTGAAGGTTGAGGAGAGAAAGAAGGAAGGGATTGAATATTTGATTATTGGGAAGGAGGTCTCTGACATGAAACCTACTGCAAAGAAAGAAGGACCATTGAAGAAAGGAAAGAAGAGTAAGAAAAGAATTCCAAAAGGGTGGAGAAACAAAGAGATACCAACTGAAGGATTCTCAATAGGGGACAGAGTAAGATTGATCTACCAGCAGTTGGAGTCAGATCCTCAAACTGATGATTACTACACCATCAATGAGATACTCTCACTAGAGCATATGGAGATTGAGCATCAACGAACAGGAAGAAGGCTCACAGTGAGAGGGGACAAACTGAGGCACCACAATCATCAGCCACTCTTATCAAGGATCAATGTCAAGCTAGTGACAATAAAAGAGCACTTCATGGGAGGCAGCCCATGCTTTAATATTTTTGCTTCTATTTTAATTTCAATAAGTGATGGCTCTTCTAGCATAAATCTGAGCTCTCATGAGTAGATTTGATAACTGCACATATTTGTTGAAGCATATGTTTGACTCCTAAGATTGGTGTGCCTAACGGCACTTTTAAAACATCTTTTCAAGCATGATTGATCATAGAACCATTCTGGGATGTATACTTGTTCATTCTGTTTAAGTATATAGCCAAACATTAAGTTTGGTGTTTATATATGCTATGAATTTTAAGAAAATCACTTTTACTCAAAGGCTCAAATTCATGAACAGAGAGACTATGCATTGCATCATTTTATGAATTTACGGTAGTAAGATAGAAAATAAAATGTTTCTTGCAATGAATATACCAATTATGACAGATGCTCGTTGAGTTTTATATGGATCACTTAGAAGGAAACAAGTTTGGTGTTCACCAAAATTTTGTTCAAAGTTTAAGAGGCATACTTGGTTATTCATGAATAAGAAACATATAGCAAACATTGTTTTTCTTTATTACTTGTCACTTGAATAAACACCACCGTATTGAAATAAAAAATTTAAGCTCACTATAGCCTTGATTCATATGGATAGGAATAAAGAAGATTGAGAAGGAGACAAAGGAAGGGATGCATGCACGGTTGTCACAAGGAGTCACACGTGCTTAGGGAATGGTGCTCTCTTAGAAGAAGAATCTGCATGAAATTAGCACCTTGGAGGCCGAACCACATGTGCCCAATAAGGGAGCAATCCTTGTCTTCAACCATCTCTACATGCACACCGTCCATTTCATGGATCATCAACAATGATTTGCTCAATCTTCACCCTTCATTGCAATTCAACCGGATCCTCCAACCCAATGCTCTCTTTCAACACTTCATGTCCCTTCTATAAATTGGTAGTAACACTCCTTAAGCCACACACCTTTGCTTTCTTCATATAAGCCCCCATAAGAGTTACATTGTTCTTTTCTCACCCAAAAAACTCCATACAGCACCTTACTCCCCATTCTTTCCATCACAACCGAGGCCTATCTCTTCTTACTCCCTTCTTTTCTAATTCATGGCTTCATCAAGTTCTAAGAGAAGGAAAGAAAAGGAACAAGCTATAGCCGAACCACCAACCTATGATACTAAGAGATTTAAGTCTCAATTTCATGAATCAAGATATCACAGGTTGATGGAATCGAAGAAAGTCATTCCAAAGATGGGGTTCAAATTGAAAGAGGGAGAATATCCCATAATGAGAAGGATAACTACAGAGAGGAGATGGAAACTTTTGTGTGAACCTCTCACAGACATCAGTACAATCATGATAAGGGAGTTCCATGCAAATGCTGTGAGGACAAGCAAAGACAACCCTCCCTATAAGAGCTATATTAGGAGGATTGAGGTAGATTTCAGCCCATCATCCATAATGAGAGTCCTACAGATGAGAGTGATAACCTATGGAGAACCCAGCTTTGATGAAAGACTGGAGGGCGAGAATGACCCTGATGAGACATTAAATGGGTTATGCTTTGAAGGTAAGGACTGGGAAAGGGACTCAGAGGGAGCCCCAATCCACTTGAAGAGAATGGATCTCATACCTGAAGCCAAGGGTTGGTATGAAATAGTGAGAAGATCCATCATCCCTACTACAAATACATCTGAAGTCACAATCAAGAGAACAATTCTAACATATTGCATCATGAGGGGAGGAGAAATCAACATCCTACAGATCATAGCAGATAGCATTCAAGAGATGGCTGAGGATACTAGCAAATCAAGTAGGATTGGTCACCCAAGCACTATTCTGAGGCTGTGCAAAAGAGCAGGGGTACTCTTTGAAAATAAAGATATAGAGAAGGTAAAAGGAAGCAGATGAATCAACAAGCAAAGAATGGATGGTGTTGCTGACACCCAGGAAGAGAGAAGAGATCAAGGAAGGAAAAGGAGACCACAAGTGGAGGGAGATCAAGCTTCTGGTGCAATGGACTTGAGCCAAATGCAAAGAGCCATTAAAAAATGTCTCAACACTATATGAGAGCACAGGAGCAACAACAAGAGCACTACTTGAGGCAACAAGAGCAATACTTTAAAGCCCAAGAGCAACAAGAGCATTGGCAGCAGCAAATGATGAAGAAGCAAGAAAGCTTCCAACTCAAGATGTTGGAGCAACAAAGAGAGTTTCAAGTAAGAATCTTGGAGGGGGTAAAGGGAACAATCCACAAACTTTCAAGAATCATTTAATAGATTGTCCTTACGCCAAGCCAAGAATGGGGAGTACACTCAAAATCTCTATCAATGGAAGAATATATATCATACTGTTGGAGAGCATAGAAACTTGGACAGAATGGAGTATGATACAAAAACTCAAGCAAAGTTGGACTATGTAGTCCATAGCATGCCAGCATTGAACCAATAGATCAAGCCATTTGAGCAATTTCAATAGTTGGTAAACCATCAGAAAGCAAAAGCCAACAAAAACATAGCACACATGCAATGAGGATTGGAGGAAGCTGGACTCTCGGGTCAACTAGACCACATTTGGGATCGTAGGTGCCCTATTGAAGAACCCCAAGAAGCACACAAGAAGAAGAAGAAGAAAGGAGAATCTAGCAAGGGACAAGAGTATAACAACTAGAGATGGTAGAGTTCCTTTCATGTTTTTAGTAAATAAGGATGATGTATATCTGAAACATGATATGCCTCCAAATATTGTATGTTCTGCACTTTCATGTTTTAGTAGATTTCTTATTAGGATATGCATAATTCTTGTCTTCATTTTCACATGCTTACAATCATGTCTTGTTTCCCTTTTTGCATCAATAAGAGAAAATGTTTGAAATAGAAAGTGATTGTTCAATGTGGTAGGAATTAGAATGGAGTTTAGTGGTAGTCATTATTTGATTTGATGACAAGCTCAATAATAAAAGCTGCATAATAGGATGTTCTTTTTTAGTGTAAACTTAGTTGCTGCTATGAAACCCTTTATTAATGAACTTCCCTGGCAAAATGAAGAAAAGTAAGAAAGAAAAAGAAAAGAAAAGCCAAGAATTGGCAAAGAAACAAATAATAAGGCTAGACACCAATAGCTTGGACTTTAGAACATATGCTTGTGGTGCTTCTTGTACTAGGATATGCTTGGACAATTAGGTTATGAGGAGTCTTTTAAAACTTGGTAACTTGGATTAACTAATCCGGGATTACCAACCGAAATTCCATTATCAAGAGCAACCTAGCTACAAAGCATTTAGTAACCCAAAGAGGTGATGGGCATCAATGTTCTTAAGAGGATTTATGAGCCAAGTGTCTGTAGTGAAGAAGTGTTGAGAAAAATTGAGCCAAAGGCTACTGCAACACTTGACACTAAGCTACCATTGAGAAATAAGCTTTCTAAGCAAAAGAAAGAAAGAAAAAGCTAACATGGATCAATAAAAGAATAAGGCAATATAGCAGCAACTCTAGTAAATCCTAAAAGGGACATTTCTTATATATCAGCAAAGAATAAGTGAGCTGCATCTTGTCTACATAAAACCCCATGAATCAAATTCAATTATCTGCTAAATAAGAATATGTATGCTTCTCTATTTCATCCCATTTCTTCTCATATTTAGTGCTTGCTTGGGGACAAGCAAGTTTTAAGTTTGGTGTTGTGATGACAAGTCATCTTATGCTAGTTTTACAAGCATTTTTCATTAATTTCATTAGGTTTTATGCACTTTCTTGCACAATAAGTAAGTAATTGGAGTGGATTTTCATGATCATCTTAAATCAACCAAACATTATTTATTTTACACAAAATCATAGGTTTTATGCTAGAATTAATTGATTTTATAAATGATGCAAAGATCTAGTGTTTTTGGTGGAACTTTGATTAGTTGTTTGGTTACTTGTATGTGAAGAAATGATGAAAAAGGAAAGAACCAGGAAAGCGTTGCACTACCAAGTGTGGCGTTCATTAAGGCAACGCTAGTAGAGGACCAAGGGAAATCAAGAAGCCACGTTCAATAAGTGAACTCATCGTTCACTAAATGAACGCTGGGCAATAAAGTTCACTAATGCAACGCTAGCCAAGGCAAGGAAGAAGCCACATTCAACAAAGAGAACGTAGCGTTCACTTTTGTGAACGTTTTCAAAGAGAGAGAGGCAAGGAAGCAAGGCTCACAAGGGCCAGCGCTCAAACAAAGAAACATAGCGCTCAACTAAGGGAGCATCAAGCGCTCAACCAAGAAGCCAAGTTCACTCAAGTGAACTTCACGTTCACACAAGTGAACGTTTTTGTGATGCTGGCCAAGGGAAGCAAAGCGCACACCAAACATGCGCTGGCCAAGGCTCGAAGACGCACCAAGCATACTAAGGAGTAGCGTTCAAAGAAGTGAACGCTACGTTCACTCTTGCCACCTTTTTCATGCTCTTGCCCAAGGAATTTAAGGAAGCGCAGCGCTCACAGCAAGGTTCAAAGAGGGAACCATGGTAGCGCGCAACAAAAGAAGCAGCACTCACAAGGGAGGCACGCACCAAGGAAGGGAAGCGCTTAAAAATTCTAGCGCAGCGTTCTCTTTTTGCAACGTTTTCCTGCTTCTCAAGCCTTGGGGAGGAAGGCTCAGCAAATGGTGTAGCATTCAAAATGTGAACGTGCCGTTCACTAAAGCAACGCCAGGGAACCAAAAATTTGCACGTGAGGAAGCATGCATGACAAGTGAATGCCAAGTTCACTTACCCAACTGAGCACTCCACTGGAGCATGCCTCCAACCCAATTTCAATTAATTGCCATCTTGAATCCATTTCTTCACAAATCAAAAGGCCCACTCCAAGTTTTGAAGACCAAAATAGAAAGTGTATAAATAGGATCAGATTTAATTTGTAGGGACCTTTTAGCTCATTTTAGTTTTTCACTTTTAATTTTCATTTGTTTTGAATTTGAGAATTTGGATTAGATCTAGTTTGCTTTCTGTTTTTCATTTTCTTTCTTCTGAAACTTCTACTTTCTGTTTTGGGTTTTTGAATTTAGATTTAAGAACTCCAGTAAATTTCTTTATATGAGAATCATCTTTACTTTTCATTTATATAGTTCTGAGAATTGAGGAATTGGATCTGAATTTCCTTTGCTGTTTTCATTTTCATTTCTTCTGCAATTTCTTACTGATTAGTCAAGGGAATAATTGAGATCTAGATCTTCTTTCTGATCTCATTGCTCTCCTTTGATCTGTAATTTCTCTTTTAGAATTTCATAATTGAGCTAAGTTTCTTTTTCTGTTTGTTTCTTCAAGTAATTTTCCATTTCTGTTTGGTTACTGAGCTGAATCTCTTCATCTCATAGCTCTCTGATTTACTTTAACTTGCATCTTCTTGTTCAATTCTGAATCCCATTACCCAAATCCTTTTATTCTTCAAGCAATTTACATTTCTCAGCAATTTAGATTCTGCAATTTATATTTCTTGCACTTTAAGTTTCTGCAATTTACTTTTCTTTTAATTTAAATTTCAGCTCTTTTACTTTCTTACACTTTAAGTTTCTGTAATTTATTTCTTCTGCACTTTACTTTTCTGTCCAATTTACCTTCTGCACCTTTACTTACTTGCAATTTACTTGTTGTTAATCAAAATCACTCAAATCACCAAATATTCGCTTCACTAAATTCGTCACCTAACTAAAATTGCTCAATCCATCAAGCCCTGTGGGATCGACCTCACTCTTGTGAGTTATTACTACTTGATGCGACCCGGTACACTTGTCGATGAGTTTGTGTGGAATTGTTTTTCCCTCATTAAGCATATGCTAGTTATGTGTGTTCTTGATACCTCTGTAAAAGTACTTTGACATACAAAATAGCATTATAGCTAAGTATCCTAGGAAAGTGTTCTTAGTGGTTGCACCACCATCTATCTGACTGTCTTCTCACAACAGATAATCAACATCTTAATCTCATTATTTAGTAGTTACCTCTTTACTTATCTACTTCTTCATTCATTCTTTCTTTATCTCTTTGACTTTTAATTTGCAAACTTTTTCAGTTTCGGTATGAATAATCAACATACTCCAAGCATAGGTTCATTAAGTCTATCTCGAACTAGTTTAACTTTTCATACTTTGGCTAGCCCTAGACACAATGTTGAGTACTAACTATGTTGCCTCTAGTTCGCTTCCTGATGAGCGGATATTTTATACGCTTTTTGGCATCATTTTCATATAGTTTTTGTTATGTTTTATTTAAGTTTTATTATATTTTCATAGGTTTTAGTATAAAATCCACATTTTTTTATTCTACTTTGAGTTGTGTGTTTCTATGCAATTTCAGGTATTTTCTGGCTGAAATTGAGGAGCTGGAGCAAAAGTCTGATTTAGAGGCAGAGAAAGCACTACAGATGATGTCAGTATCTGACCTTCTTGCACTCGAAAGAGCTTTTCTGAGCTACAGAATTCCAAATAGAGCATTTTTAAAAGCTATGGAAAGCTAACATCCAGGGCTTTCCATCAATGTATAATAGTCCATACTTTGCTTTATAATTGAAGGCCCAAAACTGGCGTTCAACACCAGCCTCCTGCCTTATTCTGGCATCCAACATCCACAAGGAGACCAGCGCCCAATGCCCAAAAGGGGGCTCCTAGCCAGCGTTCAACGCCTATAGGGAGTCTTAGCACGTGGGAGATACTAAAGCTCAGCCGAAACACTCACCAAGTGGGCCCCGAAAGTGGATTTTTGCACTAAAAGTATGTTTTACCCTTCTTATTTAATCCTTAGTCATTAGTTTAGTATTTAAAGAAGAAGATCACTCCTTGTTAGACACCTTTTTGACACTTTACACATTTTTCATTATATTTTCTATCAGTATGAGTCTCTAAACCTCCTAGGTTAAGGCTAGGAGCTCTGCTGAGTTTTATGAATTAATAAAAGTTTGCTGTTCTATCTCAATTCGTGTTTGATTCTCTATTCTAAGATGTATCTTCGTTCTTCATCCTCATGAATGCATTGAACCGGCACAAGGTTATCTCATTCTACATGGGTTCAGATTGAGTCTTTCATCGGACAATGATGAACTACTAGCTTGAGTATACATCTCTTAGACGGCTAATCCGTGACTTCGTTGGGGACTTCTCGAGACATCAGTTCAGCCGAGGTATGGGGAGATTAGAGTCTTTGTGGAAGAGGCTAGAACCAAAGGCGCAATATTCTCTGATCCAGAAGATTCTACCTTGTCTGTGGCATTTTGAGTAGGATCATTGTTCATGCCCTAGGTCGAGCTGTATGATCCGGGCTGATCGAGAACAAGTCGACCGACCTCTTCAAGTCAGGATCACCCGACCTCTTCACAAAGAGCTCGGCCAAATCGCCATAAGAGGCCCAAGAAATCCTAATAAAGGAGCACAACCCAAATCTAAAGGCGACAAAGCCTAGAAAGATAAGGCGGCTCCCTAGAAGATAAGATAAGATGACTTCACTCAAAGATAAGATAAGATAACTATCTTATCTCAAGGGAAGGTTACTCCACACCATTATAAATACACTAGAGCATCCAGGTATAACTCATACTCTGATTCTACTAAAAACCTGCTTAATACCCTTGCTAACTTAAGCATCAGAGTCTCTTGCAGGTACCACCACCCTCTAGTGACGAAGGATCAGCACCACCAGCAAGTCCAACAAGTCGGACACGGCGGCTCCGGCCACCATCATCAAGTCGGACTCAACAGTGCCGACCAGTACAAAAGATCTCGTCTGAGATTGACCTACAGTTTTAGGTAACCCTCGCAACATTGGCGCCATTGCCGGAGAACCTGAAAGTCATCCCATCATCATAGCGGACAACCTTCACAATGACCATAACTCAGATCTAGAAAATAGAACGCCACAGAAGGACGCAGACATTACACCAAAGGAAACGTCTCAACCAAACGAAGACAAGAACTCACCAAACACAAAAATCCTGGAGGCACTTCAAGCTCAACAAGATCGTCTCAAACAACTCGAAAAGGAGGCTGAGCACCAACGAGAAGCCGAGAAGGACCTTTGAAGGGAAACCAGGCGGTGTAAGGAGTTAGAGGATAAACTCTTAAAACTTGAAGCCGATCTAAAAACCAAGACTACTCAATTCAGTCATGAAGATAACCCCCGTAAAGATCAAGACCCATTCACCAAAGAGATTATGAAAGCCAAAATCCCAAAGGACTTCAAAGCTCCCAACATGACTCCGTACAACGGCACATCAGATCCAAGCCATCATCTTAGTAATTTCAGAAGTAGAATGTATCTCACCGACGCATCAGATGTAATTCGGTGCAAAGCCTTCCCGATTACCTTAACAAAAAAGCAATTAAATGGTTCAGCAATCTGCCCCCGAGGTCCATCGTAAGCTTTGATGACTTAGCTGGAAAGTTTCTTGCTAGATTCTCTATTCAAAAGGACAAAACCAAGCACGCCCCTAGTCTATTGGGGATCAAGCAAGGAGATCGGGAAAGTCTTCGCAACTACATGGAAAGATTCAACAAAGAATGCCTGGACATACAAAGTCTGCCAACTGAAGCAGCTATTATGGGTCGCATCAATTGCCTACGAGAAGGACCTTTTAGTCACTCCATATCAAAGAAACATCCCACATCTCTGAATGAAGTACAAGAACGAGCAGAGAAGTACATCAACATGAAGGAAAACTCTCGACTAGGAGAGACCTCAAAATCCGGATCCTTTTACTCGTCCCGAGATAAGGATAAAGAGTTCAAGAAAAAAGAAAATCAGCATGGAGAGAAGATTAATAAATACCACAATTACACCCCTCTCCAGGTGTCTCTTGTGGAAGTATACTGAGAAGTATGCCACACTGAGAAGATCCCACCACCTCGCCCACTTAAAAGCAAAAAGGGAGGAGGAAATCGGATGGAATACTGTGAATACCATTGAATCTATGGACATCCCCACCAACGAGGGCTTCGACTTGAAGAATGTCATAGGAAAATTGGTAAGAGAAGGGAAACTAGATCGGTACTTAGCCAACAAGACAGATGAGCCTAGAAAAAAAAGAAGGGATGAAGTGGTCTGACGAATTGAACGATCACTTCGCACCCCGGAGAGACATGTCCATATGATACATGGTGGATTTGCGGGAGGAGGAATCTTCAAATTATCTCGCAAAAGGCACCTTAAAGAAGTATATCACGTCAAAGGAGGAGAAGGAGCACCCGACCTCCTTACTATTACTTTTACTAAAGAGGACGCGGCTGGCATCATCTCGGGACACGATGATCCCATGGTCATCACTATCGTATTGGCCAACGCTAATCTCCACCGCACACTGGTGGACCAAGGAAGCTAGGATGATATCTTGTTTAAAACCGCCTTCGACAAACTCGGCCTAGAGGAAAAAGAACTCAGAGTATATCCGAACAACTTATTTGGACTAGGAGACACTCCAATCCAACCACTTGGATACATCTCATTACACACAACCTTTGGAAAAGGAAATCAGTCGAGGACACTCAAAATATACTACATTGTGGTCGATGTGAGTTTAGCTTACAATGCCCTAATAGGTCGGACAACCCTAAATCAGCTCACCGCAGTAGTCTCGACTCCACATCTATGCATGAAGTTCCCAACTACAGAAGGGATCGCTACGATAAAAAGAGACCAGAGGACAGCGCGCCGCTGTTCCAATGAAAGTCTGAACCTCAAAGGCAAAGGAGAAGAAATACAGTCCATCGAACTCGGGGGAACTCGAGGTCGGGAAGAACTTCGTCCACAACCCGAGGGTGAGATAGAAAAAGTCCAGATCGGAGATGTCCCAGAACTAATATTGGCGCAATCTTAAAAGGAGATGTAAAGGAGTCTCTCATACAGTTCTTAAAAGATAATGTCGACCTCTTCGCATGGAAGGCCGCAGACATGCCGGGCATAGACCCCAAACTAATGTGCCACAAGTTGGCAGTATACCCAGGATCTTGGCCAGTGCAACAGAAGTGTCGAAAACTCAGACCTAAAAGATCCCAAGCTGTAGAAGAACAGGTACAATCTCTACTGGAGGCAGGATTTATAAGAATAGTCAAATATCCGCTATGGCTGGCTAATGTCGTCTTAGTGAAAAAATCAAATGAAAAGTGGTGGATGTACACCGACTACACCGACCTCAACAAAGCTTGCCCAAAAGATCCCTACCCACTCCCAAGTATTGACGCTCTAGTAGATGCATCCTCCGGATACAAATACCTCTCGTTTATGGACTCTTATTCGGGATACAATCAAATCCCAATGTATCCGCCTGATCAAGAAAAAACCTCATTCTTAACCCCAAAAGCAAACTACTGTTACGTCGTCATGCCATTCAGACTTAAAAATGCAGGAGCTACCTATCAAAGATTAATGAACAAGGTCTTTGCAGATCATATCAGGAAACTCATGGAGGTATATGTGGACGACATGTTAGTAAAACACAAAGCAAAGAGTCATTACTATCCGACCTCACCCAAGTATTCAATACCATAAGAAAGCATGGCATTCGACTTAACCCTGCAAAATGCACCTTCGCAGTAGAAGTTGGCAAGTTCTTGGGTTTCATGCTCACCCAAAGAGGAATTGAAGCAAACCCGGACAAGTGTCGGGCCATACTCGACATGAAAAGCCCGACCTGTGTCAAAGAAGTGCAACAGCTCAACGGGCGACTGTCAGTATTGTCCAGATTTCTAGCCGGATCAGCCATAAGGTCTCTCCCCTTCTACGCTATATTAAGGAAGGGAAAGAAGTTCGAATGGACAACAGAGTGCGAGCAAACTTTCCAGGATTTCAAAAGATTCCTGGGACAACCACCCATTCTTACCCGACCGCGGGAAGGAGAAGCATTCATATTATACCTTGTAGTAGAAAGTCGGGCAGTAGCCTCAGCACTAGTCAGAGAGGACAAAAGTGGGCAACAACCCATCTACTTCATCAGCAAAGCCCTACAAGGTGCAGAACTGAACTATCAAAAGATAGAAAAGTTTGCCTACGTCCTCATACTAACTTCTCGACGACTTTGCCCCTATTTTCAAGCTCACACCATCAAGTTTCGGACTAACCAGCCATGAAAAGCATTCTACATAAGACAGACTTATCTGGAAGAATTCTACAATGGACAATCAAGCTATCTTAGTTCGATCTTCAATATGATGCTCGGACGGCTATCAAGTCCTAATATTTGGCCAACTTCATTGCTGAATACACTAACACTCCAGGAATTCCTACAAAATGGAATCTCTATGTAGACGGGTCCTCAAACAAAACTGGAAGTGGTGCAGGTGTGATAATAGAAAGTGACTAGGGAACCCAACTCGAACTCTCCCTCAAATTCGGGTTCCCTGCTTTAAACAACCAGGCCCAATACGAGGCACTACTAGCTAGTTTGAAGCTGGCTAGGGAGGTTGGAGCTCAAAAGCTTATCATCTTCAATGACTCACAAGTAGTCACCTCACAAATAGTAGGAAGTTACTGATGAGCGGATAATTTATACGCTTTTTGGCATTGTTTTTAGTATGTTTTTAGTATGTTCTAGTTAGTTTTTAGTATATTTTTATTAGTTTTTAGTTAAAATTCACTTTTCTGGACTTTACTATGAGTTTGTGTGTTTTTCTATGATTTCAGGTATTTTCTGGCTGAAATTGAGGGTCCTGAGCAAAAATCTGATTCAGAGGCTGAAAAGGACTGCAGATGCTGTTGGATTCTGACCTCCCTGCACTCGAAGTGAATTTTCTGGAGCTACAGAAGCCCAATTGGCGCGCTCTCAACGGCGTTGGAAAGTAGACATCCTGGGCTTTCCAGCAATGTATAATAGTC
>NC_029772.3:52844017-52846977 GCF_000817695.3 Arachis duranensis | reverse complement strand
TGAATGTGATGATCCGTGACACTCATCATCATTCTCAACTATGAACGTGTGCCTGACAACCACCTCCATTCTACCTTAGATAGAGTAGATATCTCTTGGATTCCTTAATCAGAATCTTCGTGGTATAAGCTAGAATTGATGGCGGCATTCAAGAGAATCTGGAAGGTCTAAACCTTGTTTAAACCCTACATACAGCTTGCCATGGAAGGAGCTTTGCGTGTTTGAAGAAGAAGACAGTAGGAAAGCAGAGGTTCAGAAGATAGAGCATCTCCAAAACCTCAACCTGTTCCCCATTACTGCAAAACAAGTACTTATTTCATGTTCTTTTACTTTTCACAATCAATCCTGATAATTATTGATATCCTGACTAAGAGTTACAAGATAACCATAGCTTGCTTCAAGCCGACAATCTCCGTGGGATCGACCCTTACTCACGTAAGGTATTACTTGGACGACCCAGTGCACTTGCTGGTTAGTTGTGCAGAATTGCAAAAGTGTGATTGCAATTTCGTGCACCAAGTTTTTGGCGCCGTTGCCGGGGATTGTTCGAGTTTGGACAACTGACGGCTTATCTTGTTGCTTAGATTAGGACTGTTTTATTTTTGTTGGTTTAGAGTCTTTTATTTGAGTCTAGTTTCATATTTTAAGTTTGGTGTCAATTGCATGCTTTTGTTTTCTTTTAATTTTTTTTTTCGAATTTGCATGTTCTTAGTCCTTTCTTGATTTTCTAAAAATTTTAAGTTTGGTGTCTTCTTTGTGTTTTACCTTTAAAAATTTTCGAAAATTTGTGTTGGATTTTCTAAAAATTTTAAGTTTGGTGTCATTTTGTTGTTTTTCTCTTTCCTATTTTCAAAAATCAAATAAATAATTTTCAATCATATCTTTTCTATTGCTAATTCCAAAATCTTTTTAACTAATTAATTGATTTAGTTTTCAATTTGCTTTGATCTCATTTTCTTTTAGTTTTCGAAATTTTCTTTTATTTATTTTATTTTAATTATTTTCGGTCATTCCAAAAAAAAAATTTAAATATATATTTTACTTGTGAATTCATATCATATTCCCTTTTCTCCATCATGGACTCAAGTGGAATTGAGCAGTCCAGAAGGACTATGGGGTCATATGCTAACCCCATTACAGCTGCATATGGGAGTAGCATCTGTATACCTCCCATCAAAGCAAGCAGCTTTGAGCTAAATCCTCAACTCATTATCATGGTGCAGTAAAATTGCCAGTATTCCGGTCTTCCACAGGAATAACCTACTGAGTTTCTGGCACAGTTCTTACAAATTGCTGACACAGTACGTGATAAAGAGGTAGATCAGGATGTCTATAGACTATTACTGTTTCCATTTGCTGTAAAAGATCAAGCTAAGAGGTAGTTGAATAACCAACCTACAGCAAGCATAAAGACATGGAAACAGTTATCAGACAAATTCCTGAATCAATTTTACCCTCCAAAAAGGATGACATAGCTAAGGCTGGACATCCAAGGCTTTAAACAAGAGGATAATCCCTTTATAATGCCTGGGAGAGGTATAGAGGTATGCTAAGAAAATGCCCCTCTGAAATGTTTTCAGAGTGGGTACAGCTGGACATCTTCTACTATGGGCTTACAGAAAAAGCTCAGATGTCTTTAGACCACTCAGCTGGTGGATCTATACACATGAGGAAGACAATTGAAGAGGCTCAAGAGCTTATAGACACTGTTGCTAGAAATCAATATTTGTACTCTAACACTGAGTTCTCTACAAAAGAGGAAGCTATGGCAGTAGCCACTGATCCTAATCCTTAAGAACAGATGGTTGAGCTTAATCAGCAATTACACCTGATGACAAAACAATTAGCAGAATTTAAAGAGATGTTCCAAGAAACTAAAATTGCTAACAAGAACATAGAAGCTCAGTTGAATCAAGCAAAACAGCAGCTATCTAAACAGATAACAGAAGAATGCCAAGCAGTTCAACTGAGGAGTGGGAAGACATTGAATAACACTGCTCAAAGTGGCAAAAAGCCCAATAAGGAACAATTGACAGAGGATGACCAAACCACTATCTAAAATCCCTCTGAGGACAGAAAGAGCCCAGAGAGGAATACTCTTGGCGTTCAAACGCCAGAAAAGGGGGGAAAGCTGGCGTTAAACGCCCATTCCCTGCCCAGTTCTGGCGTTCAAACGCCAGAAAAGGGGGAAAAGTTGGAGTTAAACGCCCATTCTTCTCCCAATCCTGGCGTTCAAACGCTAATGGGGAATCAGACACCTGAGAGTGCTGATAGTGACCCCTCTAAAAAGGCTTCTCCAACCACTTCTGTAAGGAATAAACCTGCAGTAACTAAGGTTGAAGAATATAAAGCCAAGATGCCTTATCCTCAGAAACTCCGCCAAGCAGAGCAGGATAAGCAATTTGCCCGCTTTGCAGACTACTTAAGGACTCTTGAAATAAAGATTCCGTTTGCAGAGGCACTTGAGCAAATACCTTCTTATGCTAAGTTCATGAAAGAGATCACATTAAATATCCATCAGGCATAATTGAGGACATGATTATCAAGGTTGGGCCATTTGCCTTTCCAACTGACTTTGTGGTGCTGGAAATGGAGGAGCACAAGAGTGCAACTCTCATACTAGGTAGACCTTTCCTAGCAACTGGACGAACTCTCATTGATGTACAAAAAGGGGAAGAAACCTTGAGAGTCAATGAGGATGAGTTCAAGTTGAATGCTGTAAAAGCTATGCAGCATCCAGACATACCAAATGACTGCATGGGCGCTAACATTATTGACTCTTTGGTGGAAGAGATCAATATGATTGAAAGTCTAGAATCAGAGCTTGAGGACATCTTCAAGGATGCTCAGTCTGATCAGGAAGAACCAGAGGAAACAAAGGAATTTTTGAAAATTCCTTAGGAGGAGGATAAGCCTCCCAAACCTGAACTCAAACCATTACCACCATCCCTAAAGTATGT
>NC_029772.3:52841784-52843775 GCF_000817695.3 Arachis duranensis | reverse complement strand
ATTATTTATCCTATTTCTGATAGCCCCTGGGTGAGCCCTGTCCAAGTTGTCCCCAAAAAAGGAGGCATGACAGTGGTTCCTAATGAAAAAAATGAACTGGTTCCTACAAGAACAGTCACAGGGTGGTGTATGTGTATTGACTACAGAAGGCTCAATATAGCCACCAGAAAGGATCATTTTCCTTTACCATTCATAGACCAAATGCTAGAAAGACTAGCTGGTCATGATTATTACTGCTTTTTGGATGGCTATTCAGGTTACAACCAATTTGTAGTAGATCCTCAAGACCAAGAGAAAACAGCATTTACTTGCCCTTCTGGCGTGTTTGCCTACAGGAGGATGCCTTTTGGTCTGTGTAATGCCCCTGCAACCTTTCAGAGATGCATGCTATCCATCTTCTCTGATATGGTGGAGAAATTCCTGGAAGTCTTCATGGATGACTTCTCAGTATATGGAGACTCATTCAGCTCCTGTCTTGACCACCTAGCACTTGTCCTGAAAAGGTGCCAAGAGACTAACCTGGTTTTAAACTGGGAAAAATGTCACTTTATGGTGACTGAAGGGATTGTACTTGGACACAAAATTTTAAGCAGGGGAATAGAGGTGGATAAGGCAAAGGTAGAGGTAATTGAAAAATTACCACCACCTGCCAATGTTAAGGCAATCAGAAGCTTTCTGGGGCATGCAGGATTCTACAGGAGGTTTATAAAGGATTTTTCAAAAGTTGCAAAACTTTTAAGCAACCTGCTAGCTGCTGACACAGCATTTGTGTTTGACACACAGTGTCTGCAGGCATTTGAGACCCTGAAAGCCAAGCTGGTAACAGCACCAGTCATCTCTGCACCAGACTGGACATTGCCATTTGAACTAATGTGTGATGCCAGTGACCATGCCATTGGTGTAGTGTTGGGACAGAGGCATAACAAGCTTCTGCACGTCATTTATTATGCCAGCCGTGTTCTAAATGATGCACAGACCATGAAAAAGTGTTACTTGCAGTGGTCTATGCCATTGACAAGTTTAGATCCTATTTAGTGGGATCCAAGGTGATTGTGTACACTGACCATGCTGCTCTTAAGTACTTACTCACAAAGCAGGATTCAAAACCCAGGCTTATAAGATGGGTATTGCTTCTGCAAGAGTTTGATATAGAAATAAGAGACAGAAAAAGGACAGAGAACCAAGTAGCTGATCATCTGTCCCGAATAGAACCAGTAGCTGGGGCGTCCCTCCCTTCTACTGAGATCTCTGAGACCTTCCCAGATGAGCAAATCTTTGCCATTCAAGAAGCTCCATGGTTTGTAGATATTGCAAATTATAAAGCTGTGAGGTTCATACCACAGGAGTACAGCAGAGTGCAAAGAAAGAAATTAATTTCAGATGCCAAGTACTACCTATGGGATGAGCCATATCTCTTTAAGAGATGTGCAGACGGAATGATCCACAGATGTGTACCCAAAGAAGAAGCACAAAGGATCCTGTGGCATTGCCATGGATCACAGTATGGGGGACATTTTGGAAGTGAGCGAACAGCCACTAAGGTCCTTCAATGTGGCTTCTACTGGCCTACTCTCTATAGAGATGCCCGA
Source organism: Arachis duranensis (assembly GCF_000817695.3). Taxonomy (NCBI): domain Eukaryota; kingdom Viridiplantae; phylum Streptophyta; class Magnoliopsida; order Fabales; family Fabaceae; genus Arachis; species Arachis duranensis. The sequence continues at coordinate 52,842,186 of NC_029772.3, read as the reverse complement.
GAGTTTGTGCGTAACTGTGACAGCTGCCAAAGAGCTGGTAACTTGCCTCACGGATACGCCATGCCTCAACAAGGGATCTTGGAGATTGAGTTGTTTGATGTATGGGGAATTGACTTTATGGGTCCATTCCCACCATCATACTCAAACACTTACATTCTGGTGGCAGTGGACTATGTATCTAAATGGGTAGAAGCAATTGCTACACCCACTAATGATACTAAAATCGTGCTGAAATTCCTCCAGAAACACATCTTCAGCAGATTTGGTGTTCCCAGAGTCATAATCAGTGATGGGGGTACTCATTTCTGCAATAAACAGCTTTACTCTGCTATGGTTCGATATGGAATTAGCCACAAAGTGGCTACCCCGTATCATCCACAGACAAATGGGCAAGCTGAAGTC
>NC_029772.3:52839845-52841279 GCF_000817695.3 Arachis duranensis | reverse complement strand
AGACACCTGAGAGTGCTGACAGTAATCCCTCTAACAAGGCTTTTTCAACCACTTCTGTAAGGAATAAGCCTGCAGCAACTAAGGTTGAAGAATATAAAGCCAAGATGCCTTATCCTCAGAAACTCTGCCAAGCGGAGCAGGATAAACAATTTGCCCGCTTTGCAGACTATCTAAGGACTCTTGAAATAAAGATTCCGTTTGCAGAAGCACTTGAACAAATACCTTCTTATGCTAAGTTCATGAAAGAGATCTTAAGTCATAAGAAGGATTGGAGAGAGACTGAAAAAGTATTTCTCACTGAAGAATGCAGTGCAGTCATTCTGAAAAGCTTACCAGAAAAGCTTTAAGATCCAGGAAGCTTTATGATACCATGCACATTAGAAGGTGCTTGCACCAAGACAGCCCTATGTGATCTTGGAGCAAGTATCAATCTAATACCTGCATCCACTATCAGAAAGCTTGGGTTGACTGAAGAAGTCAAACCAACAGGATATGCCTCCAACTTGCTGATGGCTCCATTAAACATCCATCAGGCATAATAGAGGACATGATTGTCAAGGTTGGGCCATTCGCCTTTCCAACTGACTTTGTGGTGCTGGAAATGGAGGAGCACAAGAGTGCAACTCTCATTCTAGGAAGACCTTTCCTAGCAACTGGACGAACTCTTATTGATGTACAAAAATGGGAAGTAACCCTGAGAGTCAATGAGGATGAGTTCAAGTTGAATGCTGTAAAAGCTATGCAGCATCCAGACACACCAAATGACTGCATGGGCGCTGACATTATTGACTCTTTGGTGGAAGAGATCAATATGACTGAAAGCCTAGAATCAGAGATTGAGGACATCTTCAAGGATGCTCAATCTGATCAAGAAGAACCAGAGGAAACAAAGGAATTTTCAAAAATTCCTTAGGAGGAGGACAAGCCTCCCAAACCTGAACTCAAACCACTACCACCATCCCTGAAGTATGCATTTCTGGGAGAGGGTGATACTTTTCCAGTGATTATAAGCTCTGCTTTAAATCCACAGGAAGAGGAAGCACTGATTCAAGTGCTAAGAACACACAAGACAGCTCTTGGGTGGTCCATACGTGATCTTAAGGGCATTAGCCCAGCTAGATGCATGTACAAGATCCTGTTGGAGGATAATGCCAAACCAGTGGTCTAACCACAAAGGAGGCTAAATCCAGCCATGAAGGAGGTGGTGCAGAAAGAGGTCACTAAATTACTAGAGGCTGGGATTATTTATCCTATTTCTGATAGCCCCTGGGTCTAAACCTTGTCTGTGGTATTCTGAGTAGGATTCAATGATTGAATGACTGTGACGAGCTTCAAACTCCTGAAGGCGGGGCGTTAGTGACAGACGCAAAAGAATCACTGGATTCTATTCCGGCCTGATTGAGAACCGACAGATGGATAGCCGTGCCGTGACAG
>NC_029772.3:52814528-52839696 GCF_000817695.3 Arachis duranensis | reverse complement strand
TGAAAAGGTGCCAAGAGACTAACCTGGTTTTAAATTGGGAGAAATGTCATTTTATGGTGACTGAAGGGATTGTCCTTGGACACAAAATTTCAAGCAGGGGAATAGAGGTGGATAAGGCAAAGGTAGAGGTAATTGAAAAATTACCACCTCCTGCCAATGTTAAGGCAATCAGAAGCTTTCTGGGGCATGCAGGATTCTACAGAAGGTTCATAAAGGATTTTTCGAAAATTGCAAAACCTTTGAGCAACCTGCTAGCTGCTGACACACCATTCATGTTTGACACACAGTGTCTGCAGGCATTTGAGACCCTGAAAACTAAACTGGTCACAGCACCAGTCATCTCTGCACCAGATTGGACATTACCATTTGAACTAATGTGTGATGCCAGTGACCATGCCATTAGTGCAGTGTTGGGACAGAGGCATAACAAGCTTCTGCACGTCATTTATTATGCTAGCCGTGTTCTAAATGATGCACAGAAGAATTACACAACCACAGAAAAAGAGTTACTTGCAGTGGTCTATGCCATTGACAAGTTTAGGTCCTATCTAGTGGGATCCAAAGTGATTGTGTACACTAACCATGCTGCTCTTAAATACTTACTCACAAAGCAGGATTCAAAACCCAGGCTTATAAGATGGGTGTTGCTTCTGCAAGAGTTTGATATAGAAATAAGAGATAGAAAAGGGACAGAGAACCAGGTAGCTGATCATCTGTCCCGAATAGAACCAGTAGCTGGGGCGTCCCTCCCTTCTACTGAGATCTCTGAGACTTTCCCAAATGAGCAACTCTTTGCCATTCAGGAAGCTCCATGGTTTGCAGATATTGCAAATTATAAAGCTGTGAGGTTCATACCCCAGGAGTACAGCAGAGTGCAAAGAAAGAAATTGATTTCAGATGCCAAGTACTACCTATGGGATGAACCATATCTCTTTAAGAGATGTGCAGACGGAATGATCCGCAGATGTGTACCTAGAGAAGAAGCACAACGGATCCTATGGCACTGCCATGGATCACAGTATGGAGGACATTTTGGAAGTGAGCGAACAGCCACTAAAGTCCTCCAATGTGGCTTCTACTGGCCTACTCTCTATAGAGATGCCCGAGAGTTTGTGCGTAACTGTGATAGTTGCCAAAGAGCTGGTAACTTACCTCACGGATATGCCATGCCTCAACAAGGGATACTAGAGATTGAGTTGTTTGATATATGGGGAATTGACTTTATGGGCCCATTCCCACCATCATACTCAAACACTTGCATTCTGGTGGCAGTGGACTATGTATCCAAGTGGGTAGAAGCAATTGCCACACCCACTAATGATACTAAGACCGTGCTGAAATTCCTCCAGAAACACATCTTTAGCAGATTTGGTGTTCCCAGGGTCATAATCAGTGATGGTGGCACTCATTTCTGCAATAAACAGCTGTACTCTGCTATGGTCCGATATGGAATTAGCCACAAAGTGGCTACCCCGTATCATCCACAGACAAATGGGCAAGCTGAAGTCTCTAACAGAGAGCTAAAAAGAATCCTAGAACGGACTGTGATGGCCCGAAAAAAGGATTGGGCAAGGAGCTTGGATGATGCTTTGTGGGCATACAGAACAGCATTTAAGACCCCAATAGGAACCTCACCATACCAACTTGTGTATGGCAAGGCCTGTCATTTGCCCGTGGAACTGGAACATAAAGCCTACTGGGCAACCAGATTCCTAAATCTGGATGCTAAGTTAGCTGGTGAAAAGTGATTACTCCAGCTAAATGAGCTAGATGAATTTAGACTCAGTGCCTTTGAAAATGCAAAACTTTATAAGGAAAAGGCAAAGAAATGGCATGACAAGAAGTTATCATCCAGAGTCTTTGAGCCAGGACAAAAAGTTCTGCTTTTCAACTCTAGGCTCAGATTGTTCCCAGGAAAACTTAAATCCCGGTGGAGGGGTCCGTATGTGATTACAGGAGTGTCACCATGTGGATATGTTGAGCTTCAGGATACTGATTCTGACAAAAAGTTCATTGTTAATGGACAGAGGATCAAGCATTATCTTGAAAGGTTGTGCGAAGTTGTGTAATGCCATGGTACTGAACTACCAAGTTTTTGGGGTTCATGACCGGGGATTATAAGAGTTGTGAAAAAGTATTGTTCACAATTTCGCGCACCAAAGGTCCAGCTAAAGACAATAAAGAAGCGCTTGCTGGGAGGCAACCCAGTCATTAGCAGGTTATATGTTTTGTTTCTACAAGGGCAATTATCAAAATTGAAGGAAGTCACAGAGTTACAGAAGGATTCAGTGCAAAAAGCAGAGAAAAAGAGCTTACTGGCGAAAAAACGCCAGTAAGGGGTACTTTGGGCGTTAAACGCCAGAATGGGCACCATTCTGGGCGTTTAACGCCAGTAAAGGTGCCATTTTGGGCGTTAAACGCCAGAATGGGCACCAATCTGGGCGTTTAACGCCAGGTGTGCAGCATCCTGGGCGTTTAGCAAAACGCCCAGTGATAAAGGGTTTTCTGGCATTTAACGCCAGCCAGGGTACCTGGCTGGGCGTTAAACGCCCAAATTGGCCAACAAATGGGCGTTAAACGCCAGAATGGATACCATTCTGGGCGTTTAACGCCAGAAAGGCAGGGGGAGATAAGAAGGATGCAAAGAGGTTAAAACGAGAGGCACAATACTGCACCATCATAAACAACATCCTATACAGAAGAGGGATCTCAACCCATCTATTGAAATGTGTACCGACCTCTAACACGAAAGAAGTTTTAGAAGAAGTACACATTGGCATCTGTGGCAATCATCTCGGAGCACGAGCTCTTGCCAAGAAAGTACTCTGAGCCGGATTCTTTTGGCCGACTTTGCAAAAAGAAGCCACCGAGTTCGTTAAGACATGTCCAAGATATCAGAAACATGCCAATTTTCACATCGTCGCACCAGAGGAACTCATCAGCATAGCATCACCTTGGCCATTTGCAAAGTGGGGACTCGATCTCCTCAGGCCCTTCCTCCAAGGATCGGGACAGGTCAAGTTCCTCATTGTAGGGGTAGATTATTTCACAAAATGGATTGAGGCAGAGCCCCTAGCGAATGCCATAGTGCAAAGAAGTCGGAAATTCTTATATAGAAACATTGTCACAAGGTTCGGGGTTCCTTACTCCATTACCACGGATAATGGCACTCAATTCACAGACGCAAGCTTTAGAAAGTTGGTAGCCGACTTAAAAATAAAGCACTAATTCACATCCGTAGAACACCCGCAGGCTAATGGACAGGTAGAAGCTTCCAATAAAGTCATACTAGCTGGGTTAAAATGGAGGCTACAAGACGCAAAGGGAGCCTGGGCTAAAGAGCTCCCACAAGTCCTATGGGCATATCGAACAACCCCACATTCCACCACAAAGGAATCACCCTTCCGATTGGCTTATGGAATGGAGGCAATGATACCAGTAGAAGTCAAAGAAGGATCTCCCATAACGATCCTATACAGCGACGAAGCCAACCCCCAACTTCAAAAGGAGGAGCTCGATCTACTCCCGAAAGTCCGAGAAAGAGCTCGGATCAGAGAAGAGGCATTAAAACGTCGCATGGCCTCAAGGTACAATCAAAAGGTAGTACAGCGAAGCTTCGCCAATAATGACCTCATCCTAATCTGAAATGATATCAGAACAAGTCAACCCAGAGAGGGAAAGCTGGCAGCTAACTGGAAAGGACCCTACCAAGTCACAAAGGTACTGGGAAAAGGCTACTAAAAAGTGTCCGAACTTGAGGGACGAGAGCTACCGAGATCATGGCACGCCTGCAACCTAAAGAGGTACTATAGTTAAAAGGTAATAAAATATCTTAGGACAAAGGTGCACTATTTTTCCTAAAAAAGGTTTTTTAATGAGGCACCAAGCCATGATCTACAAAATTACCTGACTTAAAAAGGGTAAACACCCACATGTATATATTTGCATATTTTCTTATAAAAAGTTTTTTCAGATTTTCAACAAATTCTCTTTATCAAGACGCATTAATTTGAAAACGCAAAAATTCATCGCCTGGTTATAAAGCTACAGATCGGCAAAAGTGAAAATCAAATTCACTGCCCAACAAGGTCGACAAAATGAAAACCGACTTCATCCAAAGTCGGCCAAGCAAAATGCACTACCCAATTTCTACAAAATCGGCAAGATGAAAAGCGATGAAAACAGAATAATGTAAGAAGTTATCAAAAGTGATCCATAAGAAAAGACCTGATGAGGTCTTAACAAAAATGGGTTGCTAGAAATAACTTAAAGACGGACCGACACAAAGAAGTCGGACCAGTCAAACAAGCAAAATTTATAAAAAGTAAGTCCATAGAAAAATAGGTCTGGCCAGCCCTGAAAATGGATTACTAGAAATAACTTAGAAGAGGCCGACATGATGAAGTCGGCCCAAAAAAGATACAAAAAGTTATAAAAGTAATTCATAAAAAGAGACCTAGCAAGGTCTAACTAAAAATGGATTATTAGAAATAACTTGGGAAGGGTCCGACATTAAGAAGTCGACCCAAGCCGATTAAAGCGACAGAGTTATAAAAAGTAAGTCCATAAAAAAAAGAGTTACAACAAGGTCCAAATAAAAATGGATTACTAGAAATAACTCAAAGAGATCCGACAAGAAGAAATCGACCAAACAGAAGGCGTGCGCTAAAAGGGACACAGCCCGACCCAAAAAAGCCATGACCACACCTACAAATATCCTATGAGAAAAAGAATACATCGAACAAAGCTAGCCTCAAAAGCCACTTCGACCAAAGCAGGAAAATAAACCAACTCACAGGCAATCAAAAAAGAGGTCGGACAACAGAAAGCTCCAAACACTCTTAAGATTCCTGGAAAGTTCCAAAAGTTGCAGACAAGCATATCACAAAGAAACAAAGCTACTATAATAAAAGACTCAAGAGGCCACCCAAAAGTCGACCTCAAAGAGCTTAAGAAGCTACCTTTTTGTTTCTAAATAGAGTTGCTAAAGAAAAGCAACTAAAATATCCAAGCCAAACAAACCACAAAAGTTAGAGTTCAAAAAACCCACAATACATCAAAGAAAAAGTACATCAAGGGTCCAGGTTCTCCTCAATAGCAGCATCTTGAGTCGATGGGGGAAGTATGATCCTCGTAGGAATTGCATCTACAATTCCATCATCCCGGTTCAAGATCTAAACATCGGGGTCGGACTCGGGCTAGTTGACCTCAGTAGCTGGAGTAGAAGAAGTCGGGGCAGCAGGAGCTTTGGCTGATGGCACAGGAGGTGGATCCACATCTTCATCATCATCCGGGCCACCAGGGAAAATCTTTCCATCTTCTACAACATTGTCCAAACTCAAGAGAGTCAGGTCGAGCTCAAGCGTGAGAACTCGAACCTGAGCCTTCAAATTTTCATAGGCAGCGGTCACACTACCCACGAGATGGCCCTAGAGCTCGGCATAATCAGGTTGAGCAGATTCTAACCTCTACCTAAGCTCTATCATCTCACTATAGGCCCGAACATAGGTATCCTTCTGCTTCTGCGCCATCTCCTCAGCCAGATTTGCAAAAGCTACTACAGCAGTAGCTCGAGTCTTCTCACCCTCCAACTCCTTCTCCAGCTTTGCCACCTTTTTCTCAAGCTCCTTCTTCAATCCCTTGATCCTGTCAAATTCCAATTTAGCCTCCTCCATAAAATTCTTTGTCGCATGAACTGGGATGTCCTGAGCAGTTCGGAACAAAGCCGCACCCATGTGTGCCATCTTAACACTACTCTGGGTGATAAAATCCAGGTGGTGAAGAATGGACATGTCGTTTGTAGGAAGTCAGCCATAAAGGGCAATTTGATTATCAACAAACCCCACAGCATCAAAATCAGGGATGTCCAAGTTAAAAGGCTCAACAGTCCTCTGTCTTTTCGGAAGAGGGCCAGCAGTGGGAGAAGAGGTAGCAGCAGATGTCTGGGGAGGATCAACTAAATGAACCTGAGGAGTAGGGATCACCCTCCTCGGCCCAGAAGTGCCTGAAGTTGGCTTCTTAGGAGAAACCTGAGAGGATCCTTCCCCAGCAGCCTTGGCCGAGACGTTTTGGGCAGCTGTAGCTTTTCTCGCCTTCTTAAAGGCCTTCATGGAATCATTATTTTTAACCATCTCTGAAAAAGAACAGCAAAATACCAAATTACAAAAACTTGAAGAAAAAAAAGCAAAAGCAAGTAAAAGCAAAAAAGAAGTCGACCACTACCCAACTCAGCTCGGAGAAGGAAGGGGTCCCCTAAGAATCTCTTTGTGTCAAGATGGGGGGGTTGCCCCCAAATCTCCTCCAAGACACTTACAAAAGCCTGCTCAGCCTCATCAAGCATCTCCCACGAGTATCTAGACACCACAACATTCTTTTGCCAGCATAAGGGGAAGGCAGGTTTATTATTTGACTCTAAGAAAAATGGTCGAGCTCCCTCAATAGCTCAGACCTTAAAAAAGTAGTTCTTAAAATCCCTAAAGGACTCGTCATACATGGAAAAAACTTTCTTTCCTTGGGCAGACCGAAAAGATATCCAAGAAGCTTTCTTTTTGGAAGTCCCAGGTTTGGTCAAAACAAAGAGGTAAAGAAAGAGGGTTTGAGAAGGCTTGACATCCAACTCTTGGCACAGCAGTTGAAAAATCTTAATAAAGCCTCAGGAGTTCGGATGAAGCTGGGACGGAGCTACATTACATGACCACAGCAAGTCTGTCTCGAAAGAGTTAAAAGGAAGGGTAATGTTCAGTTGGCTAAAAAGGTAACCATAGGCATAAAAGAAGGGGCATTCCCCTTGGGTCAGAGAACGAAAGCAAACCCTCTCATTGGAGTCAGGCGCTACTAGCTCATAGTTCTTCTCCTGATCCTTACTACTATAGATCCGGTGATGTTTTCTAAGCTCCACACAATACTTACCACAGAAACACACATCAATACGAGAGAGTCCAGCCAGTCCGACATGCCCTCGGGAACTTTGGAAGAGGTCTCAATAATATTTTTGCGAGAAGACATGGATCAACTAGTCCTACAGTGAGAAAAAGAAAAATGGGTTACTAACCAAAACAACTCAGGAAAAATCAGAAATAATCTCGGACAAATATGGATACCAGTCAGACTAAAACACACAATAACAAAAGGAAAACCACAGGACTCAAACCAAAGGTCCAGAGGCATCCTTTGGAGGCAGTAACAAAGTAAGGTTTCAGGAAAAACTACGGCCTACATCCCGACATCCCTCAAACAAGAAAACAACCCTCCTTTGACAGCGATATTTCACAAGAAAAAACACAAAATATCATCAAAGACATCACCTTTTTACAACCTATTAGCAAAACAAACTATCAAACACCAAACATGCAAAGGCGAAATCATCAAAGGTGCCTCCTTTCTCAGAACCAAACGGTTCATCATTTCAAAAGTTCCAAATCAAGAAGATAACAACCAGAGATAGTGCCAACATTCAAAGCCCTAACTAGCAGGAAAACACAGAAGGTCATACAAATCAAAAAAGCCCTAAGAACGGCGCACATGGCAGAAACGATCAAGACAACAAACAAGCGCAGAAAAAAACTCAAACTTTTCAACACAAACTCAAGCAAGATCAAAACTTCTCTTGACCAAACAGAACTACAAAAAGAAATGGCGTGAAAGGAAAAGAGGAAGATAGAAAGCCAACCTACAGTGAAGAGAGAATGATGAAGCAACCAATTGAAGACGGAAAAGCCCACTCCGACAATCACCTCCAACAAACAAAGAGAAGCATGAAAGGCGTGAAAACTAGAGAGAGTCATAGACGAGTCAGAGAATGCAAAAAATAGAAGGATAAAAAGGGAGTCGCAGTGAAGCAAGAGAAGAAGAAACTGAAAGGCAAAGTCTTTTGGGAAAATTCAAAATGAAAAGCAAAAGAGGGAAACGACAAAAGAGGTTAATGGGCATTTAATACCCTCGCACAATCCCAAGGAAGTGCAAAAATGCACGCTACAAGGAGAAACGTTTCGCATTTAAAGCTACTAAATCGAAGTTCTACAAACAAACCCAAAATGCTCGAGCTTGGCTTCTCCGAAAAGGATCAAAGTCTAAAAGACTCGACCTTAAAAGGATCACGCTCAAGCAGGGGCACTGTTTATGCCCTGGGTCGAGTTGTATGACCCGGGCTAATTGAGAACAAGTCGATCGACCTCTTCAAGTCAGGATCACCCGACCTCTTCACAAAGAGCTCGGCCAAATCGCCTTAAGAGGCCCAAGCAATCCCAATAAAGGAGCATAGCCAAATCTAAAGGCGACAAAGCCTAGAAAGATATGGCGGCTCCCTAGAAGATAAGATAAGATGACTTCACTTAAAGATAAGATAAGATAACTACCTTATCTCAAGGGAAGGTCACTCCACACCATTATAAATACACTGGAGCACCCAGGTATAACTCATACTCTGATTCTACTAAAAACCTGCTTAATACCCTTGCTAACTTAAGCATCGGAGTCCCTTGCAGGTACCACCACCCTCTGGTGATGAAAGATCAGCACCGCCACCAAGTCCAACAAGTCGGACACGGTGGCTCCGGCCACCATCATCAAGCCAGACTCAACAGCGCCGACCAGTACAGAAGATCTCGTCCGAGATCGACCTACAGTTTCAGGTAACCCTCGGAACAATAATCAAAGGGAATGAACTACAGGAGCTTCACCCTCAATCATAATGGATCTGCACTAACCCTGGGGTTCAGCACTGGAGGAGAATCGGCGACCTCTCAAGAAAGGCATTGATCTCATACAGCCTGCCATAGAAGAAGTCATTCACAGTTGGAGTAGGCAGTTAGACCGAATTGATCTAGAAGAGAAAAGCATCTCTTAAGTCTTACCTATCCTCTTATCATTGCTTTCACCATTAACTGAGTAATGTTATCTTTATTTTACTTTTATGTGCTTTAAACAAACAAACAACTTTTCTATCCACCTGACTAAGATCTACAAGATAACCATAGCTTTATTCAAATCACAATCCTCGTGGGATCGACCCTGACTCACTCAGGTATTACTTGGACGACCCAGTGCACTTGCTGGTTCAGTTGTGCGAAGTTTAATTCCGCGCACCACTTCCCTAATCGACATTTATCTTTACTTTTAAAGTTTTACTTTCTTTTTCTTCGGTTTTTATCTTTTCTTTAACTTTTTATCTTTCTTTTATCTTCTCCTCACTAACATTTTCTTATCACTCCCTAGGTGTTTTATGAAGGTAATTATAGGATTCTAAGCTTAAAGTTGTCTTCCTAAAACTTTTAGAAAAAATTGCCTTTTTGCCATTATTTTATTTTTTTAATAAAATAATATTATTAATGAAATATTAAATATTAATATGAAATTTAAAAAATTATATTTTTAACCCAAAATTTTATTAAATTATATTTTGACCCCTTTAACTTTTAATATTTATACTTTAACCCTCTAAACTTTTAGTATTTATACTTTCCTCTCCCAAAATATAAAAATATTTGCACTTTGACTAACAAGATCAAAGAGCTGTTCTTGAGTGTTCTTGAGCAATTCAAAGTTTTCTTCGTGTTCGTAAATTCTTCAAATTCTTTCTTCGATTCTTACTCGTTTTTCAATCTTTTTGGTAACCGATTTTTTCTAAAGTTAAAAATAAAATTACAGCTACCATAACTTCATGTTTTCCACTTGATTTCAACTCAATTTCATCACTAATTTGAGGCCTAGGGTTTCAGTTTCCAGCTGCACCAAGAACACAAATTTATAGCTTGAATATCATCAAATTTCATCAAATTTTTACCAAATTTTCATGAAGAATCACTCATATAAGCAATCAATTTCAAGCATAATAAAATCATACAACAATCATACAACTCAAACATAATTAATCAAGAATAATTTCACCAAATCCTACCTTAGTGTGCAGCTCCTAATTTAACTATCCTCCAAGGTGTTCTTAAAGCACCTTTTCCTCTTAAATCACATCAATAACAACTTTCAATCCTTAAAACATCAACTGACCAAACCTTAATCAATATGTTAGAAAGGATTTTCTCACCTTAAACTTGCTGGAAATGGAAGATTCTTGGCTCAAAAGTCAAGTTACGCAAGAGATCTATGGAAAAACATAAAAAAAAACACAAGTTTAACAAGGTTTTCTTGTAACAGAACCAAAGAGGAAAGATGAGCAGCCACCAAACCTGATTTTAATCCATGAAAAGTGGCATGGATTTGAAGAGGAAGAAGAGAGAATCACTTTGATCGGTTTGAAATTTTGATTTGAGTTTTGTTTTAGAAGAAATCAAGATTTAAAGTTCTATGTGTTCAAAGTTTTCTCTCTTATTATCGGCCATTCAAGGTGGAAATGCGCAGCTTGGAGTGTCTTGGGGTGGTGAAAAACGTGCTTGATGATGATTTTCTCGTTAGGGAGGTGGTTGAAAAATATCTCAGATGTATAATTACTAAAACTAGATGAGTTAGAACATACACTTAATAACACATCTAGAGATTAATATATGAGCTACTAGTATAGATGACACTAGTCAAATGATTAACATGAGAATAGAAGATATATGATGAGCCATTAGCATTGCTAAAATTATCAGGGAGTACTGGTGTTAACCTACACCAGTAGACTGAGTCTTGTTAGAATTACCTCCTGTTTTTAACTAAAACAGAGCAAATAATATTATAATATCATTTAAGCAACTCTAATATTAATATAATAATATTGTATTATTATTTCTCTTCTCTCATGAATTGAGTCCAACTCGTCAAATTGAGACTAACTACGAAAACTAAAATCTGAAATTCCTAACCGAAGTGTCTCAAAAACTAGGTTCTTCGTGACTGTGTCGTCAAGCTTAACTCAGAACAGGTTCTTGCTTAGTGATGACATAATGATGATGTAGATTGAGGTGCTTGATGATACAGCAGAGGTACTTCTTTAATGAATTTCTGAAAAACTTCGTGTCTTCAGAAAAAGTCTCGTGAATCTGAAAACTAGGTTGTTACATTCTACCCTCCTAAAAGAAAATTTTGTCCTCAAAATTTCCTTTACCTATAAACAGGTGCAGATAATCGGCCCTTATCTTGTCTTTTAATTCCAAACTTACGTGCAACAGTTAAAGAAATAAAGGAATATATTGCACCCTAATCATACAGTACAGTTAAGAAACGAGTCTTGACATAACACTAACCTTGGATCAGGGAATCTAAGTACAGAACATCATCAATATTTATGGTAGATATTTGTTCTGGTTATTGGATCTAGCTAGATCTCGAACAAACCTTTTTGGGCAAGCCCTGGCCATATGTCCAAGTTCTCTGCAAGCATAGCAATTGTTTGTCCCATACTAACAAGGTATGTTACCATGATCTTTTCCACACCTTGAGCATACCGAAATACCCTGAGTTTGCTGAGGTTGACCTCCTTGTTCCTGTCCCAGATTATAGTTATGGTCGTTGTCGCTGTTAAGAGAGAGAAAGTTACCATTCCATTTATTCCTATGTTGGCATTGAAACTGACCATTGGCTTTAAAGTTGCGCCTTAAGGGGCTAAATTTTGAACAAAGTGTAACACCTTAATTACCCTAAGCCTTACCTCATGCCGTAAAGCAAAGGTTAATCAAAGGTTACGACAATTCTAAAGCATATACATATATATATATATATATATATATATGTATGTATGTATATACATATATATATATAAGGAATAATAATTTTAGAAGCCCGATAAAGAAAATAAGCTCAAATACGGAATTACAAAGCGTGAACGTTCACATGAAGCTACAAGCATAAGAGACAAGATTCACTATGTGAGATAACAAGATATATGTAGTTATATAAGAGTATAATAATCATAAGATACTAGCCACAGCCCGCAGAGTTTAGGTCAACTAGATAATTACTGACATACAGAGTTTTGATAATAAAACATCTTATACAGAATATCTCTCATAAAATAAGCCTCTAAAGCAAAATAAAATACAAAAGTGAGAGTACTAATAAAAATAAATCAAAGGACTACAAAAATATGGTAAAGAATCCTCCGCTCTGTCACCATCAAAGCAACTCACCGAGGTGGGTTGCGACCTGTATCTGAAAAGCAACAACAAAGTATGGAATGAGAATCAAAAGTTCTCAGTATGGTAACAGTGCCTAGTAATGTAAGATATAAGACCCTGGGACGCCAGAGGCAATCCTAGAGCTTCATATCAACACAAGATTCAAGCTTAAAGCATAACTAAAATTAAAACCATACTTTAAAACTTAACATTTATAAAATAGGGTAAACTATCTTAAGAGATTTCTAACTATCAGATCACCGCTGTTTCACAGACTTCACCAGCCTAACCGCCATGCGATCCCATCGCCACCGCCTACCAAGCCTCTTTAATCCCAGTAGAAAACATAGGCAATAGTAATGCAAGTAAAGCACAAGTATAAGCATGTATATCAAGTAATTCAAATAGGCAATTAGGCATGTTATACAATGTTGGTTATGATATTACAATGTTGGTTCAAGTGCCAACCCAAAACATCTACATGGAGATGTCGCCCTTCGGAATCATAATGGGAACACCCAAGATATGGTGCTTGGAATACCGTCCAGGATTTTATGCCTGCACACTCTAGTAATCTGAAGGGATGCGAGCGGGATACTCTTGCCACGGACCTCACATCTCAACGTAAGCGCGACGAACCACCGCCCTTACGCTGCCGCCGCTGCCTTGACAGGAGGGATCCAACCAAACCGTCCATGCCAGGCGCATAGCGTCTCAACAATCTCAGTATAAAACAATGATTAAGTGGTTTTCAAAAATCATTTTTCAATATATCATGGAATCCATCAATCCATTCCAAGCCCCAAACTTATCTCAACCACTGCCAATTCATACTTTCCGTTCCGAAATCATTAGCTCATCAGTTTTCTCAATTCATATATTATCCTTCTTTTCACTCAACCAAACTCATCCTCAATACACTAGAAACCTACACCTCTGTTCTCTAACTTTTCAAAGTAATGTCCAAATAATTCTATCCAAGACCTTCTCTATGTTTTAACATCCTAAAATAAGCCAAAAAGTCTTAAATAGGTGTCACAGAAGTTTACAAGCTTGTTAGAAAGGTGAAATAGTTGAAAACAAGAATTTAGTTGAAAAACAGGACATGTGCGTACGCACAGGGGTGTGCGTGCGCACGCCCAAGAGGATTTTCAAAATGTGTGCGTACGCATAGAGGTGTGTGTACAAACTAGAATAAAATTTTCAAATTCTGTTCGCTCGCACAAGGCGTGCAAATGCCCCCAACAGAATGCACCTTCCATCATGTGCGTGCGCACAGGGCTCTGCGTGCGCACAGCTTGCAGAACTTCGTTGGTTGTGTGCGCGTATAGAGCATACTAGCGCTTCCATCAGTAGCCATGTCCTTGTGTGTGCGTGCGCACAGGTTCAAAAATCCACGGGGTGTGCATGCGCACAAGGCTGTGCGTGCGCACACAAACCAGAAATCACAAATTCTGCAGCATTCGCAGAATTTAGATTTTAGACACCAACTTTCAACGATCATATCTTTTTCTACAAAATTTGGATTTCCACAAAATTTAAACCATTTTAAAGCCTTTTGAATTATCTTTAATTTGACATAAAAATCATTCAATTTCAACAACCGTAGCTCATGATATGATCCGTCAAATTTAGCCAAAAATCGATTTTTATCAAAAAGCTCTAAACCTCAATTTTACCAAACTTTCGATCCAAAATTACTTATTCCACTTTGAAAAATGTCCTAATGTACATAAACCATAGGCATATACTCTCAAATCATTCCTCAACATATTAATATAAAATTTCACCCATTTCCATCCACAATTCCCACTTTCAAGCCTCCAATTCTCCATTATGACAACTCAAAGCATCATTTTATTATTCTCATTATTTATCAACATTAATACACTTCATAAATCATTATCAATATCCAAATTCATCAATTTTAATCCCACATCATAAATTAACTTCAACATTCATCAAAATCATACCTTCATCAAAATTATCACATATCTACTAGCCTAAGTGTCCAAAGATATTACATATTACATAGAGAAAACCAAAATCATACCTTGGCCGATTCCCAATATGCACTAAATTACCAAACTGACTTCCACCAAGCTTCCACGAGCTCTCTAATTAAAGCAAGCCACCAAGTCCACTTTCAAGTCACCAACATTTTTCACACAACACTAATTCAAGGTAAAAATTACACAAATTCCATAAATCAAACCTAGGGTTTCATATATACACAAAACCATAAGAGATCAAGCATGCTCACCTTACCAAATGTGGATTAGGTCAAAACCCATTACGAATCAAGTGCTAGAGTGTACCTAAACACCCAAAATAATAAGATTTCAGTCAAAACCAAAACCAAAACCAAATTTTCAAATTTCACAAGGACAGAAAAATGGGCAGGAAATTTTGAGATCTTACCTTAATAAGTGGAATAGAACTAACGGGCTCGGAGAGAGCTTCGAGTAGCCGCTAACAGCATGCGAATCGAAGCATCGTAGCTCGAGATATGGCCACTGAAGTAATGAATGAATAGTACCCTTTCTCTCTTCTTCTCCTCTTCACTTCACTACTCAACCCTTGTGTTTATGTGTTTGTGGCTGAAGGGTTCATTAAATGGGGTTTTATATATGTTGGGTTTGGGCCCAACTTGGGCCCGGTCCAACCCGTTAGAGTTTTTAGTCTGTTTGGCCCAACTTTGGGCCAAACTTTTAAAATTAATGTCCGGTTTTCAATTTCTAATATTTTTCTATGGTTTTCTACTATTTTTAATTTTTTTCGCACAGTACCGGACAGACTTAAACCAGTTCGACCGGTTCGGCTGCCAGTTCACGGTTTTACTCAATTTTTCGCCGAGAATACATTTTCTGACTCAAAAAAATCTTCTGAGTCCAAAAATCATATTTAAATTCTCTAATTCACATTCTAACTTCTCGGATCCTATTTTGAGCAATATTAATTATTTAATTAAATGGTTAATTAATCGCGGTTCTTACATTCTTGCCACCAAATAAGAAATTTTGCCCTCAAAATTTGGCTTACCCATCATCATCCTTAAACATTCCCTCAACTTAAACCTACCTCTTACCATTCATTGTTTCGTTCCTCCACGTCAGTTCTATTCCTATTTACATCTTTTATTCTTATTTACAACTCTATATTTTTGACTGAATTCAAGCCTATATCGTACTCATCCTTTCTACCCTTAAATTTCCTTCATTCAACTTCAATACTACATCGGCTTTTTAACTCAATACGCTCCAAGCCCATTTCTCAAATAGATCATTCGTCATCTCAACCTAAACCCAAAGTCACCATACTCAATTATTGCAATCCTTACCTTTCAAACTCGAAAGTTGCACTCACGTGCGATCCAAATCCAAATTAGTCACCTACCCTCATGTTCACAACCTATCCTAAATCATTCTAACCTTACAACTGCAATCAAACTTAGTTCTTAGAAATCTTTACTTACATTAACCGACTAAACTCTTCAAGTATTCAAGCCTAAGATATGCTTAGTCTTCATCCTACGACCTCTACTCACAACTATCATGTGCTATTGCATTCCATAAGCTTCCGCTACGCCACTCTGATTTTTAGCCACTAATTAACTAACTAATCCAAATATTCAATCAAATCATACATCATTTATCGAATTACAACACCTAGGCTTACTTATGAACTTTCTCAACTTGACCCAAATAGTGCTTATGCTCATCCTAAGACTATGTCATAATTTAGTTCCTTATAGCATCTCTATGCCTCATTCAAGGTCTCATTAAATCCTCAATCTCTATAATTATATTACCTATTGCCTAGAACCTCAACAACAACTAGGGTATCTATTTCGCTTGTTCATCTTTACTTTAATTGCAACGCTACAACTCGACATACTAAACAACCTACGAGTTTTCACTTATCATAACTAAATCAAATGTTAAACTCAGCCAAAAATTCAAGCCTAAAATTTATTCTCACTTATTTTTCTCCTTCTCTACTTACCTCTACACTTAATAATTCACCATATACCAGATGTTACCTTAACCACCCTATAATCTACACGGAGAAACCAAGTCAAGTGCAAAAATTCTTGGGTGACAGCTTATCGCAAGATCGTAATCTTTTAGTAATTACATCCATCTCCATGCGGTAGTTCCTTCTTACTCCACATTTTCAACATGAGCACAAACGCAGCAGGCTCTAAGTCAGAAAATTTACTTCGTTATGGCCTTAATTGTCGTGATGCCTAACCCACTACATCCTAAGGTTACATCGGAATGCACTCCAAGATTTTCCTATAAAACATACCAATAGATCTTTAATGGTCCATGGGGTTCAAGTAGTGCAAACACTAGTAATGTGGTTAATCTTTCTTTCAAGTTTTTGAAGGATTTTCCCTCATAATTTGACATTCGTACCAATGGGAACCTTTGTGTTAACTCAGTCATCGATAAAGCCATTTCCAAAATCGAAGCTTCACAACTCCTCGTAAGGTCATACATGATGATTGGATTTTTGACGGTTTAGAATTTCACTAATGAAATCTCGTTGTAAAGTATAGTTTCTAAACCAACAATAATCCTTTCATACAAAAGATTGTTTGTCACAAGTAACAAATCCCTAATTTTATAAACCGAAGTATTTAAACCTCGGGTCGTTCTCCCTAGGAATTACAATAAAGTGTCTTGTTATTGGTTTGAGTTATTTTGGGGTTTTGATATGAAGCATGAAAGATAAATGGCAATGAAAGTAAACTAACAACTATAAAAGACTCTTGGCAAGGTATGAAAATTAGAAGTCCTATCCTAGTTATCCTTCTCAATTGTGATGAGAATTGTTCATTGCTCCCACTTAGTTAACCTCTAACCATGGAGGAAAGTCAAGTGGATGAATCAATTTGATTCCTCAAGTTCTAATCAACTCCTAAAGGAAAGACTAGCTTTAGAGGTATTCAAATTAATTAGCAATTTCTAACTGTCAACCAACAAGGGAATAAGATAACTCAAGAGTTACTAACTACTCTACCTAGGCCAAGAGGAGCAAAACCTACACTAAGTTCCAACTAAGTATTTCATCAAACACTTGGAAGGCATATAAGAAAAGCATAGTAAATTCATAACAAGAATAGAATTTAACAACAATTATTACAAAGAATTAATCAACAACAATCAAGGAAATCACAATTATCATGAATTACCTCAAATTACATTATTGAAAGGAAACAAAGGAACAACAATCTATCCAAAACAAAATGAAGAATTACAATTATGAAAGCACATAACTAGAAAGAGAGAGATAAGAAGATTGAGAATTGATAAAGGAAAATTGAATCAAAGCATGAATTAAACCTAGATCTAAGAAGAGAGATTAGCCTAAACCTAATCCTAATTCTAGAGTGCCATCATCGGCGCGTGCGTGCACGGTACGCGTGCGCGTCCTTGGCCTGTTTCGCAATGTGCGCGCGAGCACCTTGTGCGCGTGCGCATGCATGGCTGACTTTGCTTCTTTGACTTTTTATGCTTCTCCCACTTGTATGCTTCCTTCCTTGCTTCCTTTGATCCATGCCTAGCCTATTTCAATCCTATGATTACTAGCAAACACATCAAGGCATCTTATGGAATCAAAGAGAAATTAGAATTCATCAAAATAAGGCTTAGAAAGCATGTTTTTACACTTAAGCACAAACATGGGAGAGATAACAAAACCATGCTAATTCATAAGCTAAATGTGACAAAAGGTTATCAAATTACTCTAAATTCAATACAAAACAAACCATAAACCCTAAAAATGGGTTTATCAACCTCCCCACACTTAAGCCTTAGCATGTCCTCATGCTAAAATAAGAAGGAACTAAGGGTTATGATATGAGTCCTATCTAAATGCAACTACCTAAAGTAAATGCAAATGCTTAATTCAAACATATCAAATTGCCAAGAGAGCATGTGTAAGCACAAGGGCTAGGCAATAGGAATTAATTCCAAACCACAATTGTATTGAATTATCAAAAAGAGTTTAAACTTGCAAGAATATAGATAATATGGGTGAACACATGTGATTGAACTTTTGAACCCTCACCGGATGTGTATCCGCTCTATTCACTCAAGTGTTTAAGGGTTAATCCACTCAATTCTCTTCTATTCAAGCTTTTCAAAATTTGATTTTCTTCTAACAATCAACATTTATTCAATGCACGTATACATTCGTCATGAGGTCTTTCATTTAGGTTGTAATGGGGTTAGGGTCAAGGTAGGGTCGTTTACGGTTAAGTGGGCTAGGATTTGAATCTTTGATTAGCATAGACTTCCCCACCTAACTATATAAATTCAAACTATTCTAACTACCCATTCTTCACTTTTTCTCACATACTCATGCATTCTTATTTCTTGATCCATAACACCTATGCATTGACTCCTTTTTGTTGACTTCACTTTGGGGCATTTTGTCCCTTTCTTATTATATTTTTTTCTTCTTTTTTTTTCCTATCATCATTTTTTTCTTTTTTTTCTTTTCATCATCATTTATTTTTTTTAGATATATAATTTTTTTTTCTTTCAAACTATATACAAGAACATCAATGCATAAGGTCTCTACATTTAATCAATGCATGAATATGTACCCAATTCCTAAACATGAGAGCGTACTACCCCTTTTTCCCATCCAATGTTCCCAAGCCTCACCAACTTTGAATAATAAACACTCTCACTAGCCTAGGCTAATCAAGGATCCAAACAAGGACTTTTCATTGGTTTTCCGCCTTGGGCTTGTAATGTGCTAAAATAAGAACAAGTTGGTTAAGCATAGGCTCAAAATTGGCTAACAATGGGGAATAAAAGGTTGGCTATTTGGGTAAGTGGCTAATGAAGTAAGGGCCTCAATCATATAAATGCATAAATACAAGAAATAAATGGACATATAGAATCAAGCAAATCAAGGATTACAATCATAGAAAGAGAACAATTTCACACAAGAATGGAAAATAAGTGGCTATAAAATGTAACCACATCAATAGGCTCAAGTCTCACAAGCTTGTGTTCTTGATTCAATACATGATTCACAAAGTATGAAATTCAAGCAAGTTCCATCAAAAAGTTTCTTTCAATCAATTGGGTTAATGCCCTATATTTAAATTTCTTGGAAAATTTCGATATTTGACTAAGCATTGTTGTGATTGAAAAATTCAAAAATTTTCTTAGTTCACCCTTTCCTTTTTTCAATTAAAACCAATATATTATGCAAAAAGGGTGACTAAATATTTGCAATTCAAGTATGATTTCTAATCACAACCACAAACTAAAAAAAAACAAAAATGTATAAAGAAAGATCCAACTAAAAGTACGGAATCTATCATCCAAAACATCTACAAATATACAAAAGCATCAAAATATCTAAAATCCAAAATAAGCAATAAAAGTATCCAAAGCAAACTAGAAATGCATCAAAATATATACAAAGATGTGCAAGATAAGATAACTAGGCTGAAAAGTTCACCGGTTCCCAAATAATGCTACCGGTGCCTTCCCCACACTTAAAACCAAGCATCGTCCTCGATGCTAAACCGGAGGATCAGTGGGAGGTACAACGATAGGCTCTGGCTCTGGCTGTGGCTGTGGAACCGGATCCTCATGAGTCTGTGGTGGGGCTGTAGTGGCAGGGGCATCCTCTGTGGTGTCTGGAGCAGCTAGAGGAGCATCCTACTGAGTCGGTGCCTCCGCCTCCTCCTCCTGATGATCCTGCTCATCGGAGGCCGGAGAATCGGGAAGCGGAGGTAGCTCAGCACCCAAAGAGATAAGTGCCTGGTCCATCCGATCTAAATGGCGTCTAACATGGCGTCTCTCGCGCTCTAAGAACCGGAAAAGACGCTGGACCAGGATATAGGTAGGCTCAGGTGCTGCTGGATGATCTGTAGATGAGGAGGGAGCTGCGGCTGTAGAGGATGATGGGGCAGCTGTAGGGGCTGATGGTGAAGGTGTCCCCACGACAGCTCTAGCCCGAGAGCAGCGTCTAGCAGGTGGTCTCTCATGCACCCAACCACCCCAGGGATAGTAACCTCCCTGTCATTAGCATCAGGGGGTGGTGGTCGCACATCATCGTCCAGCCATGGGACCTCAGCTAGGGCCGCCATACTCGTGACCAATGTAGGAAATGGGAGTAGGCCACGAATATGCGCCCACCACATACACTGTCGGATAAGCCTAGGAAAAGAGACATCCTTCCCCTCCATGATACACCCAATCAGTAGAAGCATCTCCATAGGGATCTCAGAGAAGTGGGTGGTGGGTAGGACATAGCATGCGAATATCATCTGCCAAGTCTTGGCCTCACGAGTCAGATGAGTAAAGAGCATCCCTTTCGGCTTGGTATTGTTCGCATCCATAATCCATGTGGCATCTGGTAACCCAATAATAGTCCTGAGTGCCTCATAATCAAAAGTCATGCTGTGTATGGCCAACTCAGCCTGCTGATGGGCACACAGCTCATCAGGGACATGCCGGCACTGTAGCGCCTCCTCAATAGCAGTCTCAGTGATCATAATCTCCCTACCCCTCACCTGAACCGAATCCAATGTGGGACAGAAGAAGTTGCAGTAGAATTCCTTCACCCAAGATACATTGATATCCCCCAAATCCCGGTCAACAAAGTCGATACCCAACTCAAGGATCCGACCGGTAATGGACCGTCTCACATCATTAGGTAGGAGCAACTTCTTCTCAGTATTCAGCTTTGTTGTTCGATATCGAGAAAACCGAAGCTCACAGTAGAGATTGGGGAATTTGTCTGGATTGGTAGAAGGTAACTGCTGATTTTCTTTGTCTACATCATTCAAAGGATTCTTGGCATAATGCTTGTAGATGGCAGGAATGGAGGATGTAGAGAGTTTTCTTTTCTTGGAGGTAGTGGCAATGGCTTTGCCCTTATCCGACATCCTGAAAAATATGATGGAATATATAAGACATTTAGCATGTAACAAAGAAGGCATGTTCAGGATACAAATGAGTAATAATAAGTATGATGTTGCAAAGAGTATGCAAAAGTGAACAAGTAAACCAAGAATGCAATCTTTCATTAAAGTCAACAACTCATATTCAAAAGGCAATAATATCATCATATTTTTGAAAGAATTGTTAAAGAGGGTTAAAGGTGAGTGGAAGTTAGATGGTTAAAGAAATTAGTGAGTAAGAAAAGTAGGTTGGTGATATGATGATATTTGGCGCAATGAAAAGAGGAGTTGTGGTTTATGTTCACGATGATTGATGCAAATCCGGGAAGTTAAAAAGGAAACGGAAATTTGCCCAAAATTGAAATAAAGACCAAAATGAAACTAATTTCCTTGAAAATCGGGCAGCATTCCGGCTTAAAATTGGACGTTCCCGGATAGCAAAATAGCACAATTAGCACAGAAAACAACATCAATTACGCACAGCAGGAAACAGATATTATTTAGCAACACATATTGCATGAAATAACAACCCAAAACCAACATACAGTACCCAAGGAAGCAAGCAGCAAATATGCACATACGGAGCAATTATTAGGCCTAGAATCCTCTATCCAGCCCTAGCTACCTAACCGCAGTTATATCTATCTAACCTAACATACAAAATTTGAATTTGAACTAACTAACATGCAATTACAATAGCTAATTTGAATGAGCAATTGAAAGGAAAAACAGAAAAACAAACAGAAATGGAGCAGGAACCTGGGAGCAGGGGAACTAATAATGGAATGGAAAATGGGGGCAATAGGGCCAGGAGCTGCGCCGCCGTGGACGATGGCCGAAAAGATGAATGGCGGCGGCGGTGGCCAGAAGAATGAGGGGCTGAGTGAAAGAAGGTCAGCGAGGATGTGTAACAATGAAAGAGAGGGAGGGTGCCACCGAGTGTTGCCACCGGTAGTGATGGTGGAACGGCAGCGGTGGTGGCCGCGGACAACGGGGAGGCTGAGAGACGGAAGGGAGGAGGAGATAGAGTGAGTGGAGGAGAGAGAGAGGATGAGGACAAGTGGGGTGATGGTGAGAGAAGGGTGGCCGTGTGGTGGTGGTCGGCGGAGCAGAGGTGGTGGTTATGGAGGGAAGAAGAAGAAGAAACGGAAATGGAGGTTGGGGGGAGAAAGTGCGCGACTGCGCAGTGTGTGTCGCGCATTAGGGTTATCCCTATTTTTGAATCGGCGCGAGCGCGCACCTTGCGCGTCCGCGTCCATGGAGGAAACTTGGGGACTACGCGTGCGCGTACAATGCGCTTAAGCGTGGATGAGCAAAATAGGAAGGGACGCGTGCGCGTATAGCGCGCGCACGCGTGCATGGAGTTGGGCTAGGGGCTTAGAGTTGGCCCAACTCAGGCCTAACTCTCTGGAGAATGGCCTGGAAGTTGCGCTACGAGACCTGCGCGCACGCGGCATGTGCGCGGCCGCGTGCATTGAGGAAATTGGAGATCCATGCGTGAACGTCTAGTACGCTCTAGCATGGGTTGGCAAACTTAGGCAAAGGCGCGTGCGCGTACAGTACGCACACGCGTAGATGAGATTGGGCCTGAAGCTTAGAGTGGGCTTGAGGCACGCCCAACTCTCGGGTTAGAGGCTAGAGTGGTGGCATTACGTAGGGACGCGCACGCGGCAAGTGCGCGTCCGCGTACGTTGACGATTGAGTTGGGCCAGGGGCTTCAGAATAGCTCAGAGCTGGCCCAACTCTCTGAGGATTGGCTCAACAATTTGCAGCAGCAGATCGGCGCTGACGCGGTCAGTGCGCGTTCGCACGAACTACCATGTTCTAATAGTTGGCGCGCACGCAGGTAGTGCGCGTCCGCGTGGGTTAGGTTGGGCTCAGGGCATAATGTTTGCCCAAGAGGGGCCCAACTCTCGGGTATGTGGGCGATGTTGCATCCGCACAGGGACGCGTACGCGTACTTTGTGCGCGCGCGTCTATCCCCTTTTTTTCTTCAGAAAAATGATGCTAGGTGTTCCCCATAGTGTTCAC
Organism: Arachis duranensis; assembly: GCF_000817695.3. Taxonomy (NCBI): domain Eukaryota; kingdom Viridiplantae; phylum Streptophyta; class Magnoliopsida; order Fabales; family Fabaceae; genus Arachis; species Arachis duranensis. The sequence goes on along the minus strand of NC_029772.3, from coordinate 52,816,674 downwards.
AACTCTTATTCACTCAACCATCATACAATTCACAAAAATGCAATTTTGATATTATTCATCTACTACTAAACACAACATGCATGTGACTAAGCTAACAATTAAGTTGTACAAACAGATTTGTATGAAACATCTACCTACAATGGTAACTCAAATCACTTATTAGGCAAATTTAAAAGAGATTGAAAGAGTTTACCATGGTGGGGTGTCTCCCACCTAGCACTTTTGGTTTAAGTCCTTAAGTTGGACATTTTGAGATGCTTGTTGTCATGGTGGCTTATGTTTGTACTCATCCTTGAATCTCCAAGGATCTATGCTTCTCAATTGGTTGACAGAATTTCCAACCATTTTTATTAAGCTTGGGCAAAGTTCCACCCAAGATACGAGTTCCCCTAGTTGGCCTTCACATAGCGAACCGGGATCCCATATCTTATTTTCACACCCAGCCGTTAGTTGAGTTTCACGACTTTGGCGGATGGATGGTTGACCTAAGGGTGATTGACACATGGAATTCTCTTTACTCCACCAATGCTTCCTTCTAGACCCATACAAAGCGATTCTTGTCCCAACATCCTCCCTATACCTTGGGGCCTTGACCTTGATAAGCTTAACGCCAACTTTCCAACCACTACACAACTCATTCTTACTTTTAATTTCACAAAGAGTTCTAAGTTGACCATCATTTTCAATCAAACCACATTCAAGTGAGAAATTAAAGCTTAGAGATAGAGATTTTACCCTCTTAAATGTTGTGTCGGATGGTAACTTGGGAAGGGGGGCTTCCCCACACTTAGACAATGCAAGGTCCACTTCCTTGTGCTCCTTTTTGATTGTTTCCACCTCTTCACAAGCTTCTTCAATTTCAACCTTTTCCCCTTTGTTACATGGCTTGGTGTTGACATATTGTTTAATGGGAGGTGATTCAACTTTGGATAGGAATTTATTGATGAATGAATTCATCTCTTGATCAACCTCTTCATATTCTTCAATTTCAATATACACCATGCCATTATCGTTATCCTTGGGAGGTTGTGCACACTCTTTTATAATTTCGACTTCATGTCCAATGAGAGAGGATTCCATCGTAGAGAGAAATTCGTTCATGATTGCATCCCTTTCTTGATAAACCTCTTCCAAGTCTTCGATGATGACATGCTTTGGAGGTTGCGCACCCTCCTCAACATCAATATTAAGCTTCTCGGAAGAGTTCTCCGTGATACTACGTTCCCATGGACTTTCAACATCTCCTAAGTCTTCAACCATTTCTTCCCGTTCTTCAATGACCATAGGTCCCTCCAATTGTTCCAACACAAAATTGGACTCCTCCTTCTCTACCAGATTTTCCACTCTCTCCTTCATGCTTTGCTCTTCACATTTGGTCACGGAAGTACCTTGAATATTCAAACATTGGTAGGCTAAAGTGTGCACCACCTTCGTCAAATTGGTCACAAATTCAAGTGCATCCCGCTTCATGGCCTCTTGTCCTTGAAGTAACAAAGTGAGAGAATCGTCCATTGAGGCTTGTGGTGGGTAGGAAGGTTCATCATTTTGAAAAGAGGGTTCATAATAGGAAGATGGTTCGTCTTGGTAAAATTGTGGAGATTGTATGTATTGAGGTGGTTTGTGGAAGTAATCTTGATAGGGTTGTGGTGGTTCGCAGGGTTCTTGCTCATAATTGTCATAAAAACATGGGATGGATGATTGGTTGTACGATGGGCATGGGTCATAGGAAGGTGCTTGGTGTGGAGGGGCTTGTGAGAATGGTTGGGGTTCATGTTGAGGATATGATTCATAGGCATATGGTGGTGGTTCTTGAAAGTCACAAGGCGATTCACCATAGCCATTGGATTGATATGCATCATAGAATGGCTCTTCTTCATAGTGCATTGGTGGAGGTTGTTGCCATGAAGATTGATCATATGCATATGGCTCCTCCCACCTTTGATTGTTCCATCCTTGATACACATCCTCATTGAAGCTCTCATTACCTACAACATAATTAGAACCAAACTCATAGCCAAAGTGAGAATTCATGGTGGAAAGAGAAAATAAAATTCTACACTAGCAAATGAAGCAAAAAGCAAGATATTTACACTATTCACATATGTACAATAACCAATAACATAACACCATTGCAATTCCCCGGCAA
>NC_029772.3:52811398-52814332 GCF_000817695.3 Arachis duranensis | reverse complement strand
GCTCCCACTTAGTTAACCTCTAACCATGGAGGAAAGTCAAGTGGATGAATCAATTTGATTCCTCAAGTTCTAATCAACTCCTAAAAGAAAGACTAGCTTTAGAGGCATTCAAATCAATTAGCAATTTCTAATTGTCAATCAACAAAGGAATTAGATAACTCCAGAGTTACTAACTGCTCTACCTAGGCCGAGAGGAACAAAACCTACACTAAAATCCAACCAAGCATTTCATCAAACACTTGGAAGGCATAAAAGAAAAGCATAGTAAATTCACAACAAGAATAGAATCTAACTACAATTATTGCAAAGAATTAACAACAACAATCAAGGAAATCACACTTATCATGAATTACCTCAAATTGCATTATTGAAGGGAAACAAATGAACAACAATCTATCCAAAACAAAATGAAGAATTACAACTGTTAAAGCACATAACTAGAAAGAGAGAGATGAGAAGATTAAGAATTGATAAAGGAAAATTGAATCAAAGCATGAATTAAACCTAGATCCAAGAAGAGAGATTAACCTAAACCTAATCCTAATTCTAGAGAGAAGTGAGAGCTTCTCTCTCTAGAAAACTATCCTAAACTAATCCTAGTGAGTATGTATTATTGCCTAGTTGATTCTCCAATGCCTTCCCCTTAATCCTTCATCCTTATATTCCTCTTCCTTAGCATTTGGCGCCAAAATGGGTTCAGAAACCCTCTCAAATCACCAGGCACGTGTTGCTTTAATGCAGTCATGTGCGGTCATCGACGCGTGCGCACACGGTACGCGTACGTGCGCGCACGGTACGCGTGCGCGTCCTTGGCCTGTTTCGCAATGTGCGCGCGATCGCCTTGTGCGCGTGCGCGTGCATGGCTGACTTTGCTTCTTTGACTTTTTATGCTTCTCCCACTTGTATGCTTCCTTCCTTGCTTCCTTTGATCCATGCCTAGCCTATTTCAATCCTGTGATTACTAGCAAACACATCAAGGCATCTTATGGAATCAAAGAGAAATTAGAATTCATCAAAATAAGGCTTAGAAAGCATGTTTTTACACTTAAGCACAAATATGGGGGAGATAACAAAACCATGCTAATTCATAAGCTAAATGTGACAAAAGGTTATCAAATTACTCTAAATTCAATACAAAACAAACCGTCAAATTGGGGTTTGTCAATACACTCATTGGTTCGTGTTCATAAGTTGTATCTTAGGGAACTAAAATATTGATGGATGTGTCTAAGAATTGCATGTGATGTCGAAATGAGCTTAAGCTATCCAAAGGAATATCAAGCTTGAAAGAAAGCAAACAATTTTGAATGGTATTCATAAGAAATTTGAAAATATACATTATGTTGTGATCAGACAAGGTTGTAGAAAATAAGAAAGTGCACCAAAAGAGAATCAGAGTGCACCTCAAGGATGAAAGATCAAATAATTTATTGTTGGTAGAAGCAATAAGATAAATTGAATCAAAATAGGTCTTTACTAAGTGTTTATCTCAATATAAATCTTCCTCATTCTTGATTAGGTCAAAACAGATTTAGGCTCAAGTCAAGGAGTACAAGTTTTGTGAAAGGACACATGCAAGCAAGGATTTGATTTTGGAAACGTTCAATTTGATTACCAAGAAGGATCGCGGAATAAAGTATTTCAATGCAGATTATGAAAGAAAGATAGATCGAGTCACAAGCATGTATTGGTAATCTCTCTTGTATTAGGTCTCCCATTACTATCATCGGAAACGGATACTTGTTCTTCACAGTCACTTTGTTCAACCGTCGATAATCTATGAAAGTCGTTTTCACCGCCAGGACTATATAACCTTTAGCTACAACTATTCCTCTTTCCACGAAATGTTCGGCTACTTAATATCGCCGACCTAACCTAAGTCATTAAAGTACTTCATCTTTCATAATCCTACCGTGGCCTTGCTCCCTCATGCTTTTTACGGTGTCACTCTAACTAGTTGTCACAAAGAACCCGAATCGCTTGATTACGTCCACTAGAATTATCTTCTTCCATTAGTTACTCCGACGCTAAGTTTGGCCAGCCCTAACAGCATCGTTCCATAAAATAAAACTAAGCTAAACTTTGGTCCTAAACCTGAAGTTCAATATGATATTGCTATTTCTAAATCCTTGACCCCCTTTATAAATTAATAAGGAGAGTCGACTTACAACCTCCTACCACGGGATTAAAACTCGATTATCAATTTTATCGTTACCTCGAATTGGAGATCCTTAACCCCGTCGCTGAGACAGGTCTGCACCTTGGTCCTCCTTGTAGGGACAATGTGTAGAGATATGCCCTGACAATCTGCAGTGGTAACATCCACTGAACTTAGCCATGCACGATGTTTCCGGATGATATCTTCCACATCTCGGGCACCTTAACTCCTCTTGTTGAGCCCATGCCTGCTTACAGTCTCCTCTCGCCCGATGATACTGGTCATGGTTAATACCTCCGATATGTCATTGAACTTGGGGTTGCTGAGGGGCATGCCAACCCTTCTTGAAGTTCCGGCCTCTTGATGGAACATGCTTCCCACGAACTTTGTGACTAATACTGCCCCGAACATCTCTCTCCAAGGTCTTCTTCCTTGGCATAATCTTTAACAATTTTTTCCTTGCACAACAATTCAGAGAATCTCCTAATCTCCAATGGAGGCACAATACATATGATATCTTCCCTCAGCCTTACTTGATATTTGATGCATTTCCAGCCCTCATAGGACTCAGGGGCACCCTGACTTATTCTCGAGAACTTACAGAGTTTCTCGAACTTGTTAGTGTATTCACCTATAGTCATGGACCCTTGCTTCAATTGTAAGAATTCCAACTCTCTGGCCTCTTTTATTGACTCATGCAAGTACTTTTTGTAAAAAGCTTCCTGGAATAATGCCCATGTAATGTTCACATTCTGTTGGTGTAGCAGTTGACGCTC
>NC_029772.3:52798765-52811372 GCF_000817695.3 Arachis duranensis | reverse complement strand
TCTTGCCACCATTGCTGAGCTTTTCCCATTAGTTGATAAGTCACATATTCCATGAATTGATTATTCGGGACATGTTGAGTCTGTAATGTGCACTCCATAATTTTGAACCAGTTGTCTACTTCAATAGGGTTTGTCGATCCATTGAAAATCGCCGGGTCAACTTTTAGAAAAGCTGCTAGGGTCCTTGGAATACCATCTAAGCTGTCCTCAGCACCTTCTACATTTTTGTTTCTAACTGATTACATTATCTGCCGCAAAGCATGAATAGCCATAGCATTACCCGCTTGAATCGTGTTAGACAAGTTAGTCATCGTCGCCACAAGTTCAGCGTGATTGTCAATCAACGGGTTACTTTCATTCTCTCTTCGACTATGAGTACGACCTCATCCGCGAGTAGCCATTCAGGGTTCTATCTACACCAAACAATCGATATCAAGGTGATCAGTCTCAATATCAAAAGCCTAGTGCTTCAATTATCCCAAAAAGGCACTCACAAACAAGCATGCTATGAAATATCAAATAGATAACCTAAGTAACATGAAAGAAAAATGAAGCAGAGTATGCAATGAAGCACAATTGGTCCATCCCTCAGGCTCATGAGGACGAACCGCTCTGATACCACTAAATATAACACATGACAATTCTAAAGCTTATATATATATAAGGAATAATAATTTTAGAAGCCCGATAAAGAAAATAAGCTCAAATATGAAATTACAAAGCGCGAACATTCACACGAAGCTACAAGCATAAAAGATAAGATCCACTATGTGAGATAACAAGATATATGTATTTATATTAGAGTATAATAATCATAAGATACTAGCCACAGCCCGCGGAGTTTAGGTCGATTAGTTAATTACTGACATATAGAGTTTTGATAATAAAACAGCTTATACAGAATATCTCTCATAAAATATGCCTCTAAAGCAAAATAAAATACAAAAGTGAGAGTAATAAAAATAAATCAAAGGACTACCAAAATATGGTAAAGAATCCTCCGCTCTGTCACCATCAAAGCAACTCACCGAGGTGGGTTGCGACCGGCATCTGAAAAACAACAACAAAGTATGGAATGAAAACCGGAGGTTCTCAGTATGGTAACTGTTCCGAGGGTTACCTGAAACTGTAGGTCAATCTCGGACGAGATCTTCTGTACTGGTCAGCGCGGTTGTGTCCGACTTGTTGGACTTGGTGGTTGTGCTGATCCTTCATCACCGGAGGGTGGTGGTACCTGCAAGGGACTTCGATGCTTAAGTTAGCAAGGGTATTAAACAGGTTTTTAGTAGAATCAGAGTATGAGTTATACTTGGGTGCTCTAGTGTATTTATAGTGGTGTAGAATGATCTTCCTTTGGAATAAGATAGTTATCTTATCTTATCTTTAAGGGAACCGCCTTCATCTTTCTAGGCTTTGGGCTGCCTTTAGATTTCAGTCGTGTTCCTCTTTTTTGGGCCTTATTGGGCCTTCGTAGTGATTTGGCCGACCTCTTTCATAAAGAAGTCGGATAGTCCTAGTCTGAACAGGTCGGTCGATTTGTCGTCGATCAGCCCGGGTCGTACAGCTCGACCCTGGCTATGAACAGTGCCCCTGCTTTGAGCTTGGTCTTTCCCTTGAGATCATGTCTTTTTGCTAGACTTTTGATCTTTTATTTGGGAAAATCGAGTTCGAGCATTTTGTCGAACTCGTCATAGAGCTTTTTATTTGGTAGCTTGAATGCGGAACGTTTTTCCTCTCTCCTCTTTACATGGTACGTGCGTTTTTGTTCTCCGTGCCTTTTCTGGGAAACGTTCAAGGGCTTTTAAAGACTCATTTAATTCCTCTTTTGCCGTTTCTTCCACTTCCCTCTTCGTATCTTTTGAATTTTCAAAGCTTCAGTTTTTTCTCTCTTTGCTTTTCCTTCTCTGACTGTTGGCGCTTTACCCTTTCGTTTCTCAAGTTCTTCCGTCTTCATGCTTCGCAGCTTCTTCATTGCCTCTTTTGTCATCTACTTCTTCCTTAATAGATTGGTTTTCTTTTTCTCCTTTTTACGCTCTTTCCTTTTAAATTTCTATTTGGTCATGAAAAGCTTTGATCTTGCTTGCATTTGTGTTGGAAAGTTTGAATCTTTTCTCTGTTTTTGTTGCTTCTGATTGCTGCCATAGTGTGTGCTCTGAGAGTCTCTTCGTTGAATCTTGTCGCATTTCTTGATAGGTGACGCTTTTAGGGTTTTGCATGTAGCTACCGTTTCTGCTTGTATCTTCGGTTTTGTTGCTTTTGGGAATGATGAGTTTGCTTGATTCTGAAAAAAGTTTGCTTTTTTGGCATACATTTGACACATCACCTTTCTCTTTGTAGAAAGGTGATTTTGATAGTTTTTCTGGTTTACGAAAGTTCTTTTTGGGGTGTCACTTTGTTTTGAGGGGAAGTTATTCTCTTTGCTGGGAGACGTCTGATCGTAGGCTGTAGTTCGTACTCTGTTACTACCTCCAAAGGATGCCCCTGGACTTTGGGTTGTGTCCTGGGGTTTCCTTTTTTTTCTGATATTCTGTATGCTGTAGTTTTGAGTTTGTATCCATTTCTGTCTGAGTTATTTTTCCTCACTTTGGCCGAGCTGTTTGATTAGTAACCCCCTTTTTTTCTTTTTGTATGAATAGTTGATCCATGTCTTCCCATAAGAATATTGTCGAGACATCCTCCCAAGTTCCTGCTGGCATGGTCGACTGGGTGGATTCTATGGTTCTTTTATGTATTTCGCTGGTTGACTCTGAATTTTGTGAGCAACTTAGGAAATTCCATAGGATTTGTAGTAATGGTAGTGATGAGAAGAACTATGAGCTTGTGTCCCCGACTTCTGAAGAGAGAGTTTTTTTTTTCTACTCGGGCTACTGGAGATCGCCCTTTTTTCTATGCGTATGACTTCTTTTTTAGTCAGATGAATATTACCCTTCCTTTTACTCCTTTTGAGACCAACTTGTTGTGGTCTTGTAACGTGGCTCCGTCCCAACTCCATCCTAATTCCTGGGGTTTCATAAAAATCTTCCAATTGTTGTGTCATAAATTGGGTGTCCAACCTTCCCAATCCCTCTTCTTTTACCTCTTTGTTCTAACAAAGCCTGGTGTGGTTAAGAAGAAGGCCGCCTGGGTTTCCATCCGAGCTTCCCAGGGAAAAAAGGTTTTTTCCATGTATGATGAATCCTTTCATGATTTTAAGAACTATTTTTTCAAGGTCCGAGCTGTTAAAGGAGCTCGTCCCTTTTCTTTGGATGAGAATGATGAACCTGCTTTTCCTTTGGAGTGGCAACAAAATGTAGTGGTTTCTAGATATTCCTGGGAGATATTGGATGAGGTCAAACAAGCCCTTGTAACTGTGTTGGAAGAGAACTGAGGGCAGCCTCCCCATCTTGATACCAAGAAATTTCTAGGAGATCCTTCACTTCTCTGAGCTGAGCTGGGTAGTGGTCAACTTCTTTTGTATCTGTTGTGTTGCTCTATTTTGTTGAGTTTATCTTTTTACTTTTCGATTTATAACTTGGTTTCTTTGTTGGCTTTTTTTAAAGACGGTTAAAAATAATGATGCTATGAAGGCCTTTAAGAAGGCGAAGAAAGCAACTGCAGCCTTAAACCTTTCAGCCAAGGTTCTTGAGGAGTGGTCGTCTAGAGCTTCTTTGAAAAGGTTGACCTTGGATGCTTCTGGTCCCAAAAAGATCATCCCGACTCCTAACATCCAGCTGGCCTCCTCTGTTCCTCCTCTGCCATCTTCCAGTGCTGCCTCCCTATCTGTTGCTGGCCCCTCTCCTAAAAAGTCGAGAACTGCTGAGCCCTTTAATTTGGATGCCCCTGACTTCGATGCCGTGGGGTTTGTTGACCAACAAATTACTCCTTATGGCATTATGCCTACGGATGATGTATCCATCCTTCACCATCTGGAATTCATTACCCGAAATAGTGTGAGAATGGCGCACATGGGAGCGGCCTTGTTCCGGACTACTCAGGATGTCCCTGTTCATGCCACTAAGGCTTTTATGGAGGAGGCCAAGTCAGAGTATGATAGGATCAAGGGGTTGAAAAAGGAGCTCGAAAAAAAGGTGGCAAAATTGGAGAAAGAGTTGGAGGGTGAAAAGGTTTGGGCTACAGCGGCTAAGGCCCTGGCGGATCTGTTTGAGGAGATGGACCAGAAGCATAAGTATAGCTATGTTCAGACCTATAGAGAGATGGTAGAGTTCCAGAAGAGTTTGGATTCTGCCCGAGCTGACTACGCCGAGCTTCAGGGTCATCTTGCAGGTAGTGTGAATACTGCTTATGAGAATTTGAAGGGTCAGGTCCGAGTTCTTGCACCCGAGCTCGACCTTACCCTTTTTAGTTTGGACAACATTGTAAAAGATGGTAAGATTGTTCCTGATGAACCCGACGATGATGATGATGTCGTCCCTCCTCTAGTTACTTCTGCCAAAGCCTCTATTGTCCCGCCTTCCTCAACTCTGGCAGTTGAAGCCAGTCAGCCGGAATCTGATCTAGATGTCCAGATTTTGAACCAGGATGACGGGACAGTGGACGCAGTTCCCCTTCAGACTCGCCCTCCTTCTCCCCGAGATGCTGCTACTGGAAAGTCTTTGGATCCTCTATAATTTCTCTGATATATTTGTGTATAGCCCCATTTTTGTGGGCTTTTGAACTCTTTATTTTTGTAAGTTTGTGATCTTTGACTTTGGATACTCCAGTTGCTATTTTAGCAACTTTGTTTTGAAAAACAAAAATAGTTTCTCTTGCTCTTGGGGTCGGCTTCAAGCAGCCTCTTGAGTCTTGTTTTATGGTAACTGCATTATTTCTTTGTGATATGCTTGCCTATAGCTTTCTTTAGCACTTTCTGGGAATCTTTAGAGTGTTTATTGTCCGACTTCTTTTGATTGCCTTTGTGCTTTGTTTATTTCCTGCCTTAGTTGAAGTGTCCCTTTTAAGGCTAGTTGTTTGTTTGAGTATTCTTTGATAGAATACTTTGTAAATTGACTTTGGCGAGGTCGTGGTCTTTTCGGGTCGAGTTGTCTCCCTTTTGACGCGCGCCTTCTGTTGGTAGATTCTCTTAGTTGATCTTTTCTTGAGTTATTTCTAGTAACACCATGGGTTTTTACTTTTTATAGCTGTCGCTTTTGGTCGCCTCAGGCTGACTTCTTCATATCGATCTGCCCCAAGTTATTTTGAGTAATCCATTTTATTTGGACCTTGTCCGGTCTCTTTTCTTTATGGATTTAATTTGTATAACTTTGTAGCTTTCTCGGCCGACTTCGTCGTGTCAGTCCCCTTGGAAGTTATTTCTAGTAATCCGTTTTATTTGGACCTTGTCAGGTCTCTTTTTACGGATTACTTTTTATAACTTTTTGTAGGTTTAGTCCGACTTCTTCAGGTCGGTCCTTTTGGAAGTTATTTCTAGTAATCTGTTTTATGTGGACCTTGTCAAGTCTCTTTTTATGGATTACTTTTTATAACTTTTTGTAGCTTTAGTCCGACATCTTCATGTCGGTCATTTTGGAAGTTATTTCTAGTAATCCGCTTTTTAGGGCTGGCCAGGCCTCTTTTTAGGGATTACTTTTTATAACTTGTTGTTGCTTTGATCTGGTCCAACTTCTTTTACGTCGGTCCATTCCAAGTTATTTCTTAGCAATCCATTTTTGTTTTAGACCTCGTCAGGCCTTTATTCATGGATTGCTTTTTATAACTTCTTGCATTATTCTGTTTTTATCGCTTTTCATCTTTTGCCGATTTTGTAGAGTTTGATCCTCGCTTGGTCGATCTTTGATGAACTCAGTTTTCATTCTTTGTCGATCACATCGGGCAGTGAATTTGGTTTTCACTTTTGCCGATCTGTAGCTTTATAATCGAGCGATGAATTTTGCATTTTAAGAATAATGCATCTTGAAAAAGAGTTTTTGTAGGAAATCTGAAAAACTTTATTTATAATAGAAAATATGTGAAATATATACATGTGGGTGCTTACCCTAGGTAATTTTGTAGATCTTGGCTTGGTGCCTCATTAAAAAAACCTTTTTTAGGAAAAAGAGTGCACTTTTGTCCTAAGATCTTTTATTACCTTTTAACTATAATACCTTCTTAGGTTGCAAGCGTGCCATGATCTCAGTAGCTCTCGGCCCTCGAGTTCGGACACTTTGTAGTAACCCTTTCCCAGTTTCTCTTTGATTCGATAGGGTCCTTTCTAATTAGCTGCTAGCTTTTCCTCTCCGGGTCGACTTGTTCTAATATCATTTTGGATTAGAATGATGTCATTGTTGGCGAAGCTTCGCTATACTACCTTTTGATTGTATCTTAAGGCCATGCGGTGTTTTAGTGCTTCTTCTCTGATCCGAGCTCTTTCTCGGACTTCTGAAAGTAGGTCGAGCTCTTTCCTTTGGAGTCGGGAGTTAGCTCCTTCGTTGTAGAGGATCGTTCTGGGAGATCCTTCTTCAACTTCTACCGGTATCATAGCCATAATTCCATAAGCCAATCGGAAGGGTGATTTCTTTGTGGTGGAGTGTGAGTTGTCCGATATGCCCATAGGACTTGTGGGAGCTCTTCGGCCCAGGCTCCCTTTGCGTCCTGCAGCCTCCATTTTAACCCAGCTAGTATGACTTTATTGGCCGCTTCTGCTTGTCCATTAGCCTACAGGTATTCCACGGATGTGAATTGGTGCTTTATCTTCAAGTCAGCTACCAATTTTCTAAAGCCTGCGTCTGTGAATTGAGTGCCATTGTCTGTGGTGATGGAGTAGGTAACCCCAAACCTCGTGATGATGTTCCTATATAGGAATTTTCAGCTTCTTTGGGCTGTGGCATTGGCTAAAGGCTCTGCCTCTATTCATTTTGTGAAATAGTATACCCCTACAATGAGGAACTTAACCTGTCCTGACCTTTGGGGGAAGGGCCCGAGAAGGTCAAGTCCCCACTTTGTAAATGGCCAAAGTGATGTCACGCTGATGAGCTCCTCTGGTGGGACGACATGAAAGTTAGCATGTTTTTGACATGGTGGGCACTTTTTAACATACTCGGTGGCTTCTTTTTGCAAAGTTAGCCAGAAGAATCCGGCTCAGAGTACTTTTTAGCCAAGGCTTGTGCTCCGAGATGGTTTGCACAGGCACCACTGTGTACCTCTTCCAATACCTCTTTTGTGTTAGAGGTCGGTACACATTTTAGTAGAGGTGTCGAAATTTCTCTTTTGTATAGAATGTTGTTTATGATGGTGTAATACTGTGCCTCCCGTTTTAATTTCTTTACCTCCTGCTTATCTGTAGGGAGTATCTCTGATTTGAGGTAGTTAATTATGGGAGTCATCCATCCTTGATCTTAACCTAATATGGCTAAAATTTTTTCCTCTTCTGAGATTGACGGGTTCTGCAGTACTTCCTGGATGAGGCTCCTAATTTTGCCCCCTAGTTTGGTGTTGGCTAATTTTGAGAGTGATCAGTTCAAGCATTCTGTTCCTGAGGTATATGTTGGATCTCATATCCTGGAATTGCCCGAGTTGTTCCTTGGTTTTGTCCAGGAACTTTTTCATAGCTGGATCTTTGGCTTGGTAGGTCCCTGCTATTTGCGAGGTGACAACCTATGAATCGCTAAATATGTCAAGTTTCTGGGCTTCGACTTCTTTAGCCAGCTTCAAACCAACCAATAGGGCCTCAGACTCAGCCTGATTATTGGAAGCAGGGAACTCAAACTTTAGTGAGAGTTGATTTGGGTTCCCTGATTACTTTCTATTATCGCGCCTGCTCCACTCCCGGTTTTATTGGAAGAGCCGTCCACGTAAAGATTCCACTTTATAGGGATTTTTGGGGTGTCAGCATACTCTGTAATGAAGTTGGCCAGATACTGTGATTTGATTGCTGTCTGAGTTTCATATTGGAGGTTGAATTCGGACAACTCGACTGCCCACTGTAGGATTCTCCCTGCTAAATCTATTTTCTACAGAATGCCTTTTATGGGCTGGTTGTTCCGAACCTTGATGGTGTGAGCCTGGAAGTATGGACGAAGTCATCGAGAGGTTAATATGAGAGCGTAGGCGAACTTTTCTATCTTTTGATAGTTCAGTTCGGACCCTTGTAACGCTTTCGTCCTCTCGGACTAGTACCGAGGCTACTGCCCGGCTTCCTACTGCTAGGTATAATATGAGTGCTTCTCCTTCCCAAGGTCGAGTAAGAACAGGTGGTTGTCCTAGGAATCTTTTGAAATCCTGGAAAGCTAGCTTACACTCTGATGTCCATTCGAACTTATTTCCCTTCCTTAGCGTAACGTAGAAGGGGAGAGATCTTATGGCTGATCCAGCTAGAAATCTGGACAAGGCTGCCAGTCGCCCGTTGATTTGTTGCACTTCCTTGACACAGTTCGGGCTTTTCATGTTGAGTATGGCCTGGCATTTGTTCGGGTTTGCTTCGATTCCTCTTTTTGTGAGCATGAATCCTAGGAATTTGCCAGCTTCTACTGCGAAGGTGCATTTCGCAGGGTTAAGTCGCATGCCATGCTTTCTTATGGTATTGAATACTTGGGCGAGGTCGAACAATAATGATTCCTCGCGTTGTGTCTTTACTAACATGTTGTCCACGTATACCTCCATTGGTTTTCCAGTGTGATCTGCGAAGACTTTGTTCATTAACCTTTGGTAGGTAGCTCCTGCATTTTTGAGTCCAAATGGTATGACGACGTAGGAATAGTTTGCTTTGGGTGTTAAGAATGAGATTTTTTCTTGATCAGATGGGTACATCGGGATTTGATTGTAGCCTGAATAGGCGTCCATAAATGAGAGGTACTTGTATTCAGAGGAGGCGTCCACTAGAGTGTCAATTTTCGGGAGTGGATAAGGATCTTTTGGGCAAGCTTTGTTGAGGTCGGTGTAATTAGTGTACATCCGCCACTTCCCATTTGATTTTTTCACCAAGACAACATTGGCTAACCATAGTGGATACTTGACTTCCGTAATGAATCCTGCCTCTAGTAGAGCTTGTACCTGTTCTTCCACAGCTTGGGATCTTTCTGGTCCGAGCTTTCTACGCTTCTGCTGTACTGGCCGAGATCTTGGATGTACTGCCAGCTTGTGGCACATTAGCTTGGGGTCTATGCCTAGCATGTCCGCGGCCTTCCATGCGAAGAGGTCGTTATTATCTTTTAAGAACTGTATGAGGGACTTTTTTATTTCTCCCTTTAGGATTGCGCCGATATTGGTCGTTTTATCTGGGACATCTCCGATCTGGATTTTTTCTGTCTCGCCTTCAGGATGTGGATGGAGTTCTTCCCGGCCTCAAATTCCCCTGAGTTCGATGGTGTAGATTTCTTCTCCTTTTCCTCGAAGGTTTAGACTTTTATTGTAACAACGACGTGCTATTTTCTGGTCTCCTTTTATCTTAGTGATCCCTTCTGTAGTTGGAAACTTCATGCATAGATGTGGAGTTGAGACTACTGTCCCGAGCTGATTTAGCGTTGTAGGCTGAGCTCATGTCGACCACAATGTAGTCTATGTTGAGTGTCCTTGTCCGGTTTTCCTTTCCAAAGGTTGTGTGTAGCGAGATGTATCCAAGTGGTTGGATTGGAGTGTCTCCTAATCCGAATAAGCTGTTCGGATATGCTCTGAGCTCTTTTTCTTCCAGGCCGAGTTTGTCGAAGGTGATTTTGAACAAGATGTCAGCTGAACTTCCTTGGTCCACCAGTTTGCGGTGGAGGTTAGCATTGGCCAATATAATAGTGATGACCATGGGATCATCATGTCCCGAGATGACGCCAGTTGTGTCCTCTTTAGTGAAAGTAATAGTAGGGAGGTCGGGTGCTCCTTCTCCCCCTTTGATGTGATATACTTCTTTGAGATGTCTTTTGCGAGATGATTTGGAGATTTCTCCTCCCGCAAATCCTCCATGTATCATGTGAACATGTCTTTCTGGGGTATGAGGTGGTCGTTCTGTTCGCCCGCCCTCTTCGTCTCTTCTTCTTTTTCTGGACTCATCTGTCTTACTAGCTAGGTACTGATCCAGTCTCCCTTCTCTTACCAATTTCTCTATGACATTCTTCAAGTTGAAGCACTCGTTGGTGGGATGTCCATAGATTCGATGGTATTCGCAGTATTCCGTCCGATTTCCTCATCCTTTTTTGCTTTTAAGTGGGCGAGGTGGTGGGATTTTTTCAGTGTGGCATACTTCTTGGTATACTTCTACAAGAGACACCCGAATAGGGGTGTAGTTGTGGTATTTCTTGATCTTCTCTCCATGCTGATCTTCTTTTTTCTTGGACTCTTTATCCTTATCTCGGGAGGAGTAAAAGGATCCGGATTTTGAAGTCTCTCCTAGTCGAGAGTTTTCCTCCATGTTGATGTACTTTTCTGCTCATTCTTGTACTTCGTACAGGGATGTAGGATATTTCTTTGATATGGAATGACTGAAAGGTCCCTCTCGTAGGCCATTGATGAGACCCATGATGGCTGCCTCGGTTGGCAGACTTTGTATGTCCAGACATGCTTTGTTGAATCTTTCCATGTAGCTGCGAAGATTTTCCCGATCTTCTTGCTTGATTCCTAATAAGCTTAGGGCGTGCTTGGCTTTGGACCTCGGGGGTAGGCTGTCGAACCACTTAATTGCCGTTTTAGCTAAGGTAGTTGGGAAAGCTTTGCACCGGATTGCATCCGAGGCATCGGTGAGATACATTTTGCTTCTAAAATTACTGAGATGATAGCTTGGATCTGATGTGCTGTCGTACGGAGTCATGTCTGGGGCTTTGAAGTCTTTTGGAACTTTGGCATTCATAATTTCTTTAGTGAATGGGTATTGATTTTTGTGGGGATTATCCTCGTGATTGGATCGAGTAGTCTTTTTTAGATCTGTTTTAAGCCCTAATAGTTTGTCTTCCAGCTCTTTGCATCACCGAGTTTCCCTTCTGAGGTCCTTCTCGGCTTCTCGTTGATACTTGGCCTCTTTTTCGAGTTGTTTGAGACGTTCTTGTTGAGCCTGAAGTGCCTCTAGGATTTCTGCATTTGGTGGGCTCCTATCCTTGTTTTCTTGAGGAGTGTCCTTTGGTGTGACATCCACGTTCTTGTGCGGCGTCCTGTCCTCTAGATATGAGTCGTGGTTGTTATCAAGGTTGTCTGCCATGATGATGGGATGACTTCCAGGTTCCCTGGCAACGGCGCCAATGTTCCGAGTGTTACCTGAAACTGTAAGTTGATCTCGAACGAGATCTTCTGTACTGGTAGGCGCGGTTGTGTCCGACTTGTTGGACTTGGTGGTTGTGCTTATCCTTCATCACCGGAGGGTGGGGGTACCTGTAAGGGACTCTGATGCTTAAGTTAGCAAGGGAATTAAATAGGTTTTTAATAGAATCAGAGTATGAGTTATACCTGGGTGCTCCAGTGTATTTACAATCGTGTAGAATGATCTTCCTTTGGAATAAGATAGTTATCTTATCTTATCTTTGAGTGAAGTTATCTAATCTTTAAGGGAACCACCTTCATCTTTCTAGGCTTTGGGCTGCCTTTAGATTTCAGTCGTTTTCCTCTTTTTTGGGCCTTATTGGGCCTTCGTAGTGGTTTGGCCGACCTCTTTCGTAAAGAAGTCGGATAGTCCTGGTCTGAACAGGTCGGTCAATTTGTCGTCGATCAGCCCGGGTCGTACATCTCGACCCTGGGTATGAACAGTAACAGTGCCCAGTAATGTAAGATAAGACCATGGGACACTAGAGGCAATCCTAGAGCTTCATACCAACACAAGATTCAAGCTTAAAGCATAACTAAAATCAAAGCCATACTTTAAAACTTAACATT
The DNA here is from genome assembly GCF_000817695.3 of Arachis duranensis. NCBI lineage: Eukaryota > Viridiplantae > Streptophyta > Magnoliopsida > Fabales > Fabaceae > Arachis > Arachis duranensis. The sequence continues at coordinate 52,799,615 of NC_029772.3, read as the reverse complement.
TATAAAATAGGGTAAACTATCTTAAGAGATTTTTAACTATCAGATCACCACTTTCCCATAGCCTTCACTAGCCTAACCGCCATGCGATCCCATCGCCACTGCCTACCAAGCCTCCTCAATCCCTGTAGAAAACACAGGTAATAGCAATGCAAGTAAAGCATAAGTATAAGCATGTATATCAAGTAATTCAAATAGGCAATTAGGCATGTTATACAATTAGGAAAACAATACAAGTTAGCAAAGCAAACAAACAGATAGAAGATGCATATGATGAATTCCTGTCCTATTGACTACGATATCACATTGTCAGTTCAAGTGCCAACCCGACACATCTCCATGGAGATGTCGCCTGATGAGCGGATAATTTGTACGCTTTTTGGCATTGTTTTTAGTATGTTTTTAGTATGATCTAGTTAGTTTTTAGTATATTTTTATTAGTTTTTAGTTAAAATTCACTTTTCTGGACTTTACTATGAGTTTGTGTGTTTTTCTGTGATTTCAGGTATTTTCTGGCTGAAATTGAGGGACCTGAGCAAAAATCTGATTTAGAGACTAAAAAGGACTGCAGATGCTGTTGGATTCTGACCTCCCTACACTTGAAGTGGATTTTCTGGAGCTACAGAAGCCCAATTGGCGCGCACTCAACGGCGTTGGAAAGTAGACATCCTGGGCTTTCCAGCAATATATGATAGTCCATACTTTGCCCAAGATTTGATGGCCCAAACCGGCGTTCAAAGTCACCCTCAGAATTCCCAGCGCTAAACGCCGGAACTGGCACAAGAATGGGAGTTAAACGCCCAAACTGGCACCAAAGCTGGCGTTTAACTCCAAGAGGAGTCTCTACACGAAA
>NC_029772.3:52794885-52795303 GCF_000817695.3 Arachis duranensis | reverse complement strand
TTAGCAACCATGGTCTCTGATCTAATCAAAACCACTCAAAGTTTCATGACTGAAACAAGGTCCTCCATTAGAAACTTGGAGGCACAAGTGGGTCAGCTGAGTAAGAAAGTTACTGAACTCCATCCTAGTACTCTTCCAAGCAATACAGAAGAAAATCCAAAAGGAGAGTGCAAGGCCATCAACATGGCCGAATTTGGAGAGGAAGAAGAGGCAGTGAACGCCACTAAGGAAGACCTCAATGGACATCCACTGGCCTCCAATGAGTTCCCCAATAAGGAACCATGGGAATCTGAGGCTCAAAATGAGACCATAGAGATTCCATTGGACTTACTTCTGTCATTCATGAGCTCTGATGAGTACTCTTCCTCTGAAGAGGATGAGTATGTCACTGAAGAGCAAGTTGCTAAATACCTTGGAG
>NC_029772.3:52793242-52793922 GCF_000817695.3 Arachis duranensis | reverse complement strand
TGGCGTTTAAACGCCAGTAAGGCTAGCTGTTGGGCGTTTAACGCCCAGTCTGGCACCATTCTGGGGGTTTAACGCCAGAAAGGGGCACCAGACTGGCGTTAAACGCCAGAAAAGGGCAAGAAGCTGGCGTTAAACGCCAGAAATGGGCACCAGCCCGGCGTTTAACGCCAGAAATGGCTAAAAACACATTTTTGCATGCCATTTGGTGCAGGGATGACTTTTCCTTGACACCTCAGGATCTGTGGACCCCACAGGATCCCCACCTACCCCACCACTCTCTCTCTTCTTCACCCATTCACCAATCACCTCAACACCTCTTCCCCAAAAAAAAAAAAAAACCCTTCACCTATCAAATCCCATCTTTCTCTTCACCACTTACATCCATCCTTCATAAAACCTCACCTACCTCACCATTCAAATTCAAACCACTTTCCCACCCAACCAACCCATACATAGCCGAACATTAACCCTCCCCCTCTCCTATATAAACCCATCTTCACTCCTTCATTTTCACACAACCTAAACACTACTTCTCCCCCTTTTTGGCCGAACACAAAGCCATTCCCTTCTTTCTCATTTCTTCTTCTTCTACTCTCTTATTTCTTATTTTGCTCGAGGACGAGCAAACCCTTTAAGTTTGGTGTGGTAAAAGCATTGCTTTTTGTTTTTCCATAACCATT
>NC_029772.3:52792629-52793043 GCF_000817695.3 Arachis duranensis | reverse complement strand
CTTACTCAAAAAGAGTGAATATCCGGAGATCCGACATGAGATCCGAAGAAGAGGTTGGGAAGTTCTTACCAACCCCATTCAACAAGTCGGAATCTTAATGGTTCAAGAGTTCTATGCCAATGTATGGATCACCAAGAACCATGATCAAAGTGTGAACCCGGATCCAAAGAATTATCTTACTATGGTTCAGGGGAAATACTTGGATTTTAGTCCGGAAAATGTAAGGTTGGCATTCAACTTGCCCATGATGCAAGGAGATGAACATCCTTACACTAGAAGGGCCAACTTTGATCAAAGGTTGGACCAAGTCCTCACAGTCATATGTGAAGAGGGTGCCCAATGGAAGAGAGATTCAAGAGGGAAGCCGGTTCAATTAAGAAGGCATGACCTCAAGCCCGTGGCTAGAGGATGGTT
>NC_029772.3:52775678-52790460 GCF_000817695.3 Arachis duranensis | reverse complement strand
ATTCAAGAGAATCCGGAAGGTCTAACCTTGTGTGTGGTATTCTGAGTAGGATTCAATGATTGAATGACTGTGACGTGCTTCAAACTCCTGAGGGCGGGGCGTTAGTGACAGATGCAAAAGAATCACTGGATTCTATTCCGGTCTGATTGAGAACCGACAGATGGATAGCCGTGCTGTGACAGGGTGCGTTGAACATTTCCACTGAGAGGATGGGAGGTAGCCACTGACAACGGTGAAACCCTTGCTTAAGCTTGCCATGGAAAGGAGTAGGAAGGATTGGATGAAGACAGTAGGAAAGCAGAGAGACGGAAGGGACAAGCATCTTCATACGCTTATCTGAAATTCCTACCAATGAATTACATAAGTATCTCTATCTTTATCTTTATGTTTTATTCGTATATCACCATACCCATTTGAGTTTGCCTGACTAAGATTTACAAGGTGACCATAGCTTGCTTCATACCAACAATCTCTGTGGGATCGACCCTTACTCGCGTAAGGTTTATTACTTGGACGACCCAGTACACTTGCTGGTTAGTTGTGCGAAGTTGTGTTTATGCCATGGTATTGAACACCAGTCCCTGCCAGGCGCATAGCATCTCAACAATCTCATTATAAAATAATGATTCAGTGGTTTTCAAAAATCATTTTTCAATATATCATGGAATCCATCATTCCATTCCGAGCCCCAGACTCATCTCAACCACTGCCAATTCATACTTTCTGTTTCGAACTCATTGGTTCACCAGTTTTCTCAATTTATATAATATCCTTCTTCTCACTCAACCAAATTCATCCTCAATACACCAGAAACCTACACCTCCGTTCTCTAATTTTTCAAAGTAATGTCTAAATAATTCTACCCATGACCTTCTCTATGTTTTAACATCCAAAAATAAGCCAAAAATTCATAAATAGGTGTCACAGAAGTTTACAAGCTTGTTGGAAAGGTGAAATAGTTAAAAACAAGAATTTAGTTGAAAAACAGGGGTGTGCGTGCGCACACCCAGGAGGATTTTCAAAATGTGTGCGTACGCATAGAGGTGTGCGTACGCACTAGTATAAAATTTTCCAATTCTATTCGCTTGTACAAGGCGTGCAAACGCCCTCACCAGAATGCACCTTCCAACGTGTGCGTGCGCACAGGGCTGTGCGTGCGCACAGCTTGCAGAACTTCGTTGGTTGTGTGAGCGTGCTAGCGCTCCTATCAGTAGCCATGTCCCCGTGTGTGCGTCCGCACAAGGTTGTGCATGCGCACAGGTTCAAAAATCCACGGGGTGTGCATGCAAACACAAACCAGAAATCACAAATTCTGCAGCATTCGCAGAATTCAAATTTTGGACACCAACTTTCAACGATCATATCTTTTTCTACAAAATTCGGATTTCCACAAAATTTAAACCATTTTAAAGCTTTCTGAATTATCTTTAATTTGACATAAAAATCATTCAAATTCAGAAACTATAGCTCAAGATATAATCCGTCAAATTTAGCCAAAAATCCATTTTTATCAAAAAGCTCTAAACCTCAATTTTACCAAACTTTCAATCCAAAATTACTTATTCCACATTCAAAAGAGTCCTAATGTACCTAAACCATAGGCATATACTCTCAAATCATTCCTCAACCTATTAATATACAATTTCACCCATTTCCATCCATAATTCCCACTTTCAAGCCTCCAATTCTCCATTATTACAACTCAAAGCATCATTTTATTATTCTCATTATTAATTGATGAGCGAATAATTTATACGCTTTTTAGCATTGTTTTTATATAGTTTTTAGTAGGATCTAGCTACTTTTTGGGATGTTTTTATTAGTTTTTATGCAAAATTCATATTTCTGGATTTCACTATGAGTTTGTGTATTTTTCTGTGATTTTGGATATTTTCTGGCTGAAATTGAGAGACCTGAGCACAAATCTGATTCAGAGGCTGTAAGTTTGTCGCCTTCATGAAATGTAGGGAGAATTTACAGAGGGAAAATCCGTCAGTAACTACTAAAATCCGTCGGTAAATAATTTCCGACGGGGATTTTACAGAGGGACAAAAATCCGTCGGTAATTTCGTCAGTAACTAAAAATCTATCTGTAATAAAGACTAAATCTGTCTATAAATCTGTCTATATTTATCCATTTTCTAGTTGTGATCACAATATGATATGCAGCGGAAGAATTGATATTATATGCAAAATATAACCATCATCATCAAATAAATAAATCTAGTGACATATTAAATAATTAAATCGAAAATGGTCCAGTGAGTAAATAATTTTACAATACTTGGAGGATCCAAGTTCAAATCTCACTCAAAACAAAATTTGTATTTTAATATTCTATAACAAACAAACATCAATTGAAAGTTTGAAATTAGTTCTTTCGTTCATCTCTTCAGCATCTTCCTTATCCCTTTTTTTTTTACTTAATTTAAGAATGAGAAAACTTATGGGAATCATGAAAAATTATGCCATTATGAAAAACTATGGTAGAAATTTGAAAGATTCCTTCAAAGAGGATTATCTATTATTCCCTCTTCTCGTGGTATGTCAATTTCAATTTCAATAGTTTTTTATTCAATAAATTTATAAAAATTATCATTCCAAATTTTATACTATGCATTTTTTTAAATAGTAGATCAAATTAATCGGATAGTAATTGAATTTTGAAATGGCAAGGCAGAGGCAATTAATTAAGACTCTGATACCACATGTTATTAATTTTATAAAATCATAAATTTACGTACCTCCATCCATTACCAATAATCATAAATCCTGATTTGGGACTTTCAATTCTTGAGCGACCAACAAAGGGTGGATCCAGAATGTTTATTGTGATGATTAGAATTGAGAACCCAAAACTTTATAAATTTTATGAGCAGTTGTATTCTTTCTATCAAAAAACAAACCAACTGTCAATATAATTAATTAATAAAATTTTTTAATAATTATAACACCACCCAGACTAATTTCTATATTAACAAATTGGACTACAAATAGAATGAAATTTATAACACAATCAGCTAGAATTGGAGTTGCTATGAACCTGATTGCTAAACTCTGGACATCAGTTATCCATATTGATCTCTAGATTGCCTTGGCTCAAAGCTTTGAAAAGGATTAGAAAAAAGATAGGACAGACTAATACTAAGGTTGTTTTTATTCAAGTGAAATCTTATAATTCTTTCTATTTGACCTGAAACTGATTGATCTAGCCATGAACAGGTTGAAGAAAGCTTTAACCATCCCTGGAGGATTAAACCCACGTATGTGGCAAAATACAGGGATAGCAATTCTTCTGAGTTTTATGCTTTTGAGCATACTCTCTAGGCAAGATACTTAACAAATTAGCAACAAACATTGGTTGATTCACGCAACATCTAATATCTATTGTTTAAAAATCTATAAAAGTCTATTGCTATATATTACAATCCAAGCATACATGGACGTTTGTAATTTCTTTAAAGTTTCTTTTATATTTATTCTAATTATTTTTGTAACAAATTATTTTATTAAAAAATTGTGTAAAATAAAATAAATATACACAAGTCATAGTAATTAATTTTTAATGTTTAAAGATTCATTTTTTTTTACAGATGAAATTTAAAAAAAAATGGTGTGGACATACAAAATTTGGTTCAAAGTCTAAAACGCAATGCAACCTCCTCCAGAGACCAGACGACTACCAACCTTAGTCCGCTACCACTCTCTCGACTCTTCGAACCACCAATAACTTTTTCAGTTATACCAAACAGAGTTTGGAAGCCAGGACGGATGTATATGTAACACCGTATCACCCTAAGCCTTACCTCTAGCTGTAAAGCGAAGGATGACAAAGTGCTACGATAATCCTAGAGCTCATACAATAGTGTGTGTATATATATATATGGAAAGAAGTAATAACGCTAGAAGCTCGATGAAAGAATAAAAGCTCAACGTCACATAAAGCAGAATTACAAAGCGCGAAGCGTTCACATACGATAACTAAACGCATTGGCACGAAAAGGACAAAGGAGGATATATATGAGTCCGTTTTGAAACCGTCTGCCCTGTAACCCCCCTCCCCCCGAGATATGCTTCAACAAGAATCACACAGGGGTAGATTGATACAAAAGGGAACTAGTCGCAACCTGCAGAGTTCAGGCCGACTAGTTTAAACCTAATACAACAAAGTTTTTATGTTTAAAACAGCAATATCCTATCTTTCAAAGTTTTTAGAAATAAAGCCTATAAGGAAACAAAGTCATATATACAAAAGATGAGAGAATACTACAACAAAAGTAAAACAAAATCAAAATAAAGGGAACAAATGGTATGAGAACAGGAACAAATGGTATGAGAACCGAAGGTTCTTAGTATGATAACAGTGCCCAATAGATAAGATATAAGGTTTTAGAAAGCCAAAGGCAATGCTAGAACTTCATATCAATATAGATATTCTACCTAATACTAGTCACCGTTGTGCCACAGCCTTCACCAACCTATCCTCCATGAGATCCCATTACCACCGTTGATGCGTGAGCATCTTGTCTATCTTTTCCTAGTGAATTTTTACTTAAATTGCTGAGTTTAATTAAGAATTAATTATATTTTAGCCACTATGGATGCTATTTTGAGTTTTGGGCAATTTTATTTATTTTAGGTAGCATTCGGCGGAATTTGACGGAGTTTCTCTAGCACAAGAATCAAAGAAGATATCTGCGAGGAGCGACGCGCACGCGTGCCTGACGCGTGCGCGTGAATTGGAGGTATCCATAGCAACGCATACGCGTGACGGACACGTCCGCGTGACTCGCGAAGAAGACCAGCGACGCGTACGCGTGACATGCGCCACGTGCAGAAAACACAGAAACCGCTGGGGGTGATTTCTGGGCCCCATTTTATCACCCAAGTTAGGCGCGGATCCAGTGAAGCCAAGTGGTCCCCACCCATCAACTGAAGATCTGTTAATTAATTCGAATTTAAATTCAAATCTTATCTTTTAGGAAAAGATATTATTTTTAATTTTAGATAATTAGATTTTAAATTTATTAGGATTTGTTATAAATAGGAATTTAGATGCCATCAGATTGGAACATAACTGACAATCCTAATTTTCTCTCTTTTCCATGAGCAACTAATCTTCCACAGTTAAGGTTAGGAGCTCTGTCTATTTGTATGGATTGATTTTATTGCTTTTTCTATTTTAATTCATGTATGGATTTATAATTTAAGAATTGTTTTCGCTCTTTATCTTATGAATTTGGGTGGAACAGAAGTATGATCCTTTTTCTATTTGAGTTCTTGTAAAACTTGGAAAAGCTCTTTACTTGAACAAAAGCTTGTAAACATATTCTCCTAAATTTTAATTATCTGGATTTAACAGGATACGTGACATATAATCCTTCTATTTTTGGATAATTAGAATTTATGTGGCATGCAAACTGGAATTTGATCATATAGCTTCTAATTGGAATTAATTGACCAAGAAATTGGCAGTTAATGAATTTTAGAGGAGACTAGAAAGGTCTAAGGAATTAGGGTCTAGTCACATATAGTTTGCCATAAATTAAATCCTACATAATTAAAATAGTTAGTAAGAAAAGTAAATTCGGAAAAAATAGATAACTCTGAAGCCTTAACTGTTTTCTCCATATTTTATTCCCAATTTATTTAATTGTCTATACTTTTGATATTCTGAATTCGAACTTAAACCTTTTGAACATCTCAAAACCAATTTCTGCTTTCCTAACTAAGCCAATCAATCAATCATTGTTGCTTGATCCATCAATCCTCGTGGGATCGACACTTACTCACGTAAGGTATTACTTAGTACGACCTGGTGCACTTGCCGGTTAGTTTGTGGGTTGTAAAATACCGCATCAAGTTTTTGGCGCCGTTCCCGGGGATTGACTGTGATTAACAACTATTAGTTGTTTGATTGCTTAGATTAGGCATTTTATTTTTAATTTTATTAAAATCTATTTTTATAAAAAAATTTCTTATTTTACGTGAACCGCATCCCCCTGTTTCGTTTTAAGAAAAGTTTCTTTTATTACATGATTTTCAAAAAAAATTTAATTAAATTTTAAATTTTCAAAAAAAAATTTCGAAAAAAATAATTTTTAGCACCAATATTTTTCTTAATTTCTGAAATTAAGTTTGGTGTTTCCTAGTTAGTTTTATTTTAATTCTTAGAATTCTGTTCTTTCTTCTTTGCTTTCCTGTTTACCACATGGTGCGTTTAATCCTTTTTGGTGTTTTGTGCTAAGAAAAAATAATAGAGAGAGATAACATGGGTTACTACTCACACTCGAGTAGTGATTCATATTATGGTGGATGGAAGAACTATCCAAATTTTGGTTGGCAAAGTCAAAACCAAAGAAACTTCAATGCTCCATATTCCAACTATCAAGAGCCACCACCTCCATATTCATATCAAGAGCCACCACCTCATTTATATCAAGAACCATCATCTTTCTAACCATACCAAGAACCACAATCTCCTTATTCATCTCAAATACCATCAGATCTTGAGCTCCTCGTGAAAGAATTCCTACATGATATAAAGACGAGTGTCAAAAATGTAGAGAATTATGTGCAAACGATGATCAAGAACCAGGAAGGGGAACAAGAAAATTCCTTCCCAAGAGATATAATGTAAGATCCTATGGAAGAAAGTGAGGAAACCAATCAAAGGAGTTTACATTCCAGTGAACTAGAGAACTTTCCATCCTCACACATGGAAGAAAAGGAAGATGCAAAAGCAAAAGAGGAAGATGCACCCACAAAGGAGGAAGATGCACAACCTCCCATGCCCTTGGTAAGCAATGAAGAAGAGATTGAATTAGAAGAAAGCTACCAAGAAGAAGAGGTTGAAATTGAGGAAGCTTGCAAAGAGGTAGAAGAATTCAAAGAAGAACACAAGGGAGTGGAGCTTGCAAGACCTCTTCCAAAGCCATCACTATCCAATACAACATTCAAGTGGGTAAAATTCCTATCCTTAATCCTTACCTTCCCACTTGAATATGGGCTACTAGAGACGGATGGTCAACTTAGAGCTCTTTGTGGCATTAAGCGTAAGAGGAAGATGGTTAGTGGTAAAAGTTGTCAAACAAGGTTCAATATGGTTGCATGCTCCAAATTGAAGTGTAAGGATTGGTGTAGAGCAAATTTGAATGGGTCTAGAAGGTTGTTTAGATGTCTCTGTGAGAATTCAGATTGCTTGCCACTCGGTAGGAACAATGGTGATCCACAGGAAGACGGATGTAAAAGCAAGGTTTGGGACCCTGGAATTAATTCCCACAATGAACACTCTTGGAGCCTTGTCACTTACTTCAACTTGCTCAAAGGTGTTATGCGCCTAGTTTGGGATCCCGGTAGCCATTGGAATCACAAACATTGGTGGGGATTCCTGGATCAGTACAAGCATAAGCCACCATGACAAGGAGCTCACCACATGTCCAACTTAAGGACTTTAACTAAAAGTGCTTGGTGGGAGACAACCTACCGTGGTATGATCGTTCCTTTTCATTCTTAGTTATTTTTTGTAGTAGTAGTTTTCTTGCTTATTTGATTTTTATTGAGTTCTTACTAATTTTCTGATCATGCAGCTATTTTAGAACAGGAACCGAATTAAAAAAAAAAAAAGAAGAGGAGCATATGACGCGCAAGCGTCGCTAATGCGGACGCGTCATATGCATGTGCGTGAAAAATAAAATTGAACACAGAGTTGCGTGGGAGTGGCACAAAAACGATGCCTTTTGCACAAACAAGCCCACGCGTACACGTACCCCACGCGTGCGCGTCATTCGTGATTTTGGCACCCCACGCGAACGCGTCAATGACACGTACGCGTGACCTGGAAATATGGCGTAAATATATGTTTCAGCAGAGAGTTGTGCGTGCACGCGGCTGGCTTCGCGCAAATCGCGCAAAACCCAGGGCACGCAGACGCGTTCCTGACACTGACGCGTCATTAAGAAAATTCCACGACCCACGCGTACGCGTGATGTACGCATACGCGTCGCCTGCGCCGCACAACTACACTAATTTGCCGCCCAGTTTTTTTCCCCTCTCCCAATCCTAATTCTCTCTTATTCTTTTATCATAATATTTTTCTCTTTTTATTTTTTAGATTTTCTTTGCTTGAGGACAAGCAAACATTTAAGTTTGGTGTTGACGCTTCGCTTAAAGCTTTTCTGTTTATTCCTATGGCACCAAAAGGGAGACAAATCATCTTCACGGAGGAGCACAACCTGAAGAATAAAGTGACCACTAGGATAACTAAGGTGGTTGAGTTTCTTTCATATCTTTTATTCATCCCCTCTTTTTTTATGTTATGTTCCGGTTTTCTGCTATTTTGCTTTGTCTGTTGCATGATCCTTTATTAGTGAGAATCCTAGGTCTAGTTTAGTTTTCTCTTAAGTGCGTTAATTCTGAAAGATGTCTCATGTATTGCCCACTGAGCTTGAAATCAACAAAAAAATTTTTAAAAGTGGTATATTGCATGAGAAATTGAGTTAATTTTAAGAATACTCTTATTTACTTAAATCTGGTGGTATAAATTGTAACTCTGAATGCATGATATGAACAGTGCATATTTGAATTTGAATCAAAGGATGTTGATGTATAAGGAACAGGAATTTAGATAATTATCATGACTTCTCTGAAATAAACAAAAATTTAATCCTTGAAGGAAAAGAAACAGCAAAAGAAAAAAATATAAAAAAAAATAATAATAATAATAATAATAAAAGCAAGGTCCAAGACTCTGAGCATCAATGACTAGGGAGGTCAGACATGATTAAAAGCTCAAAGAGTTGTTTCCCTAGTCATATGCTTGTGGTGTGATTGTGTCAAGTAATCCTTGAGACAGAACACCTAAAGTCGAGACCAAATGTGTTTAACAGAGTATGCCAAAGGCTTTGAGCACCACTTTCTGGGAGTAACTGAAAGAAAAATCAGAACTCAAAGAAAGTTCCCCAGTTAAGTGCTTGTGGTGTTTCTATATCAAGTAATCCTTGAGACAAAACATTTAAAGTCACGGCTAGGCTCAAGGTGCAAAGCACCAAGGAAAAATAAATTAAAGTGAATTTTGCTGTGTTCAAGGATTAAACTGAAATATAAAAGATCAGAGAATTCATAATATTATCCGGATTCTAATTCGGAATGACATTAACATTCCTCTGATTCAAAGAAGAGTGAGATGCCAAACCTATTCAGGATTACAGTTGTAAACCCCACTATAAGAAGGGACACGAGCTTAATCGAACTCTCATTCTCATGCAAATTCACATTCTAAGCTTATATTAGTTTTGGTTGCTTGAGGACAAGCAATAGTTTAAGTTTGGTGTTGTGATGCGTGAGCATCTTGTCTATCTTTTCCTAGTGAATTTGCACTTAAATTGCTGAGTTTAATTAAGAATTAATTATATTTTAGACACTATGGATTCTATTTTGAGTTTTGGGCAATTTTATTTATTTTAGGTAGCATTTGGCAGAATTTGACGAAGTTTCTGCAACACAAGAATCAAAGGAGATAGCTGCGAGGAGCGACACGCACACGTGCCTGACGCGTGCGCGTGAATTGGAGGTATCCATAGCGACGCGTACGTGTGACTGACGCGTCTGCGTGACTCACGAAGAAGACCAGCAATGCATACGCATGACATGCGCCACGTGCAGAAAACGCAGAAACCGCTGGGGGTGATTTCTGGGCCCCATTTGGCACCCAAGTTAGGCGCGGATCCAGTGAAGCCAAGTGGTCCCCACCCATCAACTGAAGATCTATTAATTAATTCGAATTTAAATTCAAATCTTATCTTTTAGGAAAATATATTATTTTTAATTTTAGATAATTAGATTTTAAATTTATTAGAATTAGTTATAAATAGGAATTTAGATGCCATCAGATTGGAACATAACTGACAATCCTAATTTTCTCTCTTTTCCATGAGCAACTAATCCTCCACTGTTAAGGTTAGGAGCTCTGTCTATTTGTATGGATTGATTTTATTGCTTTTTCTATTTAAAATCATGTATGGATTTATAATTTAAGAATTGTTTTCACTCTTTATCTTATGAATTTGGGTGGAACGGAAGTATGACCCTTTTTCTATTTGAGTTCTTGTAAAACTTGGAAAAGCTTTTTACTTGAACAACAGCTTGAAAACATATTTTCCTAAATTTTAATTATCTGGATTTAACGAGATACGTGACATATAATCCTTCTATTTTTGGGTAATTAGAATTTATGTGGCATGCAAACTGGAATTTGATCATGTAGCTTCTAATTGGAATTAATTGACCAAGGAATTGGCAGTTAATAAATTTTAGAGGAGACTAGAAAGGTCTAAGTTATTAGGGTCTAGTCACAAATAGTTTGCCATAAATTAAATCCTACATAATTAAAATATTTAGTAAGAAAAGTAAATCCGGAAAAAAATAGATAACTCTGAAGCCTTAACTGTTTTCTCCATATTTTATTCCCAATTTATTTAATTGTCTATACTTTTGATATTCTGAATTCGAACTTAAACCTTTTGAACATCTCAAAACCAATTTCTACTTGCCTAACTAAGCCAATCAATCAATCATTGTTGCTTGATCCATCAATCCTCGTGGGATCGACCCTTACTCACGTAAGGTATTACTTGGTATGACCCGGTGCACTTGCCGGTTAGTTTGTGGGTTGTAAAATACCGCATCAACCGTCTACCGAGCCTCCTCAATCCCAACAGAAAACACAGGTAATTCAAACAAGTAAAGCACAAGTAATATTCATATATAGCAAGTAAAACAAATAGCAAGTAGACATGTGATTCATTTAGGCATAACTCATATAATAAAAGCAATCAAGCATGTAAAAGTTGCATATGATGAATGTTTATTCTATTTGGCTCGTGATATCACTTGTTGGTTCAACTGCCAATGCATCACGTCCTTTCAGATGTAGCCTTTTGATGAATGAATTCTTGACGGTTTAGAATTTATCTGATGGAGTCTCGTTGTAAAGTATAGTTTCGAAACCAATCAATAATCCTTTCATAAAAAAATTTTGGTTGTCACAAGTAACAAACCCCAAATGAAAATTAACCGAAGTATTTGGACTCTGGGTCGTCTCACGAGGATTGCAATGAAGTGGTTAATTATTGGCTATGAAGGGATATTTGGGGTTTTTTTGGAATAAGAGACATGAAAAGTAAATGATAAGGAAATTCAAATAACAAAAAGGCCTTGGCAAGGGTTGGTGGTCAAGAATCTCTATCCTTATCACTAACAACAACATGAGAATTGGCAAGGATCAACCCCAATAAGTCATCCTCTAAATGATAAAGGAAAGTCAAATGAGCTATGTCAATCCAAGTCCATAAGTCCTAGTTCTCCACCAATTCAATTAGTGAGATCTAAGGTCAATGGCTCCCAATCATCAATCACTTGGACATTAGCAACTCAAGAGTTCCTAAGTTACCTTCCCAAGCCAAGAGCATAAAATTCTACTCTAAAACCTAATCAAGCATTTTGTCAAACACTTGGTGGGTACAAATGGAAAGCATAATAAATGGTAGGAATTAGTGAAATCTAACAACTACCAACTGCAAGGAGGGTAAAATCTCAACTCAAATCAACAATAATAGAACATCAAACATTAGATTGCATTAAAGAAAATGTCCAAATCCAACAAGAGTTCATCATCACAAAAGATAGCAAAAAGGGGAATTAACTTGAAAACTAAGAGGATTCAATAATAGAAATATGAAATTGTAGAGAAAACAAGATGAGAACATGAAATTGGAACTAGATTTAAGATGAAATTAACCTAATCTACCCTAATTCTAGAGAGAAGAGGGAGCTTCTCTCTCTAGAAACTACACTACATAATGCTAATGCTACAACCAATTGCTCCCCCATTTGCTTGGGCTTCAATTCTGCATGAAATATACTCAGAAACAGGTATTGGGCCTGGGCTGCTCAGAAATCGCCCCCAGCATTTTGCCATTAAGTGAGTCACGTGCGAGTATCGGCGCGTACGCACCATGTGTGCGTGCGCGTCGATTGGCTATTTCTTCATCCGCGCAGACGTGTCATGTACGCGTGCGCGTCTCTATGTGAAATCACTTTTGCGCGTGCGTGCCTTGTACGCATGCGTGCCCATCGATGCATTTCCAATTCTTGTTTTCTCATGCATTCTCCACTTTGCATGCTTATCTCCTCACGTCTTCCATCCAATACTTGCCTTATGAACATGAAATCACTCAACAAACATATCAAGGCATCGAATGGAATTAAAGTGAATTGAATTTAGCTATTTTAAGGACTAAAAAGCATGTTTTCACATTTAAGCACAAATCAAGGGAGAATTGCAAAACCATGCTATTTCATTGAATAAATGTGGGAAAATGTGATAAAATCCCCTAAATTAAGCACAAAATAAACCACGAAATCGGGGTTTATCAAATCTCCCCACACTTAAACTAAGCATGTCCTCATGCTAAAATCAAGAAAGAAGCAAAGGGGTATTAACATTTATTCAATGCAAACTACCTAAATGCAACCTATCTGCATGCAATATATCTAAATGAATGCAACTACTTGGTCAAAATAGGTCAACTTCCAAGAACACATATATGAGTACAAGGGATAAAGCCATAGCAATCAAATCAAACCCACAATTGCATTGAATTATTGAAAGATTTTACAAACTTACAAGAAAAGATGATCATGGGTGGAGACATGTAATAGAGCGATCGAACCATCACCAGATGTGTATTCGCTCTAGGCACTCAAGTGTATGGGGTTGATTCACTCAATTCTCCCCTAACCATGCTTTCTAAGATTTGTTTTTCATCTAACAATCAACAATTATTTCATGCATGCATACAAATATCAAGAGGTCTTCCCATAGGTTGTAATGGGGTTAGGGTCAAGGTAGGATACATATGGTCAAGTGGACTAGAATTTGAATCTTTGATTAACCTAAGCTTCCCACCTAACCTATGACAACCTATACAATTCAAAGCTAACCTAACTACCCATTCTTCACTTTTTCACACACTCGTGCATTCCATTTTTGGTCACCACACATATGCATTGATTTTTATTGAACTTCACTTTGGGGCATTTTGTCCCTTTTTTATTGCTTTTTCTTTTTTCTTTCTTTTCTATATATTTTTTTATTTCTCTCATTTTTTTCTTATTTTCAAACTAAAATATATACAAGAACATCAATGCATATGGTTTACACATGATTAATACATGAGTATGTACCCAATTCCAAAAGTTTTGACAAAAACACAAAAATACACTTTCATCCCAACCAATATTTCCAACTCTCCCAAACTTGAGTGATAAGAACTCTCAATAGCCTAAGCTAATCAAAGATCCAAACAAGAGACATTTATTATTTTTCGCTTCAGGCTTGTAATGTGCTAAGATTTAGAACAAGTGAGTTTAGCGTAGGCTCAAAGTTCGTTAACAATAGAAGATAAAAGGTAGGTGACGTTAGAATTTTTGCTAGTAAATAATTTTATAAAGTCGCGTTGTAGATATAGTTTCTGAACCAACAAAAATCCCTTCGTGCAAACGTTTTGGTTGTCACAAGTAACAAACCCCTAAATAAATTGATAACCGAATTATTTAAACCTCGGGTCGTCTTCTGAAGGAATTGCAGGGAGGTATGTTCTTATTATTGGTTATGAAGATTGTAAATTGGGATTTGAGAATGAGGAATGAATATGGCAAATAATTTAAATGGCAATTAAAATAAATAAATACTGTAAATCAAACCTTTTGGCAAGGTGTGAGAAATTGGAAGTCCAGACTACGTTATTCTTATCAATAATAATGAAAGTTGAATCTTAATTCCACTTAGTTAACCTTTGCTAAAGCAAAGGAAAGTCAAGGGACTAATTAGTTTTGACCTTCGAATCCTATTTATTTCCTAAGAAAAGGTTGGGATTATTGAAGTTCAGTTCAATTAGCAAAGATAACAGTTATCAATTATGTTGAGCTAAGATAACTCCTGAGTTACTGATTTCTTAACCAAGACCAAAAGGAAGGAAATTAAATCTACTGGAATAAGAAAGTCTTCAGATTGGGAATAATCAATGACAATAATAAAGAAAGCAATATTAAAATAAAATACCTCAAATAACATTAATTCAAAAGAGTAATCTGTAAGATAGAAGAATTCATAAACTAAATTGAGAAAGCAAGTAATGAAAAAGGAATATTGAACCTGGTAAAAAGATAATCCTTGAAGCAAATAAAATCCTAAATCTAAATCCTAATCCTAAAGAGAGAGAGGAGAGAACCTCTCTCAAAACTAGATCTAAATCATGGAAAGTAACTAAAAATGCAAGCTCTCTCTGAATGGATGCATTCCCCCACTTCATAACCTCTGGTCTATGCCTTCTGGACTTGGATTTGGGCCAAAAAGGGCTTCAGAATTCGCCATGAGCGTTTTCTGCAATTTCTGGTGCGTGGCCTCTGTCACGCGTCCGCTTGGGTCACGCGGTCACGTCGATTGGAGTTTTCCTTATCGCGCGGTCACGTTAGTCATGCGGCCGCGTCATAAGTGTTCTTCTTTAGGTGCGCGGTCGCGTCAGTCATGCGGCTGCATCGCTGCTTCTTCGCGCTTGGCATGCGGCCACGTTGTCCATGCGGTCGCGTCGCTGCCAGATTCTTCAGAAACTCCGTTTTGTGCTTTTCCTTCCATTTTTGTATGTTTCCTTTCCATCCTTTAAGTCATTCCTGCCTTAGAAGATCTGAAACTACTCAACACACTAATCATGGCATCGAATGG
>NC_029772.3:52759537-52775588 GCF_000817695.3 Arachis duranensis | reverse complement strand
TGTTTTTCACATACATCACATAATAAGGAAGGGAAAGTAAAACCATGCAATTAATATGAATAAGTGGGTGAAGGATTGAATAAATCACTCAAACTAAGCACAAAATATATCATAAAATATGGGTTTATCAACCTCCCCACACTTAAACAATAGCATGTCCTCATGCTAAATCCAAGGTAAATAGTAAGGTAAGGTTAAAGTGGTGGAAATTTATGCAATGCAATCTATCCTAAATGAGTCATGCAACTCTAGTTTTATTCACTCATATATAAAGCTTACATGTAGTTAAATCAATTCACATTCTCAAGGAATCATATATACATAGCCAACCTTAGATAATTTTAAAGCACTTTTACACTTGAGATGGGAAGAAAAATATTTTATAGACTTGCAAGACAATTAATAAATTAAGCAGAGATATATGTTGATGAGCTATTAAACCCTCACTGGATTTTGTGTTTGCTCTCTAATCACTCAGTGTTTATTGGGTTAATCACTCTACTCTTCTTTTTATCCTTACTTTCTATAACGTTGTTCCTTATCTAACCAATCAACAATTATAGAATACATACATACAAAAATCATGAGGTCTTTTATTAAGGTTGTAATGGGGCCAAGGTAAAGGTAAGGGTATACGTATAAGGCCAAGTGAGCTAATTAAGTGAATCCTTGATTAGTCTAAGATCTCACCTAACACACATATTTTATAAAGCAAAGCTTCTTTACCTATTTTCCCATATTTCCCACTTTTTATGTTACATGCTCATGCATTAGTTTTAATTTTTGCTCCATGTGCACTTGCTTTAATTTGCATTTTTGGGGAATTCTTTTGTATCCCCTTTATTGAAAATAAAATATTTTTTTTAAATGCACATGGTGATTAATTATTTTAATTTCACATGAGCATGCTTCCCAAAACATCTTTATTCTTTTCAACTTTTCTACCTTTGTTTCTATCATCCATGTTCCCATAAAGTTTTTCCTATACTTAAATATTACACAAAATCTATCTTAAGCTAACCAGGGATTCAACTTGGGATTTTTATTTTTTTTTTTTTTTGTGCTTAAGGCTAGTAATGTGGTTATAAAATAGAAGGGATTAAAAGGCTCAAGGGTGATGACATGTCATCATATACCTATTTTTCTATGCTTTTTCATACAAGAAATTGATGATTTGTGCTTAAATATTGAACGCTTTTATACTTAATTGGTATATTTCCTTGATCTTTTAATTTTATAAATCTTGTAGGAAATAAGAAGAAAAAGAAGCAAAGAAGCACAAAAAAAGGAGAAAAAAAGAGCTTTGGGACACACTTTGAAGTTGGAGCACACTTTGGAGCCTTAGGCCATGCTTTTAAAAGCGTGGCCCA
Organism: Arachis duranensis; assembly: GCF_000817695.3. NCBI lineage: Eukaryota > Viridiplantae > Streptophyta > Magnoliopsida > Fabales > Fabaceae > Arachis > Arachis duranensis. The sequence goes on along the minus strand of NC_029772.3, from coordinate 52,774,218 downwards.
TGACCAAATTAAAGGAGAATAGGCAATCAGCACACACTGCCCTGCTCTTGCCAAGGGCAGAGCAGTATCGTGATGCAAAGTGAGGTTGGAAGCAAGAATTTTCGCTAAGGTAAAATCTGGGCGCTCACAGCATGACCATGCCTCCTTCAAAGGGCTATAACTTGAGCTACAGACGTCCAATTGATGTGCTTCTAGTTGCGTTGGAAAGCTGACATTTAGAGCTTTCCAACGATATATAGCAATCCATATTTGGCGTACAATTGAGGCATGAATGAAAGGCATCTTTAAGGGCCAAAAATAAGCAAAAATAAACCAAAATGCTTCCACCAAGGTTCGAAGCTGGAACCTCACTCCAAAGCAAAGTAGCGCTCATTTTTTTGCTCTGCCCTCTTGGAGAGCAGGGCAATGTCATGCTCTCTTCATAGAAAATCAAGGAAAATTGCTTCCCAAATGCTTACAGCAAGTTTCAAACTTGGGACCTCACCCAAGAACAAGGAAAGCTTACGCTGCCCTGCCCTTGTGAAGGGCAGAGCAGCATTTATTGGTGCATGGCACACAAAATTGGCACGGCCCAGGGAAGCATGTCACGCAACACGGACCAAGAGGACTTGGAGCGCGCAAGGATTCCCACACAAAGCTTCCCTGCTCTGCCCTCCACAAGGGCAGAGCAGCCTCCTGGGAGCATCATGGGCCAAAATTCAACCAAAATCTCATTTAAATTCAATTCCTCTCCAAATTGAATCAAGGCTAACCAAACCCATTTCTCCTCAAATCCAAAGCAAGAAAAGCCTACATCATCACTTAAAGGCACATGGATTAATTAGATTAGGATTTTTATTTTAAATGTAATTTGTTTTAATTTCATTTTCATTTTCACTTTGTAAAGCCTATATAAAGGCATCAATTAGAGCTCGGAAGGAGAGGCTTGCTCCATTAGGGAGTAGTAGTAGTAAATAGCTCTCTCTTTGAGTTTTCATTTCTGTTTTGAATCTTGGGTGGAGATTGGAAGGAATTCTGTTTTCATTCTCCATCTGCAACATCTCTGCTTTGTTCTTCTGCATAATTGAGAATTGGATTTACATTTCACTTGCTGCTTGATTTACTTCTCTTCTGCTGATTATTTTCTACTTTGATCAAGGAAGGAATTGAGATCTATACTTGTTTTCTAGTCTCTTTGATTTCCTGAGATCTCCATTTTGATTTTCCAATTGAGTTGAATTTAATTTCTATTTGCTTCTTCAAGCAATTCTGCTTTCTGTTTGAGATCGGTTGCAAGTTACTACATCTTTTACTTCTCTGTTTGATTGCCATTTACAATTTCTTGTTTGATTTCTTGAATCCCAGCTCCCAAAATTCTTTTATTCTTCCTGCAATTTAAATTTTCAGTTGCTTGATTTATTGCTTCCTTTAATTTCCAGCACCCACTCCCCTTTACATTTAACGCAATTTACATTTCTTGTCATTTAAGATTCTTGCAGTTTACATTTCTTGCTCTTTAAGTTACTTGCCAATTTACTTTCTGCATCTTTAAGATTTATGCCATTTACTTTCTGTTGGCTACACTTCACACAATTCACTCAATGTTAGCTTGACTAAACTAATCACCTTCAATTTTTCTACCCTTGTTTCTGTCATCCATGTTCCCATAAAGTTTTCCCACACTTAATTAATTACACAATTTCTATCTTAAGCTAACCAAGGATTTAACTTGGGATTTTTATTTTGTATTTTTGCTTAAGGCTAGTAATGTTGCTGTTAGAATAAATCGCAAAAACACCATCAAAGGGGGCTAACAAGGGTGATGTAAAAGGTAGGTTAATTTGGGAGTAGTGAGCTAAAATTAAATAATGGCCTTAGTCACTTTCTTGGTATGTATCTATATTCTATAACTGGACATATAGATTTAAAACAAAGTAAAGAAACACCAGAATAAAAGGAAAGGATGGAACACACAGGAATAAAATATTATGGTTTAAATGCAACCATATAATTAAGCTCAAAACTCACAGGCTGTATGTTCTCAAACTCATAAATCATATATCATTCATATATGTCATGCAGGTTTAGTTAAAATTTCCCATTATTCTCATAAAAAAATTGTTTTGGGTGGCCTTTAAGGTTTTAGTATTTCTCCTTGATGAAATGTTGTTAACTAACTAACATGTAATGCTATATATACAAGGTGTGTGGATTGTTTCTGTTGAGGTCTCTAGCTTACACCTTTTCTTATTTTCAATCAAGTCAACTATCATATACTAAAAGGGGTAAATTATACTAATTAATCCACTTAAAATATAACTAGTAAACTAATGTGCAAATCAAGCTAAAATATCCAAAATAGTATACATATAGCTCAAAGTGCAAAATGCAAAAAGTACAATAAAAAGCAAAAAGAGAAAAATATGCAAAAATAAAGAAAATGAACAAACTAAGAGAGAGTTTGTAGTGGTTTACCAAAATAAAGATATGCCAGAGATGGCAACCTCCCCACACTTAAATCATAGCATCGTCCTCGATGCTCACTCAAGCTGGGAGTGAAGGGGTGTCATCACTGGAAGGATGGATAGCTGGAGTCTCTGTGGTAGTGGTCTGAGGATCTGCCTACTGTAGAGGATGTGCTGACTGAATGGGGATCTCGGGATCTGCAGCCTGGATCTGAGGTGGGTCCTCCTGCTGGGGTGCAGTCTGCTCTGAGCCTGCTTGCGCATCCTGTGTGGGTGTTGGCTCCTCGTGAACGAATGCCTCCGCCTCAGATGTATCAGAAGGGGTGTCAGGCTCGAAGGGGATGTCGCCGCCGGACCGGATCATCAACTTGAGGTGCTCACAACGTCACTTGCTACGACGCTCCATACGGTCTAAGTGGGCGAACAGTCGATGCACCAAATGGTAAATAGGCTCATGAGTAGCTGGAGGAGCAGTGGGTAGGGTAGGTGCGGCAGTGGAAGAAGAGGGGGCAGCTGAAGGTGTGGCTATCTCATCTGAAGGAGTAAGGAAATCAGGTCTATAGCCCAAGGCCAGAAAGTTCCTGCTGTGAGGAATAATCTTCCTGCACTCTGCAGCAGGTGGCCTCTCATCAGCATCCTCCCACGGTACGTCAGCTCGACGTCCGAGCTGGGTAAGCAGATACGGAAAGGGGAGAGTGCTTCGGATGTGGACCCTGGCCATGTAGGACCGGATAAAACGTGGCAGGTACAGGTCCTTACCCTCCATCACACGCCAAAGGAGGGTGATCATAGCGGCCGGTATCGCTGTCTCATGGGTACTCGGCATAACATAGTTGCTCAAGATCTGATGCCATAGCCGAGCCTCATCATTTAAGTAAATCCGCTTGAATCCCATTAGGCATGGTGGTGTCCTGACCCATTTCCCATGGAACAGTCAGGTCAAGGGCTATCCTTGCCTTGACAGCATCCCAATCAAACCTCATGAAACGCATGTCCTCCTCAGCCTTTTTGTACCCATCAGGCTGATCGGATTTATGCGAAAGCTGCAAAATATCCTCAATGGCCTCTTCAGTGACCAGAATCTGCTTCCCTCTTAGGATCACTGCATCTAGGGAGGTTTTGAAGTAATTGCAGTAAAATTCCCTTACCCAAGATGCATTGACCTCTGTCAGGTTTCTCTCCAGGAAGAACCAGCCTCGTTGTTTGATTTGATCAGAGGTGTATTGCTGGAGTTCTTTTGGAATTTTCAGAGTCTGCTCTAAGTACAGGTTCCTGGAGGTTGCAAACGCTGGATATTTCAACTCGCAGTATCGATTTGCAAACTTTATGGGATCAGTAGCAGGGAGTAGCTGGTCAGCCTTCTCCTGCGCGGTAAAGTGTTTCTCCCGCCAGGAGGCATCATGCATAAGATCTATGATAGACATAGATGAATCTCCTCTTTTACGTTTGCCAGTGGTAGCCTTTCCTTTTCCCTTTCTCTGGGAATCGAACATCCTGAAAAATAGAAAACTAGGATATAATAAAAATAGGAAAACAAATAGGCAAATAGTCTAAAGAAACACAAAGTGGCAAAGGAGAAATAGAATGAGGAAAATGAGTTAAGTAAATGTGCATTAAGGATTGTATAGGAGTTAAAAGTTCGAAAGGAAGAATTGACAATCCAAAATGTAATAGAAGACATGTTAAATAGGAAAAAGTATCAGTATGCCATGGTTAGAAGGTTAAAAGAAAGTGAAAAACCAGAAGAGATGTTTTAAAAGGTCAGTTTGGTTAGAATTGAAAAAGAGTTTAGGAAGGTAAAATTAGTGAGTTAGTGAAAATGGGTTAAGGTAAGTGGCATAAGGATAAGTTCCAAAGTAACAAGCATTCATAATTAGAAGCTATAAGTAACTCGTAACCAAACAAGGAAAATAGGTTGATGATGATTCAGATAGATATAGAAATAGCAAAAATTGGAATCAAACATCAAAAATGCAATTTATGAACCAGGAGATCAAAGAGAATAAGAATGCGTTCCCTGGCATTCATGAATTGGTTTGGGGGAATCTAAGGAAAGCACAGTTGAAAATGCCAAAACCAAGACAAGAATGGAAACATTTTACAGAGATTTGGGCAGTATTCCGGTTAAAATTGGATTATCCCGGAAAATAAATAGCAACAAAACAGTTCATATGAATGAAAATTAAAGCATAGCTGCAATCACATATAAGGAGTATGAACATGAAAAAGGCAATGTAAAAAGCAGCATGAAACAAAAAAGTACAGCATATGAACAATAGCAACATCACAGAATTATCAGAATTGCGAAAATCATAAAACAAGAAACACGAACAGCGCAATTATCAGGCCTAAATCCACTAACCACATCCTAGACTACCTAACAACCTAGAATCCACTACAGCATCCATATCTAACTAGCCTAAATATGAACATAAACAGAAAAATATGAAGTAACTACGAATGGATAAAAGGGTGACATTTTACGGAACCTGGAAGGTTAATGAATGAGATTGAGGCAGAGAGGTGGCTGGGGAGTGGTGGTGGTGGCGTCTGGCGCGACGGAGGAGGGTGGCGCAGCGGCAGTGGCTGCTGGTTGGGGGCAGGGGCTTCGTAAAAGGGAGGGGTAATGGGGGTAGGGGAAAGGTTTGGGACGGGGGTGAGGGTGGTGGTGGTAGGCGGATAGGGGTACGGCGGTGATGGCGGCGCGGTGGGTGGTGGCTGGGTGGTTGGGTGGTTGGGGAGAAGAGAGGGAGGAGAAGGGTTTGGGGGGCACGCGAATGGGTAGAGTTTCACGTCACAGGGTGTAATCGAATTTGGGTTCACGCGATTGCATGGGGCACGCGGTCGCGTGGCTGGGTGGAATAGGGGTTGACGCGATTGCATGGGTCGCGCGATCACATGGAACGGATAAAATAGGGGATGATGCGATCGCCTAAGGCATGCGATCGCGTCGCTTGAAATTGTGCTAAACGCACGATTCCAGCGTCGTCTCACGCTGTTGCGTGGAATTGGTTGTGTGCGATTGACGCGGTCGCGTCAGGGACGCGACCGCGTGGTTCATTTTGTGCGAAATGCACAATGGCCACACGATTCCAGCCCAACCTTCTGGGCGTTGGATCTTTATGCCAATTTCCAGGTCACACGGCCGCATGAGTGACGCGGACGCGTGGGAGGTGTTTTGTTGCAACTGACGCGATCGCATGATTGTTGCGGTCGCGTCGCACACCCTTTTTCTCTCTCTTTTTTTTTTATGCAGCTATGTAATTATGCAGTATGCAGTGCTAAATGCAATTGTTATGAATAGCATCCAGATTCAATAGAAATAAACAATATAAAATAAACAAAAACGAAATAAAATGGAAATAGGAACGATCATACCATGGTAGGTTGTCTCCCACCTAGCACTTTTAGTTAAAGTCCTTAAGTTGGACATTTGATGAGCTTCCTGTTATGGTGGCTTGTGCTTGAATTCGTCCAGAAATCTCCACCAGTGTTTAGAATGCCAGCATCCTCCGGGGTCCCAAACAAAGTACGTAAAGCCCTTGTGTGAGTTCAAACAGGCTTGTAGGCTCCCGGAGTGTTGAATGTCAGAATAGACTCCAGGATCCCAAACTTTTCTTCTACACCCGTCTTTGTCTTGATCTACATTGTTCCAGTCGGGTGAGGAGTAATCCGAATTCTCACTACAGTGACCAAATAGCTTCCGAGATCCTTTAAATTGAGCTTGACACCAATTCCTGCACCTCAAATTGAAGTGCGAAACCTCATTGAATCTTGCATACCATCGCTGAGTGTGAGTCATTTCCCTTTTTCTCTTAAAGCCGCAGAGAGCTCTAAGCTGGCCATCTGTTTCAAGTAAACCATATTCAAGTGGAAAAGTAAAGATAAAAGCTAAGGATTTTACCCACTTGAAGTCTGTAATTGGTGGTAATGGCCTTGGGATAGGTGTTTCCAGTGGTTCTGCAAGCTCTACTCCTTTGTGGTCTTCTGTGAATTCCTCCACTTCTTTGCAAATCTTTTCCATTCCAACCATGTCTTGGTCAAAGTCTTCCATATCTTCCTCATCACTCGAGTCATAATTAGCAGGTTGAGAAAAGTCGACCTCTACATCATCTTCGTATTCACTTGGGGAAGATTCTTCTGTCTCAAAGAATTCACTTGTGGATGCAAGTTCATCACTAGGAAGACTCGACTGGTGATCATCATCATCAAGGAAACATGTGTCTTGGGTAATTCCGTCTAGTTCTTTATAAGATATCTGCATTGGGGGCTGCGCAACATCCTCTTTAGCATCAATTGTAATATCCTTGACGGAGTTCTCCACAACTCTGGATTCAAGTGGCAATTCGGCATCTCCTAAATCTTCAACCAACTCTTCTTCTTCTACAATGACAGCGCCCTCTACTTGTTTCAGTACGAAGTTATGCTCAATGCTGTCCACTAGAGTCTCTAGTGTCTTCTTCGTGCTGCGTTCTTCATTAGATTCTCCACATGAAGCCATGGGAGTCTGTTGAGTGTCTAAACGTCTGGAAGATAATTGATTTATTGCTTGCTCCAGTTGATCAAGGGTTGCACTGAACTGGTTTACTGATTCTTCGAAGCGAACCTGTGATTCTTGGCTCGATGAATGTGAACATGGTGTATAAGGGAGTGGTGGTTCTTGGGAGTAATTGGATTGGTGTTGAGGTGGATAAGGATCATATGGCGGTGAATGGTGAAAAGAAGCTTGTGAGTATGGTGGATTGGGGCTGTGTTGAAGGGATGGTCTCTGCGCATAGGGTGGGGCTTGTTGGTAGCTACAAGGCAGTCCACCAAATCTATTAGTTGGGCATGCATTGTAAAATGATCTTTGTCCATGATATCTAGGAGGGTGTTGTTGCCTAAAGGGTTGATCAGATCCTTGTGGCTCCATCCATCTTTGATTGCTTAGACCTTGATGCATAGTCCTATTATAGCTTCCATTCCTTGCAACAAAATTAGAACCAAACACAAAGCGAGAGGGGTGAGAATTCATAATAGATATCAGAAATAAGAGGGAAGAGAGAGAACAAATAAACAAGTAAAAGAAAAAAAAAATTGAAAAATATTTACAATAACCAATAATAAGGCACATGTTTGCAATTCCCCGGCAACGGCGCCATTTTGACGTTAGAATTTTTGCTAGTAAAGAATTTTATAAAGTCGCGTTGTAGATATAGTTTCTGAACCAACAAAAATCCCTTCGTGCAAACGTTTTGGTTGTCACAAGTAACAAACCCCTAAATAAATTGATAACTGAAGTATTTAAACCTCAGGTCGTCTTCTCAAGGAATTGTAGGGAGGTATGTTCTTATTATTGGTTATGAAGATTGTAAATTGGGGTTTGAGAATGAGGAATGAATATGGCAAATAATTTAAGTGGCAATTAAAATAAATAAATACTGTAAAGCAAATATTTTGGCAAGGTGTGAGAAATTGGAAGTCCAGACTTAGTTATTCTTATCAATAATAATGAAAGTTGAATCTTAATTCCACTTAGTTAACCTTTGCTAAAGCAAAGGAAAGTCAAGGGACTAATTAGTTTTGACCTTCGAATCCTATTTATTTCCTAAGAAAAGGTTGGGATTATTGAAGTTCAGTTCAATTAGCAAAGATAACAGTTATCAATTATGTTGAGCTAAGATAACTCCTGAGTTACTGATTTCTTAACCAAGACCAAAAGGAAGGAAATTAAATCTACTGGAATAAGAAAGTCTTCAGATTGGGAATAATCAATGACAATAATAAAGAAAGCAATATTAAACTAAAATACCTTAAATAACATTAATTCAAAAGAGTAATCTGTAACATAGAAGAATTCATAAACTAAATTGAGAAAGCAAGTAATGAAAAAGGAATATTGAACCTGGTAAAAAGATCATCCTTGAAGCAAATAAAATCCTAAATCTAAATCCTAATCCTAAAGAGAGAGAGAGGAGAGAACCTCTCTCAAAACTAGATCTAAATCATGGAAAGTAACTAAAAATGCGAGGTCTCTCTGAATGGATGCATTCCCCCACTTCATAACCTCTGGTCTATGCCTTCTGGACTTGGATTTGGGCTAAAAAAGGCTTCAGAATTCACCATGAGCGTTTTCTGCAATTTCTGGTGCGTGGCCACTGTCACGCGTCCACTTGGGTCACGCGGTCACGTCGATTGGAGTTTTCCTTATCGCGCGGTCGCGTCAGTCATGCGGCCGTGAAATAGGTGTTCTTCTTTAGGTGCGCGGTCGCGTCAGTCATGCGGCCGCGTCGCTGCTTCTTCACGCTTGGCATGCGGCCGCGTTGTCCATGCGGTCGCGTTGCTGCCAGTTTCTTCAGAAACTCCGTTTTGTGCTTTTCCTTCCATTTTTGTATGTTTCCTTTCCATCCTTTAAGTCATTCCTGCCTTAGAAGATCTGAAACTACTCAACACACTAATCACGGCATCGAATGGAAATAAAAGAAATTAAAATAATTAATTTTAAAGCATAGGAAACATGTTTTTCACATACATCACATAATAAGGAAGGGAAAGTAAAACCATGCAATTAATATGAATAAGTGGGTGAAGGATTGAATAAATCACTCAAACTAAGCACAAAATATATCATAAAATATGGGTTTATCAGTAGGCCATATAGGTAAGTGAGCAATTTGAAACAATGGCCTCAATCATATAAGTGCATGTATACATGAAATAATGGACATATAGAATCAGACAAATCAAATATCACAATCATAGAGAGAGAATAATGCACTCAAGAATGAAAATAAGTGGTTATATGATGTAACCACACAATTAGGCTCAAATCTCACATGCTTGTGTTCTTAGCTCAAGAACATGATCCACAATTGTATAATTCAAGCAAGTTCTAAAATTTTTTTTCAATTAATTGGGGTGCCCTATAGATAAAATCCTTGAAAAATATCATGATTTTGACTAAGCTTAATATATACATATGCAAAATAAGAAAATGCAACTAAAAATCCTAAAATGAAATGCAAAATTGTTGGGATTAGAAACTTGTCACCCAAAAACGCTAAGTAGTCGAACGACCTCCCCACACTTAAAAGTTTGCACCGTCCTCGGTGCATCCAAAGATGAGCAACGGGGTACGGCAACTTTTCTAGTTGCTACCTTCAGCTAGTAGGACAACCGGTTGCTGCGTGTTCTTCCTCCCGCTTCCATTGTTGCTTATAATGACTTATCCTGAAAGTAGAAAATAAGAGATAATAAGACAAGTAAATACACAAGCAAAGAAGCATGGATTAGTTGAATGAGGTAATTCACTAGAATTGAGTGGGCGAATTGGTGTGACATTAATGAGAGATAGGTGTGTGGGTTCTAAAATTGCGCACGATTTAGAATACACACACTAGTACAAAAAGTTATGTCACAATTACACAAAAGAAAACATGCACTTCACTCATTCTAGTGTGCTTGAGATACTTTAAAAGACTTGTAGGTTAAGGCAACCAAACAAGTAGTGAAGAAGCATAAAAGCATTCAAGCAAAAATCTAGCAATTATGAAATTGGATAATGCATGGACATTGATTAATGTGCAAGTAATTTAGTGAACAAAATGGTATATGAAACTTACACAACAATCAATGACACATATTGAAGTTGTTGCAACACCTAAGTGACATAGAGGTGGAACACATGGGTGCTATAGAACTTGGGAAAAAGAAGATAGAAGTGGAAATCAATCACATAGCAAGCATGGTCCACAAAGGTTTACAAAACTCAAAAATATGTCACTAGGTAAGCTTTCGATATAATTTCACAACTCTACAATCTTAATGCATGAAATAAGTGATGTGAATAAGGGTAAACCATAAACAAGCATCACCTAAAAAAATGCAATGATAATATACAATTGCATAACAATAGATGACGAATGCATGGTGGCCAAAACATGCATTTCAAAAGAGTTAAGAAGCTTAAACACAATGTAACATGTACTTGGTGTTCACAAATGTTAAGCATGGAAAGTTCTAAACCAAGTAACCAAATATAACCTCAATAAAGAAATCCAACAATGACAATTAACAACAATGATGTTAAGATAACATCCTATTAATAATGAGCAGCAATAAATAGTAGACAAGATTAGTAATCCAACACTTATAATGAAAAACAAAAATTAAACTAACTAACTAACTAAAAGAAGTGGTACTACATGATCTTTGGTAGTGTTGGATGATGTTTGAAGGGTGGAAAGAAAAGAAGAGAAGAGAGAAGAAGGGAAGAAATGGAAAGAAAAGAAGAAAAGAAGGTGGGTGAAACAGGGCAATCCACACATGCGCATCATGTACGCGTAAGCGTGGATTGATGAAATGGAAGCGACGTGTACGCGTTACGCACGCGTGCGCATGATGAGTTATTTGGAGTGGCGACGCGTACCCATGAGGTACGCGTGCGCGTGCCTTGGGCACAAAGTTGGCACACTTCAGGCATAACTCTCGGGTGAATATATGGAGGGGTGGAACTTCTGGATCCACGCGTACGCGTCATGTACGTGTGCGCGTGGATGGTCGAAAATGCTTGGGGCACGCTTACGCGTGGGTGACGCGTACGCATGGGTTGGTGCTCTGTTTTTCAAAATTTTTCTAGGTTTTTGTACCAAACCAAGCATTCCAAACATCTGAACAACTACCAAAACATCATAAAACCCTATTTAACATACTAAACTCCCAAATAAACATATCTAACCAAACCAAACATAAAATTAAACTAATTATTAGCAATATTTACAAAAAAAAAAAAAGGAAAGATGTTACCATGGTGGGGTGTCTCCCACCTAGCACTTTTGTTTATTGTCCTTAAGTTGGACTTATGGGGAACTCTTATCAAGGTGGCTAGTGCTTGAATCCATCCTTGAACATCCACCAATGCTTCGACTTCCATTGTGCTTCATCATTCAAATGTACTATCTCCAAGCTTTGATGTAGTTCTTCACAAACCATGGGCTTCCAAAGTTGATTCTCCTTGTGTGATCCGGGATCCCACACTTTGTTTTCACACCCGTCCTTGAGTTGATCATGGTGATTTTCTTCGGGTGGCAAGAGGGATGAATTCTCATGGAAGCACCAAACTACCCTCCTAGACCCATCCAATTGAGCACTAGTCCAACCCTTGCTCCTTGAAGCTTTAACCATAATGAGCCTAGACTTACAATGCCAACCACTAAACATCCTCCTCTTACGCTTAATTCCACAAAGCGCCCTAAGTTGGCCATCCGTCTCAAGCAAACCATGTTCAAGTGGGATAATAAAGCTAAGAGTTAGAAGTTTAACCCATATGAAGGATTAGATGACAACCTAGGGCAGGGGTTCCCAACGGTCTTGATAAAGCATGTTCCACTCCCGTCCATCCCCTTCTGAAGGCTTCCACTACTTGGCAAGGTTCTTCAAGCTTCACCCATTGCCAAGCTTCCTCAAGTTCCCATTCTTCTTCACCAATGTCCTCTAGCTCTTCCCCATCACTCAAATCATACATAGGAGGTTGAGTGAAATATACCTCATCATCAATTCTAAGTATAGTGGGGAAGGACTCTTCAAACTCAAAAGGATCATATGTTGATGAGGAATCATCATAAATAGGAGGACCTATTTCTTGGGTCACTTCTTCCAATTCTTCAATCACATTGTGCCTTAGAGGTTGTGCACTCTCCTCCTCAACATCAACTTCAAATTTCATGGAAGAAGGCTCTTCAACTTGTGATTCCTCTATGTACTCAACATATCCTAAGGTGCCAACCACTACTTTCTTTGGTTCAATCATCTCTACCTTCTTCTATTGTTGCACTTCTTGCTTTGACTCCTCTTCTTCACCTTGGAGCTTCAAGTTCACTCCCTCACTAAGCTCTTTGGGTGCTTCTCCACATTCAACAATGGAAGTGCTTTGATCGCATAGGCTTAGGCGGGATGAGACAATGTTGCCAATGGCTTCTACCATGATAACCATTTTTGCTCTTAACTCTGCAAACTTCTTTTCATCTTTCTCTTATCGCCTTAAGATATGAGATTCAAGATCTCTTAGTTCTAGCATGAGGGCTTCATCGGGAGGCGGTGGTGGAAGAGAGGATTCATTATTCCAGGGAAGGTTGTTGTAATTGGAAGGTGGTTCATATTGGTGAAATTCTTGAGGTGGTGTATATGGATTTTGTGGTTCATGGGAGTATGGGTGTTGGAATGGTGGTGGTTCTAGATATAGTTCATATGGTGGTTGGTATGATGAATATGGGTTGGGATCATACAGAGGTGAATGGTGGTATGAGGCTTGTGAGTATGGTGAAGGGCTATATTGAGGAAGGGGTTCATATGCATATGATGATTGTGGTTGACAACCACACTGAGGGTCATCACATATAGTAGATTGGTATGCATCAAGATTTGAATTGTACCCATAAGAAATCGGAGGAGGTTGTTGCCAAGAAGATTGTCCATAAGCTTGGGGATCCTCCCACCTTTGATCTCTAAATCCTTGATGCATGTTATCACTGTAAATTCCATCTCCTACAACATAGTTTGAACCACACTCACAGCCAAAGTCGTGAGAATTCATAGTGAAAGAGAAAATAAAAAACAAAAGCTAACAAGAAACAAAGAGAACAAATCCTAAAACTAACAAAACGAACAAACAAACCAAAAATCAAGCTATTCACAATATATACAATAGCCAATAACATAGCACCATTGTGCTCCCCGGCAAAGGCGTCATTTTGATGAACGAATTCTTAACAGTTTAGAATTTATCTGATGGAATCTCGTTGTAAAGTATAGTTTCTAAACCAATCAAAAATCCTTTCATACAAAAATTTTGGTTGTCACAAGTAACAAACCCCAAATGAAAATTAACTGAAGTATTTGGACTCCGGGTCGTATCACGAGGATTGCAATGAAGTGGTTAATTATTGGCTATGAAGGGATATTTGGGGTTTTTTTGGAATAAGAGACATGAAAAGTAAATGATAAGGAAATTCAAATAACAAAAAGGCCTTGTCAAGGGTTGGTGGTCAAGGATCTCTATCCTTATCACTAACCACAACATGAGAATTGGCAAGGATCAACCCCAATAAGTCATCCTCTAAATGATAAAGGAAAGTCAAATGAGCTATGTCAATCCAAGTCCATAAGTCCTAGTTCTCCACCAATTCAATTAGTGATATCTAAGGTCAATGGCTCCCAATCATCAATCACTTGGACATTAGCAACTCAAGAGTTTCTAAGTTACCTTCCCAAGCCAAGAGCATAAAATTCTACTCTAAAACCCAACCAAGCATTTTGTCAAACACTTGGTGGGTACAAATGGAAAGCATAATAAATGGCAGGAATTAGTGAAATCTAACAACTACCAACTACAAGGAAGGTAAAATCTCAACTCAAATCAACAATAAAAGAACATCAAACATTAGATTGCATTAAAGAAAATGTCCAAATCCAACAAGAGTTCATCATCACAAAAGATAGAAAAAAGGGGAATTAACATGAAAACTAAGAGGATTCAATAATAGAAACATGAAATTGTAGAGAAAACAAGATGAGAACATGAAATTAGAACTAGATTTAAGATGAAATTAACCTAATCTACCCTAATTCTAGAGAGAAGAAGGAGCTTCTCTCTCTAGAAACTGCACTACAAGATGCTAATGCTACAACCAATTGCTCTCCCATTTTCTTGGGCTTCGATTATGCATGAAATACACTCAGAAACAGGTTGTAATTGGGCCTGGGCTGCTCAGAAATCGCCTCCAGCGTTTTGCCATTAAGTGAGTCACGTGTGAGTATCGACGCGTACGCGCCATATGCGCGTGCGCGTCGATTAGCTATTTCTTCATCTGCGCGGACACGTCATGTACGCGTGCGCATCTCTATACGAAATCACTTTTGCGCGTGCGTGCCTTGTACGCATGCGCGCCCATCGATGCATTCCCGATTCTTGTTTCCTCATGCATTCTCCACTTTGCATGCTTTTCTCCTCACTTCTTCCATCCAATACTTTCCTTATGAACCTGAAATCACTCAACAAACATATCAAGGCATCGAATGGAATTAAAGTAAATTGAATTTAACTATTTTAAGGCCTAAAAAGCATGTTTCACATTTAAGCACAAATCAAGGAAGAATTGTAAAACCATGCTATTTCATTGAATAAATGTGGGAAAAGTGATAAAATCCCCCAAATTAAGCACAAAATAAACAACGAAATCGAGGTTTATCACCTTTCTGCCA
>NC_029772.3:52744372-52759518 GCF_000817695.3 Arachis duranensis | reverse complement strand
TCTCAAACTCATCAAAATCATCAATTCATATTCTCACTCTATTCCTAACTTTTCATCAATATACTACTTCACAACTCAACTCTCACTAATTTCATCCACCCGTCTCCCAAAACCAAAGTTGCTGATTCTAAACTCATAACTAATTCCCTTTTTAATTCACTTGTGTTCTCCTTTATTTCAAAGCCTAAATGCTAGCTAAGAGGTCTTAAACAAGCGTCAAGGAAGTTTACAAACTTTTCGGGAAGGTAAAACAGGTAAAGACAGATATTTTTGTGAAAACAGGATTTGTGCGTACGCATGGTGTGGGTGCGTATGCACGCACCAAAAGGCTTTACCAACTTGTGTGCACGCATGATGTTGAGCGTATGCACAACTTGTAAATTTCTCAGCGTGTGCGTGCGTACACTCTCTCGTGTGTACGCACGAGTTACAACACTCTCTTTGTTCTGTACGTTCGCACAAGCACACAAATCAGAGATTCAAATTTTCTGCAACTTAGCCAAATCAGTTTTTTGCACCTAACTTCCGACGTCCATAGCTTCCTCTAAAAAATTTCGATTTCCTAAATCTTTAAACCGTTTTAAAGCCCTTAAAATTATCTTTAATTTGAAATAAATTTTACTCAAATCCAAAATCTGAGGCTCAAGTTATGATCCGTCGAAATTGGTTAAAAACAAGAATTTACCCAATTTGTCAAATCCAACCTTCCAAGACAAATCCACCACACATAATACACATACACACATTCAATCAACCACAACATACAATCCAGTCCTATCATAAAGGCCACTAGCCTAAGTTTCATGGAACATTACATATTATCTAAAGAAAATCAAAACCATACCTTGATTGATTCTCAACACGCTCAAAACACCGAAACAAGGCCACCAAGCTTAATCCAAAAGCTCTAAACTCAATCTCAATGCTCCAAGTAGCCAAAATAACTCCAATAATCACCAAAGCTAAATCTAACATCATATAAAATACCAAAATCAACACTAGGAGTAACTAAAATATCAAACCACAAGGGTTTCAAAGAGTCTTACCTTACCTACTAGTATTATGGACAAAATCCAACAATATTCTAATGCTAGATCACCCTTAAACAACCAAAATCACAAAATTTATTCAAAAACCAAACCTAAAAACCCAAAACTTTTAGGGAAGAAAACTGGAGCATGAATTTCAAGATTCTTACCACTTTGTTTTGATAGAATCGAGGAGCTCAGCGAGAGCTTCGCATGGCCGCAAGCGGCACGCAAATCGGAGCACCGTAACTTAAGTTATGAGCAATTGAAGGAGGAGGATGAATAGTAAAAAAGGTTTTCTTCTTCTCTTCACAAGTTCCGCGCCCCTTTCTTTGTATGTGTGTGTTACTAGCTGAATGCTCATTAAGTTAGTGTATTTATATGTCAGGTTTGGATCCAATTTGTCTAATCCGTCAGTGTTTTAGGTTCGTTTAGTCCAACTTCGAGCCAAAATCTTTAGAATTAGAGCCCGATTTTCAATTCTAAATATTTTCCTAAACTTATCTATTGTTTTATTTTTCTCTCACGTAGTAGCAAACAAACATAAACCGGTACTACCACCTAAATTACCGGTATACATTTTTACGTAATTTTCTGCACATTTTTCTAATTAATATTTCTAGAATTTTAAATCTATTTCGAACAGTTATATTATTATTTTAAACCGGTATTAACATTCGGTTCTTATAGTATACATAACTTTGTGGGGGTAAGTACTTCTACTACCATTTTTAAAAAGTGTTAAAAAATATATATGTATATATATATTTATGTCTCATTATAAAATTGTATTTTTTCCCATATAAAGTTAAAAATGATCTTATTAACTTATTGATCTTATTAACTTTTGTTTAAAAAAATATTTTTTTTTAAATTTAATCTCACACAATAATAAGTTTTTCAATAAATTTTATCTTAAAGTACAATATATATTAAATTAATTTAATAAAAATAGAATATTATAATACTATTTAATTAAAAGATTTATTTAGTTAAAATTTATATTCTTGATTTTTTTTACTAAATATTAATATTTACTAGTAAATTAAAGAATTTTGCACTACATTTATATTTTGATAATTTATTCTCAAATATAAATTAGATTGAAAATTATTTTAAAATGAGTTAAAATAATAAAACATTTAGTACTATCTATCTATCTATCTATCTATTCGACTAATTTTGTTATTGCCGTCGTTGTTTTTTGTTGTCATTATTATTATTATTATTATTATTATTATTATTAGAGTTTAATTTTGATACATTGATAGTGTTAAATATTTAAAAGTAATCTTATTTTTTTAATGATATTTATAAAAAATTACATCAAAATCTAATCTTTAAAACATCTTTTAAAAATATATTATTTATTACTAATTTTATAACTAAAATGTGTCACATATCATTTTTTCATTACAATTGAAAATAAATATTTTTTTTTCAAAATTAAAGAGTTCTCCCCTTCTCCCTCTCCCTTTCTCTATCTCTTCTATTCCTTCACTATTCTATCTCTCCTATATATCATTATCAATGACTAATTATAAATTTGACAATCAAATGTGCAACATCACATTCTCTAATTGCATTCAAATTAATATTAAAATATTAAAATAGAAATATAGCTATATTATATATTATATATTACTAACTAATTTAATAACTAAAATGTGTCACATGACACTCTCTTAATAAAATTGAGATGAAACATTTCCTTCCAAAATTAATATACTCTCTTCGTACATTCTCTTATCTACCTCTCTCATTTTTCTATTTCTCTCTATCCTTCCCACTCTATAAGTCTATATATAATTTATAATTTATATTAGTAAATTGACAAATCAAAATATGTCATTAGATATTTTTCATTACAAGTAAAATAAAAAATTTTTCTTCCAAAATTAACAAACTCCCTCTCTCCTTCTTCTTTATCTTTCTTTATATTTTCTCTCATTCTCTATTTTTCTCTATCTTTCTTTTCTACAAAAAATAAAATTAACAACATAATGTAATTCAAATAAAAGATATTATTATATGCATATTACTAACTAATTTAATAAGTAAAATGTGTCACATGACACTCTCTTATTAAAATTGAGATGAAACATTTCCTTCCAAAATTAATATACTTTCTTCGTACATTCTCTTATCTACCTCTCTCCTTTTTCTATTTCTCTCTATCCTTCCCACTCTATAAGTCTATATATAATTTATAATTTATATTAATAAATTGACAAATCAAAATATGTTATTAGATATTTTTCATTACAAGTAAAATAAAAAATTTTTCTTCCAAAATTAACAAACTCCCTCTCTCCTTCTTCTTTATCTTTCTTTATATTTTCTCTCATTCTCTATTTTTCTTTATCTTTCTTTTC
The DNA here is from genome assembly GCF_000817695.3 of Arachis duranensis. NCBI lineage: Eukaryota > Viridiplantae > Streptophyta > Magnoliopsida > Fabales > Fabaceae > Arachis > Arachis duranensis. The sequence goes on along the minus strand of NC_029772.3, from coordinate 52,756,115 downwards.
TAAAAAAATAAAATTAACAACATAATGTAATTCAAATAAAAGATATTATTATATGCATATTTTTTACTTAATTTTAAAATTTTACTGTTTATCTTTCTAATCTATATTTTCACTTCTTTTTTTTTAAATATTTATTATATATAATTTAGCGAGAATACTAATGTTGTGATTAAAAGTTATCAAGATTCAATTATTTTTTTTAAAAATAATTAAATTAATTTTATAACTATCAGTATAAATTTTTTATGCTAATATTTAATTATATTTTTATATACATAAAGAGAAAAAATATTATTTTTAAATAGCAAGTATAAAAATTAATTATTTCTATTTGTACAACAAACTTAACACCTAAATACATATAAAAGCATACACATTAAATTCTTTCAAATTTTAGATAACAAATGTTAAAATTAATTATTAGTAAAAAATTAAACTCTTTCACATGAAAATAATAATTAAAAATCTTGTTATTTGACTTTTTTTATCTACAAAAATTCCGTTTTTTTTTTTTAGTCGACAGGACTTTTATTCCCTACGATTTTTTTATAAAAGTAATTTTATAAATCTTTTGTACCATAATCTATAATGTCAAGACAAAACCGACATAATTTTAAAAAATTTATATTTCTATAATGTTATTACGGATAAAAATACTAGTATATTATATATTTATCCCCACAACTTAAAATTTCTAGATCCACTGTTTGAAAGAATCAGTCGTGTCATCATAGCAGAGAGGGTGTATAGAAGACACTCCCCAAGACCGCATTGTTAGGGAACTTCCTCAATAACAGGCTCCCTCCTCCCGTTTGAGATGGTGCCTTCCATCACATATACACCGTGTTGAGGAACTATATTACTCTCTTAGTTTGCTATGAATGCACCAATTTGGTCAATGTACAACTATTTCAAATAGAGTAAATTATAGATGGTTGGTGATGCAATTAATCCCATGAAAATAAAAGGTACAATTCCAAAATAACAAAATTTAAAAGAATACCCTCCAAGGCACCACAAAATCTTATTATGATAAATTGTAATCAAATACATTGATTATTTTGAGACAGAGAGAGCAGACTAAAAATAAATCGTGATGGAGTTAATCTTGTAAAAAAAATAATAATAATAATAAAGAAATAGAAGAAAACGGCACAATCCAAAAATTAAAAAAAAAAATTCTAAAAGAACCTGCAAGGTACCGCCACCCAAAATCCTAGTGATAAAATACGGATCATCGGTAACCATCAATGTCAACTGTGAAATATGAAAAATTGAACTTAAATAATTGGCAATTTACCAAGAAAGAAGATGCAAGTAGCTTTGATCAAAACCTACCTATTTAGCCTCTCGAAAATAATCTTCTCCACGAACGGCGTTGTTTAGGCCTGGGCTTAACATCCTTGCCTGTAAGAAAGCCAAGAGCTTGGAATCAGATATTAGCTGGTTTAGCGGGATGTTGGGACATCTAAAATTCACAAAGAAACAACAGAAACAACCAAAGATGTAAGGACTGCATAATGTTTATTGCCATCTATTTTTCAAAGCGTTAATAAAGCTTGAAGTCTTATGGTGACACCTTGAAGTCTTCCCGCCTGAAATAAAGCTTCTTCTGCAATGGGTCGCCACTGTTCTGCACAAGAATAATTGATTCCCAGTCCAACACTAAGTCCCCTCAATAGATGCACTGTCCGAAGTACCGAAAACAGTTCTTCTGGGAAAGACTAGCATAACCAGCCACAAACAATTTTAGGAAATTTAGTTAGGGAAAGTAGAAGCATAGAATATTAAGAAGTTATCTCCACCTTGTTCTGTTACAATAAAAGCTGAAAACATATTCTCCCAAATTTAACGACCAGGAACTAAAAACTGAAAAAGATTTTGCCACCAACATTATAAAAGGATTGGAATTTTCCATCTCGTACATAGTGTAACATTCAAAGATATGACATTATGATCTATATAAAGGAAAAAAGACTCATCATGCGAGGAGCTAGCCAACCAGGAGTTTTTGGTCCTGCCTAAAACCCATTAAAATTTGCCCCCATTTTCCCTTTAAACTTTAGTTATCCTGGAATTAAGTTTTATTTTTATCAATAACTGACACCTGCTGCATCTCAAACTAATGGCTCTAAATCCGGCTTCTAACACTTCATCTCTCCTTAGACTAGTGTAATCAAATTATCTGACATGTTATACAGTGACCTTACCCTGATTAATAAAACCAAATTGTTTCTCACAATAAAAGCATCTTAACACACGAATTTAGTAGCATTCTTACTAATACATAAGGAGGAACAAACAAATAAATATTTGGACTCGAAAACATACTTGAACCCCGATTTTCTTTATTGAAGACTCCTCTGAGAAAGGTTGCAGCATTGTGACCCCAGGAGGCAATTTTGTATCAAACATCGTCGTTGCTAGTCTAAACAATTCTTGTTGCTCATTTTCACAATTGCTAATGGTTTCTATACCAAGCTCCCTATAAAGTAATATTAAAACGAGTATTTAGATCTACAAAATTGAACATAACATAAATTGTTGACATTTTCATTTCAAAATCAGGAAGTTAACTTAAAAAGAGACATCTGTCCTACAATGATCTCTGTATGTGCCAAAGCATATAAAATGTCATGGACATGATGTTGTGATAAAAATCTACCAATTTTGTTGAGCTAAATTGAGATTCAAGTGACAGTTTCTTTTAACTTTGCATGATGACAAATTTAGAAATTTTCTCAATAAAAAGACTAGTTAGGGTCATCAAATCTGATTTTACTAACAAAGAATTAATTACTTTAGACTTCCTTTCCCCCTATCTTATCTATCTCACTTTTGTGCTTCATACTCCACATATCAAGGCTTATCAAACTCATTATCTTGTGTTCATTTGTTCTTATTTTCAACAAACAACAGTAGACGAGACTTAAATATATACTTCAATACCTATAGCTTTTTGCAGCTCTCAATTGGTCACCATCAGCAATTGCAAGAACTAGATTAGCATAACCAAGCCTCAATGGTTCTGGGAGATCCTTCACCTGCCCATAGTCCAGCAAGCCAACCTGACTACAGGAAATGCAAACATTAGGGAATTTACAAGATATAAATTTATATTAGGGCATCAAGTTTTGAAACTAATTTTCAATATCATACAGAAGTCATTTCCATATTTAATATCTTGATGAAGGTCGAATTGGTTGAGTTTTTACTTAATGAAAGAAAGTGACTATTTTAACTAGAAAGATCACATTTCAAAGATATGAGCATATTTAGATAAAGAAACATTTAAGAACATACAAGAATATATATACATATATGGCAGCTGACTTGCCTCTGATCCTTTACAAATCAGGATATTTCCTGGGTGAGGATCTGCATGGAAGAATCCACTTTTCAATATCATTTGACCATAAGCTAGAGTCAAGCTTTGAAGAATCTTCCTGCACTTTTACAGCATAGTTAATAGTGTGATATGCATAGAACTACGTGCATCAGAATGAAGAATTATCCACATTCAGAATCTCTAAGAAGAAGAGCTAATGTTCCTATTTATTAAAACTTCACCATCCCCTCTATGCTCCTGATTCTCTCATCTATATCCTCCCAAAAATTATGGACATGAATGAAATATATTCGAAGTTGAACAAGTGACAAGAATATCAAAATTCAGAATTTAGGTTATATATAAGTATTATTTAAGGCAATATTGTGATATAGTAGATTCATATAGGATAGCTGAGAAGCTTACTGCTTTGCTGCTGCTGCTGCCCTACCACGAGGGTTTATGCCTCTCTTTGCTATTTCATCACCAAGGTTCATTATTGGAATCCCATCAATAAACTCCATCACCAGTACCCTCCTGTACAATCAAGGAAGCATAACATAACCAAAAGAAGTTAACACTAACAAAATACGCATGGATCATAGCTTTCTTGGTCATTTGAAGATTATCAAATATGTAACAGCAACTATTTTGCCATACGGGATTTCTTATGTTCGTCGTTCTTTTCACTTCATCCTAGTTTTTAACAACAAAGAGGCATTTCATAACATACCATGCATGGTATAGCAACCATAAAATTTACTGTGCTTGATTCTCAAAGCACAATCCTCACAACTATATGCACAAAATACTAGTGCTCTAACATTCAAACTCTTAGATTATTTTATTGTTAATGTGTAAGAAACCTATGTTACCAATATCATAGTGCAGCAAGAAAGGGAAAATGGAGAAATAGACAGATAGCAATAAGGAATAGTGGGAGGATAATATTTGTGAACAACACAGCTAAGTTAGCAAAGGGAATGAGGCAGTTAGAACTATATAGGGTGCAGGAAAGTGCTGTGAATAATACATAGGGTTTTGTCTACATAATATTACTTAATTTATCCAATCAGAAAAGCTAGTTTACCTCAAAAACTCATTTTATTAGATAACATAAGTTAATGCTGCAAGCACCAAGACATTTGAAAACAATATACGGGTGACATCTCTTCAAAATAATACAATAAGTTACCAATCTAGTTCATTATTAATATTTCGAAGCAGATTATCAAAAATCCTTTTTGCTGCATAACATACCTAGTAACCATATCTCGTATTACCCGTGGAACCAAAACAGGAGCCCTTCTGTTATTTTGATACAAGAACTTTCTAATACATTCCATCGCAGCAGCTTCCCTCTTGAAATCAAATTCATAGCCAATCTAGAATGTCACATATTTTCATTAGAACAAGTCATAGTAGGTTGTAGGAAGAACCTTAACATTAACATCACTGAGTTATTACAAGTGAGATAAAGAAACTACATAAAAAAAAAAAAAAAAAAAAAGGGCCTTTGTTAATATATGCAGCAAAAACAAATAAGATCCAGCTAAATACTGCACTGGTTTTTCGTTCATAAATCTCATTAGTAACACTATGCAACTAATATTTTTAACCAAGTTATGTCAGATTTAAGTTCAAGAAGTTGTCAACAGTTCAACGAACTTCACTCTGGCATAAACACTCAGTCGAGATTTAATCACAAAATGCTACTTGTGAGAGTGATAATATATTGTATTCCGATAAAAGTTGCTGATACATGACTCATAAGAGTACAAGAAACAAATAAGCTGCATGAAGTCAGATATGACAGAAACTTCCTAACCACTCGATTATATAATATACTCCCCAGCATGTTTCTATTATGAATTGCATACACAACCCATCCATCAATCGCTTTCTATATAATAAAAGTACCTAATAAAGTTTATTCTTAATAGGAACTTCTATTTAATCGGCAACTGGGGAAAAATGCGAGTAAGTTCTGTCCTTTGATAAGAATCCTACTAATTAACAAACCAATAAAACAAAATAGGGGAAAAAAGGCATGCATTAATTATCAAATAATCCATGTAGTATAATAAAGCTAACGAACAAATCTAGCAAGCAAATAACGGGCACCTGTTTTTCCATTTCCTTTGTCACCGAATATAGATCAAATTTGATATCTGTCTTTTGCATGTACAGAGCGAAAGCTTGCAAGTTACGGAGATCTGTCATCATCAGATCCTGAACGCCAGGATGTTGAACCTATTATATGCTAAAGAAATCAGAATCAGAAGTTTAGTGGTGTCATGAGGTCACAAGACTAATCACTTATCAACCTCAATTACCTTGACAACAACATCACTTTTATCCCCTCTCAGTCTTGCTTTATGAACCTTGTATGAGAAAAATGGATTTGTCAGAAACATGGTACTGAATGTTCATAAGAATATAGGTCTGTCAAAATATACTTATTCCGAGTTATCACCAAACAGAATGAATTGCTTTGGCATAACAACCATAACATTACTCTAAGGCCCACCCTTAAAGAATAAACATGCGTAAGAGGGAAAATTTTTAAGAAATAGCACGCAACAGGACTTCTTTAAATTCCAAGATAAAACAGTGATTCAACATAAAACATGCACGAGTAACTTAAGAGCAAGTATCAAGGAAAAATCTAAGAAATGTTGATAGGATCATAAATAACAATCCGTTACTGATATCCTAATATATCATATCAGCACAATCAGAAGCATAAGCATGTGTTCTTGAGGGCATTGCTGAGACAGCAGAACAGAAATTTCACACCGACCTGAGCAATCGAAGCAGAACCAAGGGGTTCCATATCAAATCTATCAAACACATCGTCAATACCCTGTCCTAGCTCATTCTCCAGTATCAACTTTACAGTTTGAAATGGGGTCGCAGGAGCCTGATCACACAGCGTGACAAGCCTTCTCACCCACGCAGCCGGGGCTAGGTCAGGCTTCCCTAAAATTTGTGCGATCTGTTCCACAATGTTATGTTCAAATCAAAGATACAACATCATGAGCACACCAATCATAATCGAAACTTAAAAACACCAGCTGAAAATGCAAGTCATAAAAGTAAGCCAAAAATTCAAAGCTGGTCCATAATTTTTCCAAGGACAATGTAAACCAATTGAACAAAAATGCGAAATCCAAACTAAAATACAACTATTCACAGTAACTAAAATGTGATTGAGAAAATAATCTGAAAGGGGAAAGAAAACCTTGAGGAAGAAACCACCGAGGTCGGCACACATGGCGTAAACCTTGTCAGCAGCGAGCTCGTGCTGCCTTTCCCACAATGCTTCTCGCTTCTGCACATCCCTCTCGAAATTCACTCTCACTTGAAACACCTACCAATTCAAAACCACTCGCAATTCAATGAATAAACAAGTAGACTACGCTACAGGACCGTTGCAAAGGGCGAAACTGGTAGGAGAGCTTCTCTCTTATGTCGTTGATATCGACAGGGGGAAACATCACTCACTCACTTAGCTAACTATTTCTCTTCTCTTCTCTTCTGCTGCATATATGTATATATATTCGTTGTTCTTGTATAGTATACTGTATAAGCATACGGTATCAGAGATTGGCAGCTCGAACACAAATTGAGATATCTCAATGTATGTCAGTGGCATGCCATATTTGGGTTGCAAGGCTTTTTGTTTTTGTGATTCAGAAGCGTTTGGATGTTGTTATAGGTTGCACGTTATGTCACCTTCACTCATCGCTTACTAGGATAAACCGGTGGTGGGTGCACTTTCTTTCTTTTCCCTTCTTTTCTTTTCTTCTCACTCTGACTATGTGAGGCTCCTAGAGTGGATTAGGGAAATATTCTTCTGTGCTTCGTTAGCATGATTTATGCGTGCTTCACATTTCATAAATTATATACACAACTATTTATTTATTACATATTTTTCAAAAAGATATTTTAAATTAAATAAATAGTTATGCATCTTCTAAAAGGAAATCTATGAGTACAATTCACAGAGTCATAGATTGCTTGGATTAGGGGACCATACATTGCTGCCTAAAACTTGGATTTTATAAATGACTGTTAAGCATCAAGAAGTAACTAATGAAACAGGTGAAGTTATTAGTGCTGTACTATTTTTTCAAACGAACTTAATTGCTTCACATGAGATTCAGGCGGATAATTCTAGTTGTGCTGTCCATGGGACTGTTGACCTATTGTTTTCATCATCTCTTATTATTTTGCTTTTACTATGACTTTGTTTTATTTATGTTTAGTTTAGTTTTTCTTTTTAATAAAAAAAGGGGACATATGTTTGAATTCACTAATATGTGTTTTAAGAGTTCTTCCGAAGTTTTTAGTGAATCCAAGGTGAATTTGGATTGAAAAAAATACCTATGTGAAGGAGGTGTTTATAAAGTACAAATGTTACACTGAGTCATTCTTTGGAACTTGGAAGTGACCCCTAAAGATCATGGGCAGTTACTTTTTTATAGCGTGGGAAGTTAGCCTCCTCAAATTCAGAGTGGTTACTACTAGAGGTGGTAACCGAAATAGTGAAAAAAGCGCTTAGTTTGCTCCGCACGTTAGGTCGGGTATGGATTTCAGAAACCTGTATCTAGGTTAGTCTGACCCAGGTGAACCAGCCCTTTTGTGGTAAATTTGTCACCCTTGGGCCAATCTTCATAGGGCCTAATAATGAACGTAGCCTACATGCAAAAACGGTATGGACTGGGCTTTATAAGGCCTAGATATGGACAAGAGTATTATAAAAGAAAATATTTGATTCATATTCTTTGAAAAAAAGTTTTATATATTTTAAATACATTCAATACAGACAAAATTTAAAAAGTTTCTACTATTATATTTTTAAAATGAGAAACCGATTTAGAAGAGACAAAGAACTTAATTTTTCCTTTGGCAAACTTGCAACATTCATAAGTAGTTCATTCTTTTGACTATTTTATTTAAGAAAAATGTTGAATGAACAAATATTTTTGCATCTAAGTCTTCAATCAAATTTTAATAAGTTGATGTTAATTTTTTTCAAACTAATCTAATTCATATAAAAATCAAATTCATCGAATATAACATAGAAATGTCTGAAAACTAACATATAAATTTTTAGAAAAATAATATAAAAATTTTGTTAAATAACACAAGACGTGAAGAAGAGATGAAAAAAAAAAAGAAACGTGCTCAGAGACGGATCTAGAAATATTATTATTGGGAGGCCAATGACATATATAATATTAAAAAATTATGCAAAAAATTATATAATGTAAAATGTATTACAAAAATATACCGATAAAGAATATATTTTAAAGTGCAAAAAATATGTGTATACTTTTTACTAATGAAGTAGTCGATTCTTGGTATTATAAAATTCATCGGTAATAGAATCTATATCAAAATTTTCAGCAATTTTTTTAAATATAATTAAAAGATAATTGACAAGAAATTCATTTTTTGTTTTATTTCTGAGTCATTCTTCACAATATTCATAGCTAAAAAAGATCTTCCAGTTATAGTAGTTGAAACAGAGAGAATTAATACCAAATGATAAAAAAAGACGATCACAAGAAAAAAAATACTTTGTGGGATTTAAAAAATTTTATTTAATTAAAAATATTAGTAATAATATCTTATTCATATTTTTTAATGTTGTTACTTACTTTTTAGATATTAGAAATCATTAATATTTAGGTTAGACTAAACTATTATTTATAGGATAAAGTATACTTTTTGTTCCTAAAGTTTGACAAAAGTTTCAAAAATACCCCTAAGTTTTATTTTGTTTTAATTTTGTCCCAAAAGTTTTCAATTTGCATCAAATATATCCTCGACGGCTAAATTTTTAAAAAATTTAAGACCAATCTAACAATAATGCATGAAAATTATGTTTGATTTGCTTGAGTTGAAGGGTTGTTCTTATGAAATTGTTGTTGAATCGGTCTTAAATTTTTTGAAAAATTAACCGTCAAAGAGATATTTTTTATGCAAATCGAAAATTTTTGGGACAAAATTGAAACAATAAAACTTAGGAATATTTTTAAAACTTTTGTTAAACTTCAGAAACAAAAAGTATACTTTACCCTTATTTATACTAGACTAAATATTAAATAAATTTTTTAAATAATTAAATCATACTTAATAACTTACTATTATTAAATTTTTTTTAAAAAGTTGGGGGCGAAGCCTCTAATCGCCCCCGTATATCCGTCCCTGAACGTGCTTAAGCTATAAAACATAGAACTTTTCATAAATATGGAATACGGCACAATACATAAATTTTAAACTTTTGTTAAATGTCAATACAATATATATAATTTTTAGATAAATTATAATAATATCATGATATTTTATATTAATTATACACTTTTAAGAATATATATCAAAAATAAATTTTGACACATTGACATGTAATTTTATGTGGATGTGTTTAAATATGTCCAAACAATATTTTTATATTTTGTTAATATATAGTTAAATACAAAGATACACATGTTGAATGTGTTTTTCTCTTTGATTAATTTTCTTTTTAAAATGTGTTTGTCACACAAATAGGACAATTCAACAGAATGTCCAAGAAAGAAGAAGAAAAAAAATAAGAGAAGAAAACGTATTAACAAATAATAATTGTATTATGATAATTTTATGATGAAGAAATTTTTGTTTGAAGAGAATGAAAAGACTGTATAATTTATTTTAAAATATTAATAAAAAGAAAATGATATATTTTCCTAAATAAGTATCTAACTATTCTACTAAAGTGAATCTTCATCTCGACTATTTTTTCTTTTCATCATAATATACATTGTATTTTGTTGAGTATATCTGAAATTTTTGTTGTTTAGAAATTAGAAATGTAAATAATATTGGGATAAACATGAAATGAATGCCCATTTATCAATTGGGCGGTTAATCCCACGCAAAGAGATTTATTTTCAAGGAAGAAATTTGAAGACCAATCTTTAATGAAGGTTGATTTTGTACTACTATAACTAAGGTTTCATAGCCTTTACGTAACATACACAATAATACAAAATAAAGATCAATTCTCTCTTTATGTTACAATCAAATACTCCTCTTTTTATATTTCTACTACAATTTCTTCTCTTCTTTTATTTTATTAGTATTTTAAATTCTCTTTTCTATTACTCTTTACATATAATATTAATAGCAATATTAATCATCTTTATTATATTGAGATAGTAACAATAAACATATGCAATTCTCCCTCTCTTTATTTTTTAATACTTCTTTCTATCTTTGTATATATATACACATTACAACATATAATATTATTATATATATATAAATTATTATTGAGCTAATTATTTTAATACTAGAGTCTTCTATTTATATATCTTTATTTTACAACACGTTATCAGCACGAGACTCTGATCAAATCTTTAGGAAGACTCAGGTAATATTTTCATTATGTCGAATCTCTCTCATCTTGAATTCAATGCTCTTGATATATCTGGAAACAATTATTTATCATGGATACTAGATGCTAAAATCCATCTTGATTCAATGGATCTTGGAGATACCATTAAAGCTGAAAATAATGCATCTCAGAAGGATAAAGCTAAAGCCATGATTTTTCTCCGTCGTCATCTTGACGAAGGATTGAAAAATGAATATCTTACATTAAAAGATCCTGCAGATCTTTGGAAAGACCTTGAAGAAAGGTATAATCATCAGAAAACGGTGATACTTCCTCAGGCCCGATATGAATGGACACATTTGCGTTTACAAGATTTTAAATCTATAAATGAATATAATTCTGCAATGTTTCGAATCACCTCATGAATGAAATTGTGTGGGAAAAAAATAACTGATCATGATATGTTGGAGAAAACTTTCTCAACCTTCCATGCCTCGAATGTGTTCCTACAGCAGCAGTATCGAGAGAAAGAGTTTAAAAAATATTCTGAGTTAATTTCTTGCCTTCTTGTTGCCGAACGCAACAATGATTTGTTATTGAAAAATCATGAAGCGCGCCCAGCTGGCGCCGCCCCATTTCCTGAAGTAAATGCGGCAAATCATTACCCCAGAAGAGGTAAATGGCAAGCTTTTAATAACAAGAAAAATTATGGAAGGAAAAAGAATTATGTTCAAAAGAGAGGATCTCACCAGAAAGTGGGATAAAGAAAGGAATATCGGGCAGAATAAATCAACCGAGGAGAAATATTTTCGTTGTGGTGGAAAGAGCCATTGGTCTCGTACCTGTCGTACCCCAAGGCACCTAGTCGATCTTTACCAGGCATCTTTGAAAAAGAACGACAAAGAAAAGGAAACAAATTTTGTTTCAAATGAGGCTGAAAACTCCACCACTCATTATGATGTATCTGATTTCTTTGAGGATCCTGAAGGAAATATTGGTCATTTGATCAATGATGGAATAGTTTAATA
>NC_029772.3:52742400-52744336 GCF_000817695.3 Arachis duranensis | reverse complement strand
ATCAAGTATTCAATTTAACTGTGCATACTACTCATTTTATTATTATTTGTTTTTGAAGAAAATAGCAAGGATATGTAATGAAGATGTATGCCTTGCAGATAGTGCAAGTTCGCACACTATTCTCAAAAGTGATATATATTTTACCCATCTTGTGCCAAAAGAGGAATATGTTAATACTATTATTGGCTCAAGCAATGTGATTGAAGGCTCCGGAAGAGCTATAATTTTGTTTCCTGGAGGAACAAAATTTATAAAAAATAATGCACTATTATCTACCAAGTCTCTGAGGAACTTGTTGAGTTTCAAAGATATTCGTCGAAATGGATATCATGTTGAGACAATGAATGAGGAAGATCATGAGTATTTGTGTATCACAACTCATGATTCAAATAAGAAAGTTATATTAGAAAAATTACCCTCACTTTCATCTGGGTTGTATTATACCAAGATTAGTGCAATTGAATCACATGTCACTGTAAACCAGAAGTTTACTAGCCCAAATGAATTCATAACTTGGAACGACCGATTGGGTCATCTGGGAACAACCATGATGAGGAGAATTATTGAAAACTCTCATGGACATTCACTAAAGAACCAGAAGATTCTTAAAACTAGTGAAAGTTAATTTTAAAGCCATCACCAATAAAGATTGGATTTGAGTCCCCTGAATTCCTAGAAAGGATTCAAGGTGATATATGTGGACCTATTCATCCACCATGTGGATCTTTTAGATATTTTATGGTCCTGATAGACGCATCTTCGAGATGGTCACATGTATGCTTATTATCTTCTCGCAACCTGGCGTTTGCGAGATTACTGGCTCAAATTATTCGATTAAAAACACAATTTTCAGAAAATCCAATCAAAGCAATTCGTCTTGATAATGCTTGTGAATTTACTTCCCAAGCTTTTGATGCTTATTGTATGGCTAATGGAATAAGTGTTGAACATCCAGTAGCTTATGTTCACACACAAAATCGGTTAGCAGAGTCACTTATTAAACGACTCCAATTAATTGCTAGACCCTTACTTATGAGAACAAATCTCCCAACCTCGGTTTGGGGGCATGCTGTTTTACATGCCGCAGCACTTATTCGTTTGAGTCCAACGAGTTATCATCAGTTCTCTCCTATGCAATTAGCTTTTGGCCAGCAGCCAAATGTTTCCCATTTAAGAATATTTGGGTGTGCGATATATGTTCCCATTGCACCACCTAATCGCACCAAAATGGGACCCCAAAGAAAATTGGGAATATATGTTGGATATATTCTCCTTCTATAGTGAGGTATCTTGAGATACAAACTGGAGATGTATTTAAAGCCCGGTTTGCGGATTGTCATTTTGATGAATCAAAATTTCCAACATTAGGGAGAGAGAATAAGCTTCCTGAAAAGGAACTTAACTGGAATGCATCATCGTTGATGCATTTAGATCCTCGATCAGGGCAATGTGAACTGGAAGTTCAAAAGATTATACATTTGCAAAGAGTAGCAAATGAATTGCCTGATGCATTTTCCGATACAAAGAGGATTACCAAATCTTATATACCAGCAGAAAATGCCCCCATTCGAATTTATGTCCCAGTAGGACAAGTAGCCACTGAAGCAAATTCACGCCAGAAGCGTGGCAGGCCTGTCGGTTCTAAAGACAAAAATTTTCAAAAGAGAAAAGAGGTAAATAATATTCCTGTTGAAAAAGACATAGTAGATACACCTGCAGTTGTCCAAAATTCTGATATAATATTAACGCCAGAAGACATTCAGGTACCTGAAAATTGTGAAAATGACGAGATCTCGATAAATTATGTCTTTACAGGAGAGAAATGGGACCAAAATAAGACAATTGTCAATGAAATATTTGCATATAATGTGGCATTGAATATCATGCATGAAAATAAGGATCTTGAGCCAAGATCAGTTGAAGAATGTCGACAAAG
>NC_029772.3:52661983-52741099 GCF_000817695.3 Arachis duranensis | reverse complement strand
CCATTGGGTTTTTCTTGACAAGGTTTTTAATGAGGCAGTCCCCATCACTAAAGGATATTGTACTCTTTTTCCTTCACTAAGGTTTTTTCCCACTGGGTTTTCTTTAGTAAGGTTTTAACGAGGCATAATCCTTAATGGGCATTCAAGGGGGAGTGTTGGGATAAACATGAAATGAATGCCCATTTATCAATTGGCGGCTAATAATCTTTCCCATGCAAAGAGATTTATTTTCAAGGAAGAAATTTGAAGACCAACCTTTAATGAAGGTTGATTTTGTACTACTATAAATAAGGCTTCATAGCCTTTACGTAACACACACAATAATACAAAATAAAGATCAATTCTCTCTTTATGTTGCAATCAAATACTCCTCTTTTTATATTTCTACTACAATTCCTTCTCTTCTTTTATTTTATTAGTATTCTAAATTCTCTTTTCTATTACTCTTTACATATAATATTAATAGCAATATTAATCATCTTTATTATATTGAGATAGTAACAATAAACATATGCAATTCTCCCTCTCTTTATTTTTAATACTTCTTTATATCTTTTATTTATTTTACAACAAATAACATTGTTCAAAGGAATATGTCATTACCCGATGCGTAATATAGCAGATTATTATCATACGTTAAAAATGTTGGCCAATAAATGTGTTACTTAAGTTCTTTTGAAACTGTTTGTTTTTGAAGTGTTAGATGTTCAAGGGGTAGTGCAGATCGTCCAGTGTGTTGACTCAATTTATTGTCATGTGGACAAAATAATTTGTATAAAATTAGTATTAGTTCCTTAATACATTGATGACAACGAAATTCAACTTGACTTCATAGAATTCAAGCGCACACATTTTTTCATCAGAAATAAAATATAACTAAAACAGTTATAAAAAATGAATTGAAACTGATTGGGATCCAGAATCACTCGAATTCCCAAAAACAAGATTGTTCATTAATTTTTAAATTACGAGACAACAGAAATCATAAGTCCCACCTAGTAAAATTTAAAATCAAAAGGGATGCCCTTGAAATCTCAATATCTCAACTATTTCAGATAAATATGAACTTAGAATCACATGAAAGGCCTAAAGATCGATGACGCGTGACAACTTCTGTATCCTGTTCAATAGGAAGTCGCCTTGCTTAATAGTTGCTTGGTAAAGAGCATTCTTTGCATCAGGCCGGTTAGTTTCAAGAACTCCAGCAACTTTGTCAATCTTACAATGAAGCTTCCCTGCTGCAATAAATCGAGAGAGCTCCCTGAAACAAATTAAATACAATGAGTTGACTCGCATAGATTTCGAAAACCTTTGTTTTTTCCCCATCAATTAAAGAATAAATTACACTAGCCTCCTCCACCTAGAATTTAAGTGATATTACCCATTGATTTTGAAATGCCTATACTAACCTCCTTGAAAGCGAGGGCAGTATCATACTATCATCTTTATAAAGGAATTTGGGTTATGTTTTACAAAAATGTTGATTTTCATATAACCTTAATGTTAGCGAATAATTTTACAAATGAAGTGTAATGCTCAATATCACCTAATTTACCATCTACAAGGGAGTCGGTTATTTGCCCTAGATTAAATTCAATACTAAACCAAGATTGAATACGTGAAATGTATTCACTTACAGATCAATAAAATCCACGGTCACTCCAAATGCTTTTGCCATTGCTTCAATTGTCACGCTCTTGTAAGATTCCAAAAATTGGGAATAGACAACAGTTCTGACCTCCCTCATGTAGTATCGGAAGTGTGGATGCAGATAGCGGTCCAACTTAATTTGCTCCGTCAGGCCAGCTGAAATTATTTCACGATGTAGTTACAATATGAACATAGGAACACAAGCATATAATTGAAATATTTGCCAACACTTTGTAACCCCAGTTCTGTATCAGATTAATTCCTCAAATTCTCGAATTATAACACATCAATCACAAGACTTCTAGCATGAACACGGTGAAGAACCAAAACTTCAATAAATCACTACAAATTAGTCAGATATGGCAATGTATGCTTACCAAATGCAGAGAAAAAAGACTTGTATCGACAATCATACAAGGAGTTTAGGAACTCTGACAGATATTGGATTTTGCCAATGACTGTCAAGATCTCAGGAGCATCTACTACCTGAAATAGATTATTTTAAGTTATGATAGTTTGGAATATGCAGAGCACTCACCAAGAGGCAAAATGCAGAATAAGACACAACAGCAGAAAAAGAACAGAAGATAGAATTAATATACCTTTTGTTTTAAGGAAACTCTATCCAACGATATAATACTTGTCAAAACTGTGTAAAATATAAAAGTGTCGTAGGGGAAAAGTTCATAGGTTGTAAAGGTCGAAATAGAATCCAGAAACAATTTGGCAGCCTTCTTGAAATTTCGGGTGGACATGCAGTACAGGCCTTCATATACTTTCAGCCGATTCTTCCTTTCCCAATCACCACCTTCTTCAAACAAGCTGTCAATATGGTCCAACAAGTTAGAATTTAAAAAACCAATCCGGAACAGAAAATAACGAAGGGAGCATTACTACAGACACTTGTAGTTCAGATGATTACTTTTTGGCTTTGTCAATGCTTTTGGCAATGAGGTCAAAATCCATGTCAAAGAAACCAAGCTGCAATGTATAAAACACCAGATCCATCTTCTGGCCAACTGCAACTGTCTTGCTTTCTGTAAGCTTGAGATGTTCCAAGGCTTTCTCCTAGAATAAAAGGTAGTGTTTAATAAAATTTTGATTCCAGCAGAGGACAGGAAAGGATCAATAAATTTAAGTCATCTGCGTACCTTGTCACCAATCCGGATGAAAAACAAGGATTTTGCCAAGTGAGCCTCTCTAACTTCACTCTCACCTAGGTTTTCCTCAGCATCAGCAATCCTGAAGTGAGGAAAGGGTTATTAAAATTGCCACTTTCATATAATAGTTTCATTTCAGAGAATCACAAAACTTCAACAACTTCAGTGCCAGGTATTTAGCATTTTACATCTTTTTCTTTCAGTAATATCATCTCTAGCTTTCCATCCAAGTATTATCATTCTGGTGAACCACAAAGCAAAGCAAAACAGTGTGCCCACATGCTAAACTCTAATGGTATATCATACATCAGTTGCAATCCAACTAACAAAAATATTCAACTTTCAACCCCACACTAGTTAGATGCGCTTAACCAACCTAAGTGATGATAATAACATTAATCATAAAAGTAATAATGAAAGATCAAGTAGAACTTTGTTACTACATACTAACCAAAAAAATCAAATACGCTTACAAAATTTACCAGATGCATTTGTTCAATTCAAACTAGCAAAACACATACAAGATGGGTAATTAAAAGACAAACCTGAAGTAGTTATCAGTATGCAAGAAAGTGACATACTGCTAAGTTACATATAATCCTCATTAGACCCTTTCAAAGCCATGTTAGTCACAAATGTGCAAGTGCGCGCGAATCTGCTCATGAATTGTCTACTTAGTTGGATTTTAAACTTATAATTCACAAGCTTGTATGCATGCTCATTCTGCTCACTAATGGTCTACCTAAATGGACTTCAATCTACTTACTATTCACAAAACTGTGGAAGTTCTTCCTCCATGTAAGTGCAACATCTCTTAAGTCCAACTTTTGATAAGTTTGAGCAAAATCTACATACTCTATCAAACAATTTCACCTAAACTCCTACCCCTTTTTTTCCCAAAAAGAAAGTAGCCAACAATTATAACACATTAGTTCATAACCCTCAAACTCCAGACTGCAAAACAAAAGAGCACCAATTAGGACTACCCCACTCAATATCCCTTATCACAAACCCTAACTCATTTCAAATTTCAAACACGATGCATCCAAAATTCTCAATAAACCCTAAAAACAAATAAAGAATTGGAAGAGGAAAGATAAATGAACTGACTTTTCATCAAGCTTCTTGAGCTCATCGTCAATCTTAGCACGCATTGAATCCAAAAGGGCACGATCCATGTCCAACACCGAATCAGCCACTAGGGTTTCGTACAAAGGAACCATATCTGGAAAACAAAAATTACATAAAAACAATCAAAATAAGAAACAATACCGTATTGAAAGAGGTTATCGAAGTGGAATTGAATTGAATTACGAATAATACCGTTTTCTTTGACGAAAGAGAAAACGTCGTCTTTGAAGCGAACTTTCTCGATGTCAGGGACATCGGGTTGACGGAGAAGGAAGAGCTTGTCGGCGAGTACAAGTTGTGGCTGCTGAGACCCTTCTTGACCTTCCATGGCTTCTTTGCTTCCTTCACACTTCAGCTAACTCGGTTGCTCTTTCCAGATGCAAAACGCAGCTTATGCTATGTACTATTGTAGGCTTGTAGCTCTCCCTAAACCAAAGTCATTACTCATTACTATTTAGTATTTATTCTCCTTCATTTAAATTAAAAATTAACAAAAGAAAAGGGAAAAAAAATCTTCGTCCGTTTATCAAGTTAAAAAATTGTGTAAAACTCCAAACTGGTTTCTTAAATTGAGTCATATACTCATATTGATTATTTTTGTAAGTTTCGATAATATAAAGTAATAATTATTTTTAAAAAAAATTCAAGATTAATTTGTCTTCTATTCTATTATATAAAATCGGATGTCTGTACTTAATGATAAAACTGACTTGGCATGCTTCAGAGAGTATTTCCTGATTTAATTATTTTAACTCATTTAATACAATTTAATACTGACTTAATTATATCAACTAATTGATTTGATTAGATATTTCAATATTAATATAATTAATATAAATTATTATAATTTATATTACTTAATTAATTATACTACATTAATTATAATTTGTTATATTAGTAAATTAGTCTTTTCATTTATAAAGTCTAAAATAAACAAAATAAATTGTTATTTATTCTAATTAAATTTATTTATATACTATATATGAATTAACGTTAATTTATAAAACATAGAACTTGTGGATTGTGATAAAAACGCAAATAAAAAAAAACGCATACAATTATAGAAGAATTAAATCTATCATCTTTATTTATTTTTAACCATCGTTTTAGATTTTAATTTTTTTAAATCGGTGATAGTGGAATTTTATTGATGCTAGATAAAAGTATAGAAGAATTTACGAAGCAGTATAAATTGTTACTCTTTCAATCAAAACAAATATGTAATAAATTGATTCATAAGATTCAAATTATATGCAATTCCTGAATAATTATAATGATACGGGTATTTTATATAAAAATTAATATAAACATAATTTAAATTTCATACAATATTTTTTTTTGTTTTTATGAGCTAATTGATTAATATATGTAATTTAAAACCCTAATCCCAAATTGCATGCGATGCGACCCATATATAATTAATTTTATCGTACAATTGATTCTATTTTTAATACGTATTTTCACGTATTTTTTTATTTTGTCTAAATTTTTTATATTTTTTTATTTTTTTTGTGTTGCAATATTTTTTTTGGAGTCAATAAAAATCAAAGTCTCAAATTTTAAATTATAAAAAATATTATACTATGTTATAAAATTATTTTTTCTAATAATTTAAGCTCATAAAAAAGGCATATGAATGGAATAAAACTATCTTAAATTTGCTGCGTATGATGCCTGATTTAGAAAACAACAATAAAAGGATGAGATGACCACCGATTTGTTGAAATATGAGTGGTTCACGAAGAAGATGGCACAAATTTTAAACAATTATGACATGACACCGATATATATTATTCATATTCTAAATTTTTCAACCTGAAACTCAAAATCCGCAAATAAAAATTAGTATATGAATTTTTTTAAAATAAAATAATAATAATAATAATAATAATAATAAAAAGTACTTTTAATTTATTATTAATTAGTCATTGAATGTTAAATTATCAAATAACAAATATTATTAAATGAGAGTAGTTACTGAATGAGAGTGATTATTAGGGTGTTGATGTTGTATATATGTTGTTATGGCTCAATAAAGTAGGTTACATTATATTTATGACTCTGTAAATGAAAATTTTTTATTTCGTTCAAAAAAGAAAACTTTTGATTTAAAATAAAATAATTTTTTTGATTTTTTCCAACAAATTATAATATATACATATTAAAATTTTACATATAAGAACTCTACAATTACATATAATTATTATATTCAGTATTTGATTATTAGATATTTTTTGAAGGTGTTATTGATGCACATTGCACCACATCTTTATATAAGTTTTATTTATTTCTTTCATTTCAAATAAATTTTTTAAGTGTCGATTAGTCTTCTATTGATTAGTGTTTTTATTTTATTTTGTTCAACTTCTTTGCAATTTTTTGTACTGTTCACATGTTATAAACTTATCAGCTTAGTAATTGAAAATAAATAATATTTGTGTAGTTATTAAATATTTGAAAAAAAAAAGACTATTAATGCAATCTCTAAAAGTGCTATTACTATACAATACACTATGTTTTATGTAAGTTTTATTTTCTTTTATCAAATAAATTAAAGTTTGTTAATTTGGATACTAATTTTTATTATTCACTTAATTTAATTATCCAAAAAATTTATTTTATTATTTATAAAATAAATTTAAAAATTACATGTCACGGAGAATATGCAGTACTACCTTTTAAAAATATATTATTATTATTATTATTATTATTATTATTATTATTAAAACATACCACAAAGTTGTATTTAATTTTTAATACGTAATCCAATTTTTAATATTTAAATTTTAAATGACTAAAATTATTCTATGTTAAATATTTTGTCTTTAACTAATTTTTTTGTTATACGTTGATTAAAAAAATATGATTTATTAATCACTTCTAAATTTAAATTTAAAAATTATTGTGCATGAGTGTATATTTTTAATTAATTATTCAATAATATATAATATAAAAATTAATTTGCTTAAGACAGCTATATTTAAGATGGTTTGGCTTATATATATACCCCTTTTAATTAGATTATTAATTTGTGAATTAAAAGTCATTGTTACTATATTTTTACATATTTAAAAATTAAGTTTTTTAACTTTTTAAGTAAAAAATGATATCTCATCAATTAATCAATAAATAATCAGTATTGTAAGTTAATGGATATTTAAAATTTAACTTCAAGATAAGTATTAAAATTTGAAAATTTGTATTCGTAGCTCATTGTTGCGGGAGAAGTACATTGTAGATAAGTGACTTAACAACAATAATGTATCCCACTCCAATCACACAATCCAAAGTTGCAAGGTTAAGACGAAGGATAATTTTGCCAAGAAAACAAAAAAGACTTGATGATAATGAGTTTGCTTTTTTTGTGCTTCTGATAAGTATTCTTGTGAAACTTTTTTAATTTCTATTTTTTTTATGAGAAATACAGTTTAAACTAGCATCATTGTTGAGAATATTAGTGAAGTAGTTTGTACTATACATAATTTTTTAAATATTTTAATTTAGTGATCGAAAAACTGTAAATAGCTATTCATCTTTATAATTTTTTTAAAATTCATATTTAATAAGCTATAAATTACATAAAAACTATGCAATTTTCAAATCTTCATGTACTATTTAGGTTAATTAATTATTTAATATTATTTAAGATATACTCTATCATAATTTAAAATAATATACTATTTAATCTAAATTAATACATAAAATTTTATACTAATTGAAAAAATATAAAATTTGATGCTTTTGTGTAGATCTATTTAATTCGATTTAAATAAATTAAAATTTTAAAATTATATTTAAATTCAGAGTTTTATTTATTATTTAAATTGAATTGTATTTATTTTTAAGTCATGACTGGGTATATTTTAAATAATATGATATAGATACTCATTGATTTAGTTTAATAATTTAAAAAATAATTCAATAAAACTAAACCAATACAAAAAAAATTTTAACTACGAAAGTATACTACTAAAATTGTATAAAATCAAATACGAGATTAGTTAATTGAATAATTATTATTTGTATTTCAGTTATTTTTCTTGACTTAACAGTGTCGAAGAACAACAATAATACAAATTTTGACATACATAAAAATGTGTATTATATTACTACAAGTCAAAGAATAATGTGTCGAGAAACTGGTACCTCATCTAATATTCTCAGTTTACAATCCAGTGAAGATAAAGGTGATATTGTTCTCACTGTAATTGACTCATATTTATCTAAATTTAATTTATATCAGTTTAATGACGAAAATTTTCTATATATTTCTCATTACTCATTCATAAGGAAGCAACTATCTATGTATGGTATACACTGTGCCTCGCATGGAATTGGACAGGAAAATACTCCTAATTACGAAAGACATTCTACATTAGAGATAAGATCTAAATCTTTGACTCTACGGACGGATCCCTCATTGACAAGAACTCCACTGTCCGTGTTAACAAATAGTACGTATAATCAATGATTGTCAAATGATTCATACACCAATATTTAACAAAAAGTATACTTCATTGGAAATCATTTATATAACATAGATTTATTATAATTCTAGCATACTCCAGTATACAAGAACCCGCCAATAATCTAACAAAAGTCGTTTCGCAAAATCAGCTTGCATCACACTGCGGTTCCCACATATCGTGCCTAACAGAAAGGTAATTTAGAAAAGATGATCATCATTATTATATTATTTTCTTTCTTATAGTATCTAACATTTAATTGAATAAAGTTGAACTTTTTGTAAAGAAGTTCTACTATAATTGGAGTGCAAAAAAGACAATCTTCCTCTGTTGTTGTTTCGGTGGCTATTAATTTGGCACAACTTTATGAAGATATAAATTTATCGACTGTTAAGATGCACCCACCAAGCGGTGACACACAAAGTGGCCAAAATGTTGACCCTTTTGTTAATGATGAAGGTAATTTCTCATTATATCAAGAATTTAAGTTTGTAGTTTGCAAGAGATATGAGTTATATATTAGTAATACATCAATATATATGTTTGTATTTTTTATAATTTTTATTTATTGTAGTTTTGAATTGTTATGATGATTCAATGTTGGATGTGGATATGGAAGATAATTTTATACCATCCTCAGAAATTTTAAACAATACGTAAAAATTTTATCTGTATGTTTATTTGCATCTTTGTGTACATCATGGACTAAATTGCATCGGTATAACAACTGAGTATCTAAAGAGAGTTCATTCGACAAATGTCTGGGATATAGAAAATCTTATTTATCAATGTCAACACTGTAATGCATGGATGTGTTCTGGAGAAAGGCTTGCTAAATTCAAACAGTTGCCCTAACCAAAGTTTTCATTATGTTGTATGGAAGGAAAGATTGAGCTTCCTCTACTTTCTGTGCCTCCTGATGAGCTTATTCAGCTTCATACTGGAGGAGATCAAAGAAGTATTTATTTTCTAAAAATATAAGGACATTAAATTCAATGTTTTGTTTTACATCAATGGCAAAAAAATTGACCGTGGGGTGAACAATGGGATTGCTCCTCCAATTTTAAGCTTGGGGGGTCAAAACTACCATAGCATTGGTAGCTTACTTCCTCCTGATAGTTTGCGACCAATATTTCCCAGCTATATATCTATGACACAGAAAATAAGATTGATAATCGAATAGGCACACTTCGGTAATTTTCATACAACCAGTCAAATTTTTTAGTTATTTCTTATCTGTGAGAGAAAATAACATAAAATTTATTATTTTTTTTCGCAATTCCAATGAAGCTATAAATGAGCGGGGTAAGAAAATTGTGACAATATTAAGAAACATGCTAGAAAAATATAATAGTTTGGCAAAGAATTTTTGCTATACAAGAGATAGGTACCAACAGAAAAATTGCACAAACATAAAGTTTAAGTTGATTAGTAAAAGGACTACAGATGGCAGGACATACAACTTGCCATCTGCATCTGAAGTGGCTGCATTGATTGTTGGCGATGTCGAACAACTTAGCAAAGATAGAGATGTTATTATAGAGAGTCAATCTAGAAAGCTCCAGCGGATTGATATTTTTCATCCATCTTATTTAGCCTTGCAATATCCATTGTTGTTTCCGTATGGAGAGGATGGATTTCGTTTGGGTATTGCAACATCAGATTCTATCTCCGCTAGGCCTACAAAGAAAAACAAAACAACCACTTTGTGACAATTCTTTGCTTTTCGACTACAAAAAGGACAGGTGAATCTCTGTTAATTCTGAGATCAAAGAGATTATTCCAACAGTTTCTGTTAGATGCCTACACAATGGTGGAATCAGAGAGGTTACAATTCTTTAGGTGTAAACAACCACAGTTAAGGGTTGATAAATACAAATTTCTGCATGAAAGTCATATAAACGGGGATGTAGATGCTGCAAGGCTTGGCAAAAGAATCATTCTTCCCAGTACTTTTACCGGTGGAGTTAGGTATATGATCAATAATTGTAAAGATGCATTTTGTAATTTGCAGATATGCAGGATATTCTAGCTATTTTATCACCATGACCTGTAACGCTGAATGGGATGAGATAAAAAGAGAAGTGACTTCCATTGGATTGAAGGCAGAAGACCGTCCTGATATATTGTGTCGAGTTTTTAAGATCAAGCTTGATGGTTTGATTGATGACCTGAAAGAGGGAAAAATCTTTGGCAAAATTTTGGGATGTAAGTCTGTGCTTATGCAACGCTTTATTAAAATCTTATGTTATAATGCTTTGCTCATTTGTCTTTTTCAATTTTCAGACGTTTGCACTGTAGAGTTTCAAAAGAGAGGGCTTCTGCATGCACATATCCTTTTATTCATAAGTAACGATTTCAAGCCACAAACACCAGATGACATAGACAAACATATAACAGCTGAGATTCCTGATGAAAATGAAAGGCCAAATCTACATAGAGCTGTTCAAAATTATATGGTACATGGTCCACGTGGTCCGTACAATAAGAATTCACCTTGCATGAAGAATGGATCCTGTTCAAAGTTCTATCCTAAAGAGTTTAGACAACGAACACTCATTGATGAGGCCGGATTTTTCAAATATAGGCGTACTGATAACGGTCAAACAGTGAAAGAAAGGGAATGTGTACTAGACAATAAGTTCATTATTCCGTATAATTCAAAATTGTTGCTCAAGTTCGGATGCCATATGAATGTGGAATACACATGCCAAACAAGTTCTATTAAGTATATGTTTAAGTATGTACACAAAGGTAATGACCGCGTAACAGCTACTCTATACAATGCTGGTGATCCATCTGAAGCCACACAAGTTGTTGACAAAATTAGGAATTACTATGATTATAGGTACATTTCGGCATGTGAGCCAGTCTGACGTCTATTTGGATACAAAATCTAAGAGAAAGAACCATTTGTGATTAGACTTCCATTCCATTTGGAGGATGAGCAACCTGTGGTTTATGGTGAAACTTCTAATGTGAATGATATTATCGAAAGAGCAATATTTCACAAGTCCATATTTTTGGGATGGATGGCGGCAAACATGTCATATCCCTATGCTCAAAGTCTGACTTATGCTGAGTTTTCAACCAAGTTTGTTTGGAAGGACAATTCTTCAAAGTGGTTTCCTCGAAAGAAAGGCTTCGCAATTGGAAGGTTTACTCATGTACCTGCAGGTAATGACGAGTTTATATTCAATTTTGATCTTACTTATTTAATGATTTAAATTTAAAATCTTAACAGCCTGTACCTCACGTCCATTTTATTCGATTTATCTACATTAGAAAATAATTGTTCAAATAACTTTCAACAGTTATAATCTATAGATTATACAATTTTTTTATTTTTCTATATTTTTTATGAAAATTATTCTTATGCGGATGCGTAGCTACATAATAATTAAAATAACGTAACTTAATCCATTTAACAACTTAAAAGTTAGATTTTAACCAATTTTTTGCAGCAAATACCGAAGAATATTACCAACGACTTCTCTTGAATACTCAGAGAGGATGTATGAGTTTTCGAGATATAAGAACAGTAGGAGGAACAATTTATGCTACGTATAGAGATGCATGCTTCGCCCTTAGTCTCTTGCAAGATGACGAAGAATTCATTGATGCAATTAAGGAAGCAAGCTCATGGGCCTTAGGATCATATATTAGGAGGTTATTTGTCATTCTATTAACATCCAACAATATCTCAAGACCAGAACATGTCTAGGATAGATGTTGGCATGAACTCTCAGATGATATTTTGTATCGACAGAGAGCCGTGATGAACATGAGCAGTGAGTTTTTATTAATTACAATGATAAAAGTTTTTCCTTATTGATCATTTTTAGTTTGATTGAATTTTTACAGTATCGTATAATATGCAGAGTTAACAATATCAAATGATGAGATTAAGCAGTTGTGCTTAATAGATATAGACAAGATCTTACATTCCTATGGTAAAACCTTGAAAGACTATCCTCCTATGCCTTTAGCAACTGAAGTTGATAGTTCTTTGTTAATTGAAAGAGTTATTAGGGAAGAGATAAACTTTAATAAGGATGATTCAAAGAAAAATGTCTCAGACATGTTAGCCATTGCAACACCTAAGCAGAGATATGCATTCGATAAAATTATTATAGCTGTGTATTGTGATAAATGGGGCTTTTTCTTTGTGTATGGTCATGGGGGTATTGGAAAAACATTTCTCTGGAACCTTATGTCTGCTGAGATTCGCTCGAGGGGTGATATAGTATTAAACGTTGCTTCGAGTGGTATTGCATCTTTACTTCTTCCCAATGGAAGAATGGCACACTCAGGGTTCAAAATACCGCTGAATATAACTGAGGATTCTGTATGTAACATCAAACCTGGTTCTCCTCAAGCAATGTTGCTGTTGAAAGCCAAACTTATAATTTGGGATGAGGCTCCAATGGTTAGTAAGTACTGCTATGAAGCGCTTGATAAATGCTTGGGTGATATCATGAGGTGTTCTCCAATATATAGCAAAGATTTGCCCTTTGGAAGAAAAGTGGTTGTTCTAGGTGGAGACTTTAGACAAATTCTTTCTGTCATTCCACGAGGATCGAGACAAGATATCATTCATTCAACCGTGAATTCGTCTTACCTTTGGAAGTTTTGTCAGGTGCTCAAACTAACAAAAAATATGAGACTTTCTGTAGGGACGACTGCTTCAGATCAAGATGAGACAGAGCAATTTGGTGAGTGGTTATTGAAAGTTGGTGATGGTCTAATAGGTGACAATATGGATGGTGAATCTGAGATATGTCTTCCAGGAGATATTGTTATTCCTTCTTCGGACTAGGCCTTTGATGAGTTGGTTCATTTTTCTTATCCAAATATTTTGGAAAACATGTCCTCAAAGGATTTTTTCAAAGCAAGAACTATACTGGCTCCTACACTAGACATCGTTGAAGAGGTTAACAACCATCTGATGGCTATCATTCCTGGAGGGGAAAAATTATATCTTAGTTCGGATTCCATTTGTATGGATGAAGGGAATATGGAGAGTCAACTAGATCTCTATGGTCCTGAATTACTGAATAGCATAAATTGCTCTGGTTTGCCTCCACATAAATTAATACTCAAGGTTGGTGTTCTAGTGATGTTACTGAGGAATATTGACCAATCTAGTGGTCTTTGTAATGGTACAAGGCTACAAGTTAGGAAGCTTGGAAATCATGTCATAGAATGTGAAGTCTTAACGGGTAACAATGTTGGTCATATTGCTTTGATTCCAAAAATGAATATGGTACCAACAAATGAAACCGTCCCAGTTAGATTCCAACGAAGACAATTTTCCATAATAGTATCGTTTTCCATGACAATTAATAAGTCTCAGGGACAAACTTTATCTCATGTTGGATTGTACTGCCCAAACCAGTTTTTACACATGGCTAACTATATATGGCACTTTTAAGAGTTAAGAGTAAGAGATGTTTAAAAGTTTTACTTATGAATCACGTAGGAATGTCTGCAAATTTAACCATCAATGTTGTTTATAGAGAAGTCTTTAAAAAAATAGTATTCTAATGTAAATATTTTAATTTTATTTTGAATTCTGTATCAGTGTATAATTATTTTACCTTAAAAAATATAAAATAATTATTACTCATTTTTTTAAGTTAAACTTTGATTTTGATAATAATTTTATAAATTTCTTAAAATAATAATTATTTTATACTTTTGTTTTAAATATCGAAACATATAATTTTTTTTTACTTTTATAAATTTTTCCGTGCTGAGCACGGGTTCATACACTAGTATAATTTAAAAGTTTATAAATTAAAATCTAATAACCAAATATGAATATCTAAAATGGCCACTCAACAAAATATATGATAACCAATTTGACATAAAAAAACTCTTTTTTTTTTCCTAAGGTGGAAATACTTCAAAAATTAAAGTATTTAGGTCTTTAATATTATTTATTTAATTTTTTAACATTAATAAATTATTTAGGTCTTTAACATTATTTATTTAATTTTTTAATATTATTAAATTACCTAACACTTAAATATATGGACATAACTAACTAAATTAGAAAGATATCCGCGCAGTGCGCAGACAATACAAATGCAAACTATAATGACATGAATGTCTGTTTATATTTTGTATTTTATTTGGTATAAAAAGTAAAAGAGATTCTGTATGTTGTAAAAAAAATTTATTAAAATTTTAGAAAAAATGAAAAGAGTTTCTATAAAGGAAAAAGAAAAACTAATGAAGTTTATGCGATATTTTTGTCCGTAACTAAGGATGTGATGAATTGAATATTAGATAAAAATAATTCATATATATTTTTATCATTTTGATTGATTAAGATTTGATTTGCATTAAATATGAACACTTAGAATGAGTCTAACGAAAGAAATAGGTAGCAAGAAATGAAATAGAGTTTTAACAGTGTAAAAACTACGAAAAGGATAAAGATTTAATGCAATAGAGGTACAACAAAATAGTTAGAATGACATATCTAAAATAAGCTATGCAAGTCTTAATCTTTTGTAATGAAAGGATATGTCATGTGGTAAGATTGGTAGTATTTAATATTTAAGATGTCGGTATTGTTGCTGGATCTGCAAGATTAAGAATAATATAAGAAAATTACAGGTTATTATATAAATTCCAAAAAGAAAAAAATGTTGGTCAAACGTATTATCATGGCCGATAATAAATCAAAGTTGGAGCAATAGGTTTGTATAAGGAACTATGGATGTATATAAAAATGAGAAGATAAAAAAGAAAATACCTCAACTTGAACCCATTGTCATATATTTCTGAAGACTTCGGGATAAACAACATTCTCTGTGTTGTTAGTATTTTCATCATGAGCAATTAAAATTTTCAAACCTTTTTTATTTGTGACTCTTGAGATGGCAACATAAAGTTGCCATGTGTAAACACTGGTTTTTTCAGTAGCAATCCGATGTGGTCTAGCGATTGTCCTTGACTTTTGCTTATTGTCATTGCATAAGATAGCATAACAGGAAATTGTCTCCTTTAAAATCTAAATGGTATCCTTACATCTGATGGTGTGAGTGTCATTCTAGAAATGAAGACCTTATCGAGACAGTGGTTAGAATTCAACAACTTTGCCTCGATAACTTTATCTCCAAGTCTTGTAATTATCAATCTGGTACCGTTGCAAAGCCTTGATGAGTGATCAATGTTTTTGATAAGCATAACAGGACAACCGACCTTTAGCTTTAATTCATGATTTGGAAGCCCTGAGCACCTAAGTGTTGCTAAAAATTCTGGTGTGTGGGTGCCTTCAATTTTATTGTTACCTCCTTCAGACAGAGACTTATTGGAACTAACATAGGTCTTGCATTGATTGTTGTTCATTGTAGTCATGTAATCATTTACCTCATCTACAACATGAATTGTAGGAGCTAAAATAGCTCGACCTTTCAAGTGGCTTTCATTAGCCATGTCAGCAATGTAATCAGAATAGATTGCTTTAATCATTGCTTATATAGGATCATTATAATTAGTGATAAGCAATTTAGGAGGTATGTTAATCATGTTGCATCCATCACATGTTCCTTCAGATGTTCCATTGCCAACCTAAAGAATCCATTCAGCAAATTGCTATAAATCTTCTGCCAGAGTATCTGTAGTCATACATTGTAGTCGCATATTTACAGTGAGCTTTAATATTTCACAATGCTGCCATAGATATGATGAGTTTAAAAACGCATTTACAATGTCTTGTCTTGTTCCTTTTAGGATCACTAGTAAGATTTGTCTAAAATTCCCATAGAAAATAATTGTTTTTCCCTCAAAAGGCAATTTTCGATTCTGATCATCTTTGAACCTCATTAAATCTCTCATTGTCTTATCTAGTGCCTCGAAGCAAAATTTGCATATCATAGGAGCTTCGTCCCAAGTTATGAGCTTAGCTATTACAATCAATTCTTCTAATGGACTTCCTTGCTTGATGTTACAAGTTGAGAACTCATCTAGAGTTAATGGTATGGCAAATCTAGAATATGCAGTCTGACCTCCAGGTAGCAATAGAGAGGCAATGCCGCCAGATGCAACAGTTAAGACTATTTGTCCCTTTGATCTTAGTGCCGAAACTAAAGTTTTCCAAAGAAAAGTCTTTCCTGTACCCCCATAGCCATACAAAAAGAATACACGTCCATGTTGACTTTCTGTAGCATTGATGATCTTATCATAAACCTTTCTTTACTTTGAAGTTAAATTGGAGAGGCACTCAGTGTGCTGCTTTTCTAATGTAACACGATCATAATTTAACTCATCAAAGATCATTTTGTTTTGGGTTCTGAGATGGTCAGTATCTCCTGATGGAAATGGCATGGTCGGGTAATCTCGTCAGCTTTTTCCATTACTGTTCAAGATTTGCTCGATCTCAATCAATGTTAGATTCTTTAATTCTTCATCACTCAAAGCTAGTTCTGAAATGTTGAGAAGGTAAAAATATCATTTACAATTGTACACAAAAATTGATTATGGATAAAAAAAAGGCAACAAAAATATATAGGCAACATTTTAAATATTTTAAATTGAATTAAAAAGATATTTATTGCAATCGTTTGGTAACTATAGGCCAAACATGGCTCTATGATCATGCAAAATTCCATCACTCAATAGCATGGCTGTTTTTTCCCAAACAGCTTCAGGGCGCACTGATGCACTACTATTTCGTGGTACATCTTGTGCTTAATTGAGTAAATTTTATCCACTATTCTCACACTTATTCATGTAAATTGCATGTTTTACATTTTTCTTCTTGATTTTGTGCTATGATTGAAAACATGCTTCTTTGGCCTTTAATTCACTATTTTTAATCCTCTCATATTACCATTTGATGCCATGATATGTGTGTTAAGTGTTTTCAGGGTTTAAAGGGCAGGAATGACTTAGAGGATGGAGAGAAAGCATGCAAAAGTGGAAGGAATACAAGAAATTGAAGGAAGTGCTAAAGCTGTCAGCCTGACCTCTTCTCACTCAAACAGTCATAACTTGAGCTACAGAGGTCCAAATGAGGCGGTTCCAGTTGCGTTGGAAAGCTAATGTCTACGACTTCAAAATGACATATAATTTGCCAAAATGACCATACAGCTAGATGACGCGCATGCGTGATTCACGCACACACATCGCGTTGACGAAAATCAGCGCGTTGGAATTCGCATCCAGCAATTTCTGGACTATTTTCGACCCAGTTTCAAGCCCAGAAAACACAGATTAGAGGCTGCAGAATGGAGGAATCAGGGGAATCACTTCTCATTATTCACTTTTCATAATTTAGATGTAGTTTCTAAAGAGAGGCTCTCTCCTCTCTCTAGGATTTAGGATTCCTAGTTTTATGCTTTTGGATTGGATATTTACAAAGTCACTACTTCCATTGAAGACTTCATCATTCTAGTTTGTTTCCTTACTTGTTACTTATTCTTCCATATCCTTAATCCTTGTTCAGAGTTACAATTGGATTGCTTTTATGAATTTAATTTTATTATTTATTTAATTGCTTCCAATTTTATTCCAATTATCATGTCTTCTTTCTACTCCCTTTTCATGAATGCGGAATTGGCATCCATGTCAGTGGAGTAGGCTTTTAATTTGACTTTGGAGTTGATTAATATTTGAGACCCTTGAGTTGGAATACTCAAGAGTTAATTGGTAATTGGAAGTTGTTGGCCAGCTCTCTAGTTACTAACGCTAATCCTCTCCCTTTGTGAATAGAAATTGGCTTCCAACTTACTTGAGTTTCTTTTACTCAGTAAAGGATAACTAAGTAGAACAACAACCTATTACTAATTAATCTTGGGAAATCTAACAAGGATAGAACTTCAGATCAATCTTCTCCTAGTCAAGGCTTTTTATTGTTATTATTTATTTTCTCTGCAATTTTCTCATCTTATTTCTCATCCCCAAAACCCCATTTTACACAACTCATAACCAATAATAAGAACATGTCCTTGTAATTCCTTGAGGGACAACTCGAGGTTTAAATACTTCGGTTATCAATTTTATTAGGGATTTGTTACTTGTGACAACCAAAACTTTTGCACGAAAGGGATTCTTTATCGGTTTAGAAGCTATACTTTCAACGAGGATTTATTTGTGAAATTCTAGACCGCGCGAGAAAACCTGTTCGTCAAAATGGCGCTGTTGCCGAGGAGTTGCAAATGTGTACCTTATTATTGGTTATTATAAATATTTGCTTTTTTCTTGTTTGCTAGTTTTTGTTAGTTTAGGAATTAGTTGCTTATTTTTACTAGTTTTTGCTTTTATTTACTTTAGCTACTATCAAGTCTCACCCTTTGGCAATGAGTTTGGTTACAATTATGTTGCAAGAAGGGGAGATTACAATGGGAATATGCATCAAGGATGGGAGAATCAAAGATGGGAGGAGCCACAAGGATTTGATCAACCCTCTTGGCAACAACCACCTCCAATGGACTATCAACAACCATTCTGTGATGCATATCAAGACAATGGTTATGGTGGATCTTTCCAAGACAATCAACACCCACCACACTATACCTGTGAGCCCCCTCCTCAACATGACTTTGAACCACCATACTCACAAGCCCTTACCACCAAACACCCCCATATGACCCTAGTCCTTATCCACCATACCAACCACCATATGAACCATACATAGAACCACCCCAATTTCACAACAATTTCCCCCTTCCTCTTCTTAGGACGAGATGCTTCAATCTTTTGCACAAGGACAAAAGACCATCGAAAGCACACTTACCGGTCTGACCTCCGCTATACAAGCCCTTGTCTCCCAGATTTGATCATCCAATACCTCCAACAATCAACCCTTAAGCTCTAGTGCACTTCCTTTTCAACCACAGAATGATCTCTCCATCCCATCACCACCATCCATGGAAGAGCACCCACATCCATCAATTCAAGAGCAACATGATCCCAATGATGTTATTGACATAGAACAAGAGAGAAGGGATCGTCTTAGGGACACAATCGCAATGGATCGGTTACACGCAGCCTTATTTCCAGAGGAGCAAGAGGAGGCCCAAAATGTGGAGGTAGGAGAGACCCTTGAAGATGAAGGAGTAGTTGAAGGGAGTTATCATAGAAAGGAAATTATCAAGGAGGAGTACGATTTTATACTAAAACAACTGGACGAAACCGCAATAGTTAAAGAGAAAGTGGTTGAAGACTTAGGAGATGCGGAACCTCCATGGGAAAGTCAAGTCATAGAGCCTCCCTCCAAGACACTTGAAATTGATGTTGAGGAGGATAGTGCACAGCCTCCAAGGCATGCTCCTTATAAAGAATTAGATGGAATGAAACAAGAAACAAGTTCCCTTGGTGATGATAATCATGAATCAAGCCCTCCTAGTGATGAACTTGCATCCACAATTGAACCCCTTGAGTTTGAAGATCCTTCTCCAAGTGAATCTGAAGATGATGTGGAGGTAGACTTTTCTCGACCTCCAACTTATGACTTGAGTGACGGGGAAGAATTAAAAGATTTTGATCAGGGCGCGATTGAAATTGAAGAAGCTTACAAAGAGGTGGAAGTTATCCAGGAAGAATACAAGGGAGTGGAGCTTGCAAGACTATTGGAAACACCCTTCCCCAAGCCATCACCATCCATCCTTTCATTCAAGTGGGTAAACATCTTATCTCTAAGCTTTATCATCCCACTTGAATATGGCTTACTTGAGACGGATGGTCAACTCAGAGCTCTTTGTGGTATTAAGAGTAAGAGAAAAATTGTTAGTGGTAAGAGTTGTCCTGCAAGGTTCAATATGGTTGCATGCTCCAAATTGAAGTGCAAGGATTGGTGTAGAGCCCCACTGAATGGGTCTAGGATGTTGTTTGGCCGCTTTAATGAGAACTCAAACTGCTTACCACCCGAATGGCACACTGATGATCAACAAGAAGACGGGTGTAAAAGCATGGTTTGGGACCCCGGAATTCATTCTGAAAATCAATACTTTTGGGGTCTTGTCACTTGCTTACACTTGCTTGAAGGTGTTATGCGCCTAATCTGGGAACCCGGAGGTTACTGGAAGTACAATCATTGGTGGAGATTCCTGGACGAGTTCAAGCACAAGCCACCATGACAAGGAGCTCATCCAATGTCCAACTCAAGGACTTTAACTAAAAGTTCTAGGTGAGAGACAACCCACCATGGTATGATCATCCCTTTTCATTCTTAGTTTTATTTTTTCTCTTATCTATCTATGTCAGTTCATGAATCATGCATCATCACCTGCATTCTGCATAAAAAAAAGTGCCTACGACGCGCAAGCGTCACTGACTCGTACGCGTCGGGTGTATGTGCGCACAAAATACAAAACGGGCAGCAAATTGCGCTGGAATCGTGCGTCTAGCACAACCAGCGGTCACGCGTACGCGTTCCCCATGGTACGCGTCGCCTGCAAATTAGCACATCCACGCATAAGCATCAGCGACGCATATGCGTGGATAGAAAATCGGCGTCAATGCAGTATTTGGCCGAAAATTGCTGCCACTGTACTGGAATCGCGCGTCTCGCACGATGAGTGGTCACACATACGCATGACCGACGCTTACGCGTCATTTGTGATTCTGCTCAACCACGCGTACACGTCACGTTCTGTTTTCCATCTTACTCCTTTCTTCTCTCCTTTCGTATTCTTTCCTCCTTCCTTTCTTCTTCCTTTTCTTCTCCCTTTCTTTTCTATACTTGTTGTTTTTCACTGGTGTTAAAATTCTCTTACTCAACTGTTGCATATTTTTTGCATTATTTTGGGTGCACCTTGACTTGTTTGCTATCTAGTTGATATGCCCTGTGCTTCTATTATTTTCTCACTTACATGTTGTAGCTACCATGTAGTTAAGACCTTTATTATTTAGCATTAACTCACATATGTTTTATTTATTTTCATATCTTTGTTTGTGGGTTCTTTCCCTTTCTTTTTCTCTTCTTTTAAAATGACCACCTAGAGGGAAAAGAAAAAGTTTCTAACTGGAGCAATAAACAAGTCTGCCGCACAATCCTTAGAGAAAAAGCATCAGTTGGAGCGACCCTTCCACTTGCACATCTTAGCATGCACCGAGGACGGTGCAATCTTTAAGTGTGGGAAGGTCGATACCGATCTCCGTGGGTTAGTCACTTTCTTTTCAACACCAATTTTTATTTTTTCTTTGTTAGTATTTGATTCCATGTTTGCTTGATTTTGTGCTTATTTTACCACTCCTTGGTTAAAGTGACATTTTCTTTTCAAGAAACTTTTTATAGCATTTCACTAATTTGAATTAAAACTTTTGTTAAACTTGTTTGAAGATATTTAATTTGGAACATGGTTTTAGAGCTCGAACACACAAAACCAGTGAGATTTTGAGCCTATTTGATTGGTTGTATCTTATCAACCAATATTTTATTTTGGTGTGTGTTGTTCTCTCTAAAATTGTGATCTATATCTTGCTTGATTCTATATTTCCATGGTTTAATGTATGCATACACTTACATGATTGAGGCCTTATTTCACTAAGCTTACATACCCATATGGCCTTACCTTTTATTATCCTTTGCAAACCAAAGTTGAGCCTATTTTACCCCTTTGTTCTTTACTTTAGCTCATCACTAACTCTAAGCGAAAAATAATAATGTCCTTAATTTGAATCCTGATTAGCTTAGACTAGTGAAAGTGCTCATGAATTAAGTGTGGGAAAAGTGGGTTTGGAAACGTTTGGTTTGGGAATTGAGTATGTTAGACTTTGTGTGAAAATGTGAAAAATATTAAGAACATGTTTATGCATTCAATACCTTAATCATATGCATTGAAAGGAGAAAAAATAAATAACAGTACATCGAAGCCGTATGAAGTTTTACCATGCGCAGATTGTATCCATTGGGCAAATATGGGTTCGATCAAGATTTGTTTTTCTGGAGTGCCAAAAGCAAGCATGACATCATTATGGACATAAAGTCCCAAAGTATGGAACCCCAGAAACAGGCTGGCCCAACTTAAATGCGATATTATAGCTTCTTTGTGGTCTAACACGCGAGACTCAAAATCTCGTGCTAAAGAGCGTGGAGGTTCGAGTCCTCTTCAAGGCATAATATTGAGATCTCTTATTGAATTGGAATAATAAGAAAAAAAGAGAAAAAGAAAAGAAAAAGAGCAAAAAAATAATAATAAAAATGAGACAAAATGCCCCAAGGTAAATGGCGATAGCAATGCATATGTACTGTACTCAAAACTTGGAATGCATAAATATATAGTAAACACAGTTAATGGGTAGTTATTGATTTTATATTATGATTATATGGATTGTCCTAAGTTAGGTGAGAAGTTTAGGTTAATTAAGGATTCAGATTTTAGTCCACTTGACCAAATACAATCCTACCTTGACCTTGACCCTGTTACAACCCTCAAAAGACCTCTTGGTTTGTGTATTGGTGCATTAAATTTTTGTTGATTGTTAGAAGAAGAGCAAGTCTTAGAAAGCAAGGTTAGTAGAGAATTGAGAGAATCGAACCTCAAACACTTGAGTGATTAGAGTGTATACACTTCCAGTGAGGGTTCGATGCTCGATTCCTTGTTCCCGGCTTTCATGAGCTAGTTTCTTTTGCAAGTTTACTTGTACCTTATTTTACGATTTGAATTAGTGAGATCCAGTTTATATTTCTTCTTGAAGGATTTGTTTACTTTTAACCAAGTAGGTAAAAGCATTTTGCATCTAGTTGCATTCATATAAATAGGTTATATTTTATACATCCTACCATTCCTCTTCACTCTTATAGTTTCTCTTGAGCTTAGCATGAGGACATGCTAATGTTTAAGTGTAAGGAGATTTGATGCACCACTACTTTATGGTACATCTTGTGCTTAATTGTGTGGATTTTATCCACTATTCTCACACTTGTTCATGTAAATTGCATGTTTTACATTTTCCTTCCTGATTTTGTTCTATGATTGAAAACATGCTTCTTTGGCCTTTAGTTCACTATTTTTAATCCTCTCTTATTACCATTCGATGCCGTGATATGTGTGTTAAGTGTTTCCAGGGTTTAAAGGGCAGGAATGGCTTAGAGGATGGAGAGAAAGCATGCAAAAGTGGAAGGAATACAAGAAATTGAAGGAATTACTAAAGTTGTCAGCCTGACCTCTTCTCACTCAAACGGTCATAACTTGAGCTACAAATATCCAAATGAGGCGGTTCTAGTTGCATTGGAAAGGTAATGTCTGGGGCTTCAAAATAATATATAATTTTCCATAGTGGCCATACAGCTAGACAACGCGCACGCGTGCTTCACGCGCACGCATTGTATTGACGAAAATTAGCGTGTTGGAGTTCGCATCCAGTGATTTCTGGGCTATTTCCGACCCAATTTCAAGCCCAAAAAATATAGATTAGAGGCTGAAAAGTAGAGGAATCAGGGGGATCACTTCTCATTATTCACTTTTCATAATTTAGATGTAGTTTCTAGAGAGAGAGGCTCTCTCTTCTCTCTAGGATTTAGGATTCCTAGTTTTATGCTTTTGGATTAGATATTTACAGAGTCACTACTTCCATTGAAGACTTCATCATTCTAGTTTGTTTCCTTACTGGTTACTTATTCTTCCATATCCTTAATCTTTGTTCAGAGTTTCAATTGGATTGCTTTTATGAATTTAATTTTATTATTTATTTAATTA
Organism: Arachis duranensis; assembly: GCF_000817695.3. Lineage (NCBI taxonomy): Eukaryota > Viridiplantae > Streptophyta > Magnoliopsida > Fabales > Fabaceae > Arachis > Arachis duranensis. The sequence goes on along the minus strand of NC_029772.3, from coordinate 52,717,036 downwards.
CTTCTAATTTTATTCTAATTATCATGTCTTCTTTCTACTCTCTTTTCATGAATGCGGAATTGGCATCCATGTCAGTGGAGTAGGCTTTTAATTTAACTTTGAAGTTGATTAATATTTGAGACCCTTGAGTTGAAATACGCAAGAGTTAATTGGCAATTGGAAGTTGTTGGTCAGCTCTCTAGTTACTAACGCTAATCCTTCCCAAGGGAGAGGATTAGGATTTGTGAATAGAAATTGGCTTCCAACTTACTTGACTTTCTTTTACTCAGTAAAGGATAACTAAGTAGAACAACAACCTATTACTAATTAATCTTGGAAAATCCAACAAGGATAGAACTTTAGATCAATCTTCTCCTAATCAAGGCTTTTTATTATTATTATTTATTTTCTCTACAATTTTCTCATCCCCAAAACCCTAATTTACACAACTCATAACCAATAATAAGAACACTTCCCTACAATTCCTTGAGAGACAACCCGAGGTTTAAATACTTTGGTTATCAATTTTATTAGGGGTTTGTTACTTGTGACAACCAAAACTTTTGCACGAAAGAGATTCTTTGTCGGTTTAGAAGCTATACTTTTAACAAGGATTTATTTGTGAAATTCTAGACTGCACGAGAAACTCGTTCATCACGCACCATTGAGTTAGACCATAATAGAGTCGCAAACAACTTTCACAAATAATGACCCGAGCCCCAATGAGTTGCTTCCTCAATAGCATAAATGTATTCTTTGTCGTCATCAAGCAAGCCGCATGCATAGCATGCATCTCAAAATGATGAGTAAATAACACCATTGTAAGTTCGAATGTCTGCATAGCTTGTTGGTCCCTTTATAATATTTAACAACCTTAAATAATAGAGCTCAATAGATGATGGTGGAACAAAGATCATCCTTCCAATGACTTGATGACTTTTCCTGGGTGCCCAACCTCTAGGTGACGATTTCCAAACAAACTTGCTTGGAAACTCGTTGTAGGTTAGTTCTCTAGCTATAGCATATTCTTTGTTTGCTGTAAACCAAGCTAGAAACATGGACTCTTTAACAGTCGCCTTTGCAACTGCTTCAAATAATAATTCGTCATCTGTAAAGACAACATGTTGTTGATCTGTCAAATGAAAGCTAAGCCTTTCCACGGATGGATTCCTGTAGTGAATGTCATAGGAAAATATCCTCCAAGCAGCTTAATAGGGAGATATATATCGGCAATCGTAAAAAATTTTCACTTCATCAACTTCTTTAGTTAGTTTTTCATCGGTGGTGTAATTGCAAAAAGAGGTTGTAACACGATCACTCCCTTTGTTTACATATTTGAATAAATACTTAATAGATCTTGACTGGTTACACCATTCGACATTAATGTGAGCACGGTACTTCACTAACAACAATCTATTATGTGGCACAACACACCTGTTGTCAAGATGAATTCCTGATACTTCGATTGTGCCTCCATTGTTTTGACACTTATAAACTGGGTAACCATCTTCGTCTACCGTGATAACTTCATTAAACTTCTTAGGAAAATGACGTATGCAACGCCCTTCATCTATGCAAGGCAAAGTTGGCCTGCTAATACCACATGGACCATGTAGCATAAAAGTCTTCACAGTTTTGTAATATGCATTGTCCACATTAGGATCTGAAATTTTAGCACAAATAATTTTGTCTATATCTTCCGGAGTTGGATATTTATCTTGTTCATGCAAGAATAGTAGTATATGTGCGTGTGTGAGCCCTCGCTTTTGAAATTCTATTGTATAGATAACGGAGAAAAATGGCGAAAACTCAATGGTATTAACACCACTAAGCTAAGATATGATGAAGTGTTTTCATGGTAGCAATAAAAATTCGAAAGATATATTTAAGTTGCATACCAGATTTTGTCGCCCCGAATAATTTGTTGTATCTAAGATCCTTAATCATCTTGTCCAGTTTTACTTTGAATAGTCTACAAACCATATCTGGCCTGTCCTCTGGTTTGACTTTATGTTTTGCACAGTACCATTGTATTTCATCCCATTGCGAATTGCAAGTAAAGGTGATGAATAAATCTGGATAACCAACACATCTGCATATTGCCATAGCATCTTGATAATTTTGTATCATGTATCTTGGGCCACCAGTAAATGTTGCTGGTAGTATAATTCTCTTTCCTTTTGAAGCATCATTTGTCTCACTGTTGAATACAACATCTCGAAGCCCATGGTATATCTCAGCTCTAAAATCGATTTAGTGGGTGTAAATGTATTTCAACCTAGCACTTTCAACCATTGAGAAGGCATCAACTAAGAACTGTTGGAATAAGCGATAGGATTGTAAAAGGACACCATTGTGTGAACCCCGATCTTGGATTCGAAATGCGAAAAACTCCTGCATTGTGACATGCTTGTCTTCCTCTATTGGGTTTTTCTTAACTCGATTCAACACAATATCTTCTCTCCATCCATCTTCACCAGAGGGGAATAAAGAGGATATTGTAAGCCTAGATAAGATGGGTGGAGCTCTATTATTCTTTGAAGTGCTCCCGACTTAGTTTCGATAATAATATCTCGTTCTTTTGTGGATCCATAAAAAATCCCTGACAATTAAGGTAGCAACCTCAGATACCGAAGGCAAATTGTATCTCCTTCCATCTTGTCCTCTTTTGCCTATGAGTCATAGACAAACTGAATCGGCAGCATTCTCTGCGAGTGCATCGTGAGCAAGTCGAAAAGACTTTGCAAGGACATTATGATCGTCCAAGATAGTCTTGATAGTAGAGACTATATCCGCATGGAGCTTGTTCAATTTATCCTTTGAGCTAAAAAGAATCAGCAAAAAAGGATGTTAACATGACCGTGTGTATAACATTTTAACCAAATCATACTTTCTTTATTCCAAAATTTAATTAAAATGTATTAAATTTACCTCACAGCATGTATTCTATTTTTTATCTCATTTTCGGTGTCATATATGTATAATTGTGCAAATTTTGCTATTCCTCCATTCGGTGGAAGCAAGCTCCCCATTAAATGATAGTTTTGACTGTGCAAAACAAACGTTGGGGGTCCACGACTTTCATTAATCGACCTGTATATCTTGCCTCCAAATGATGTGAAAGCGAACATACTATTCTAGCTTCTAATATTTGATCGAAAATATTTGGCCTTTTGATTATTATCAAAGTAAAGCCTCCTCAATGGCTCAGGAGGATCTTGCATCATAGGGTTGAACTTGACCTTGTCGGCAGCATAGGCTGAACTTTGGTAATTTAGGATTGTAATGCTTTTCTATGCGCTCTTCATACCAGAATAGAGCTTTGGAATATTGGAAAGTATAGTTGGGATCTCCGATATCCCAAAAATCTATGAAAAAGGAAAAGGAATTAGCAAAGGAAAGTAGCATGAGATGACAATGTATAGCAGTTTACGCAAAATAAAAATAAAGTTTTTCAAAAAATTAAGATGTAGTCTTAAATAACTTTAATTACAAAAACTCGTTTTTTAAATCCAGAAATCGATTCAAAATGTTAAAATAGTAAAATAAATTTAAGTGTTTATTAGAAATTAGTTGAATAATTAAATGGAATTGAGTCCGAAAACTTAAATCAATATTTTGCAATCTACTTTTAATATATGACACATATTTAAGATTAATGTATACTTTAACTATATGCAGGGGAAAATTTAAAGGGGGCCAGTGGGGCCACGCTCCCCCCTTCCCGGCCGAAAGGATTTAAAACTTTTATATATTATATGACGATATATTCAACTTTAAAATTGAGCTTTTTCTGTCCCATGACTAAGGTACAAATTCCAATTGTTATATTTTGAACATTAGTAGTGCATTATATCTTTTAGAACAATCTTTTTTATCCATAAATCTTTTTTAATTGTTCTTTCAATTTTTCATTTTTTCATTAACCATTTGCTTTAATGAATTATTTTATATTATTCTTTTTATGTTTTTAATTTTTTCCTTACCTTTCAAATCTATTATCATATAAAAAATACTTTAATTTTTATGACAAATTCTAATTTAATGGTAAAAAAGTATACACATATAAATTACATTATTTCAACATTTATTTATTTTCTTACGATATTAAATTAATAACATCTTAAATAAATTATATATTAATATGAATATTTTACATATTTTGTTTGCTAAATTATTTTAAACTCATATATAAAAAATATGACATTATTATTTTGGAGTAGAACTTTCTATTTTAATATAGTACTTATTAATAACTTTTTATTAAAAATAAAAATAATAAAATGATATCATCAATTATATAATACAATATTTAATTAAATAAATATTTTTTTTGGCCCCTTTTCAAAACAATTTTGGATCCTCTCCTAACTATATAGCTAATTAATTTTCAGTTTCGCAACAATATAAGATAAAGTAAATGATGCGTGCTTGTTAAATAAATGGAATGTAAAATAATGATAATATAACTTTCGTGGTGAATCTGCGAATTGAACTATGTAAATGAACTCAATAGCAAGCTTTACCTATTTTAATCTTATATCTTAATAAATGAAGCTGATAATTTCATAAGTTTAATGGTTATATTGAGACATTTCAAAGCTTGAAAGTTAGATTCTCAAATCCTTTTACGGTAGACAGGTCTATCATCGAAAAGTCGGGTGTGGCAAAAATTTACTCAAAAAGCACAAACCTGTATTAGAGACGTCAGTTGTACTTGTGTGCAATGTTTCATTCAGTGTTAGGTTCGACTATATGTTGCTAGTTGTGCATTCCAAGTCTGCTAAATTCAAAAGATTCAATTAACTATGTTATAATGAATGAATATTTTGCTAGCTCACATCTCAATATTTAGAACAGATGCTCTAATTTTGTTACCGGGAAGAGATTCTCCAAGATTTTGTTGGTTACCTAAACGAGAACTGGTAATTGTTCTAGTATGAAATTCATGTGCATCATCTCTAATGGCTTCATCTGGATTGGGAAAATGCACTGCAGAACCAATTATGTTCTTCATGAGAAAAAGTTGTACATGCTTTTGATTTGCCGTTAAGCATTCTTTGAAATACTTTGCCGAGTGAAACTTTTATATATTTGTGTACATGAATAAGTAGCCTATTTAAAAAAAATTAAATGTAACCTTCACTGGGTTGAAATGAGATGGAGGTATACAGGGTGGTTGATTCTAAGTTGGCTCTACCATCTAATGAGGCATTAAGCACCTCGCATGTCAATGCTAGACCTCTGTAAGACCTGGCGAAAATGACACCACTTTGACTTTCGTTTGAAGGAATCTCCTGGGATATTGTTGGATCTGAAAAGGAAATATTGTGGTTTCATCATTTTGTTCTTTGATACCATTCAACAAATACATTGACATCGCTAAGGATAATTTATGTTGAAGAATTGTGAAAAAGAATGGAAAGAGATTTGTACCATCGGTTGCAAGCAGATGAGAATTTATTGGTAGCAAGGATGATTTTTCATTGGTAAGGTCATGTGAAGATGGAATCAGAATGTGTCGGCTTGCGCCCACACTTCTTGAAGGCTTTTAAGCATAGCAGCATCAATGACTTGGATACAAAGTTGGTTGCATCATGTTTTTTGCACCTATAAACAAATAGTGTATATATTTTGGTTACAATTGGATTCTTTGTTAAACATTAACAACGTGCATAAAATTTGTAAGTCTCCAAACCTTGAGTTGTTCTCCTTGTAATGGAGGAATCTAAACCCGAGAAATTGTGAGGAATGTTCAAAAACTCTATACTCAGTGGTTGGTTAGTGGTGTCCAAAATTATTGAAATGGCCAATTGTGATATTAACTTATTTTTAAAGGTGGCACTGGTTGATGGGTTTAAAGAAATTGGATCGATTGAGTTATAGTTGGAGTATGAAACATGCATGTTTTGGGTAACCTTCATTAGCTAACAAAAACAATTAAGAATAACATGATGGAGTGGCCGTAACTCAAAGATGTCATTTTGTGACAATTCAACATGATAGGCTTCTCTAATTAGTTGGGGTACCCAATTGTTAAAGCAAGAAAGTTTACTTTACAACATAATTAGAAGATTTATCTGAAAAAATAATAAGCAATGGAAAGATATATACAATATAACTGAAGACAACATTAGTTATTATTTTGCGTTAATTATTTTTCCTATATATATAAATCACGAACATGACATACCTTGTAGCAAAGATAAAAGCTGCTACTTGAAGGGGGTTCTATGTTGCCATTGTTGAGACACATACTCAGAAGATTGATGCATTGTGGATAGATCTTGCTTCTGCAGAAGGTCCTGTGCTACTTCATTATTTTCTGCAACATGTTAGCACATATGAGATAAAGCTTGGTAATCTACAAACAGAGCATATAGGTAACAGTGAAATTGTTTCATCCAATCTAAACATATACTTCAGAAGCACCTTTGTGGTGGGAATCCATTAGCTTTCTTTTTTTTTTCCAGTTAGCTTTTCAAATCTGTTCCACCTAGCTTCTTTGGCATTGAGAAGATTTTGCTGTCTCTCTCATGTTGTGTTTCAATGCTGGAGATCTGAATGCTCAGGAAAAAAAGGTTCAAAAGTAGTTGAAGATAATTGTATGGTGTTTATGAGAATTAGTGATATTTATGCCATTTTACATTTAAGAATAGAAATGCAATTGGAATCTTTATGTTGTGGTTCAGATGAAGTTCAAGCGTGACCCCATGGTTTGGTTGCTTCGATGTGGAGGCCACATCCGTAGCTTTTTAGGGAGAAATATAGGAAATGAATAGTTTATTACGTTAGTTGCACTTAATTGGCACAAAGCCGCATTTTTCACTGCTACAGAAAAGTAGTGGCTGATATCTTTGATTACAACGCTGAGACTAAACATAGTCCATTCTTTTGGTGCAGCTCTTGGCATGTATAATTTAATATATACTGAGATTGAGAGTTGAAATGACATTACTTTGTACTATAGAAAATGTAAGGTCCAAGATGGAGTGCAACCTTTTGTATGTTTAATTAGATTATCCCTGTACAGACTTTAGAAATTAACTATGTTTGCAATTAAATCTTATCCTCTATATTAAGCTTAAGTCATGTGACAGAGAAATTTTCTTTCAAGGAGTACATATGGTTTAAAGTTTAGTGTAACCTTGGTTTGGAATGGCTTATATTTGCCTTTATCTGTAGATATATTTGGGACTTTTTGTAAATCAATTGAGGATGCAACAAAGTTTTAGCAGCATGAAAACTAATACTTAATGCATGTAATCTAGTTTATCATACCAACTAATTAGAGAGATTTATAGTATAAATTAACCAAAAAATATGATTGAATAATTTACTTTTTGAATCAATGGAAGAAAAACATAGAATTCAATTTTCAGGTATTAATAGTATAAAAAAATCACATATTTATTTAATTAAATTTATATATTTAGGTGATTTTTTAAATTATAAATTTGATGATATTACACTTATATTCAACTTTCAATAAGTTAAAAACAACATTAAAAATGAATCTTTTTATTAAAGGAGTTGCATATCAATCATAAGAGATGACATTAATAATTTTTATTCTTAAAAAATTGTAACATATGAATTCTCATAGTATGACACTCCCGTATCAATAAGTAAATTGTCTCACAAAATTCTTAATCTTGTGGATAATATAAACAAAAATAATGACTTAAATATAATCCCAAACAATGGTAGTCAAGACCTAGTCTTATTTTACAATAAAGAAATTCACATTTTTTAATTTACTTTATTTTGAACATTTTTGTTTTGGGTTAGTTCTAATTTGTGAAAAATCTATTTGCTTACATTTTTATTTGTACAAATGTGTCGATATATATGAATTTCAGCAACTATTACTTATCCATTTACGTAGATAGATGGGAGAAACCATATTCAAAAGAAAAAAAAATAACATGGTCAATATACTAAGACCAAATTCTTTTTTAAACTATTCTGTAACCTGATATTAATCAAATCAAGAATTGCTCATATTAATCAAAGCAAAAAATGTAATTGCAACAAAGTAAATTAATACTGAATGCATGTAAGCTACTTCGAAAGGCATGGTTATTTCATTCTGTTGTCACATTGATACCTAAGCCAATTAGTATAACAAAAGAATTGACAGGATTCTTTGAATAAATACTAAGTCCTTTCTTAGTTTGAACCAATTCATGTATATTGTTAACTTTATTCTCCTACAAAGAGAGTTGGATAAATAGTAAACTAATGGAAGCATGTTAGCAAAATTAGAGAAATATTAGTCCAACCAAGATGTAAACCTCATTAATGTATGTGATGGAAAAGTAGTCATTCATGGACTCGTATACAAATAATATATTGTTTGCTAGTAAAGTGTAACAACCACAAAATCCGAAACTAATTTAACAATTTTTTTATAGACATGTCTTGTTTAGTAGCTTTAGTGTGTCCTTTGCATTCTATTTTTGTCACTCATTACAGAGCCATGTTCTAAATAAAGCTCCCATTAAATTAATTCTGTATTAGAATTTATGGTGAGTGGCATATAAGGAGAAATCCAATTTCCATGAGTTTTTTCCCAAAAATAGCAGATTCTATGACATGAAGCTCTCTTTACTATGCTGTATTTTGCCTCAAATTAACTTCAACAAACAATATATGACATTGACTAAATCATTCATTTTTTTAACCCATCTTCATGATTCAAGCATAAAGTGAGTGACTTTAAGTGACAATGATGAGTAATGCATTTAAGGTGATTGTAACAACATTAATCCATATCACTTCATAGCAACCAAACCTTTGAATTACATGACATTGTAATAGATGTGCCATACAAAAGATGCATTAACATGCCACTACATAATTAGATTTAATATATACCTTGTACTACTAATAAGGACGCTTAGACCATGTGATTAATTACTAACGACATAAACTAAAGACTAATATGAGACATACACCATACTTAGGCCTAAAACTAAGATCATTACAAACAATAGAGGTAACTTAGAGGAATTCTAACATCTGTCTTCTTATAACCTTGCTGAAACTGAGTGCAATCTATGAGATCGGCTTCACACTGGGTATATTGTCTCATAGTACACATGCAGAGACCTAAGTCTTACTTGATCTTCATATTCTACCCAATGAAAAGTTCTCCTTGTGTCATTCATTGGAGTATATCGACAGATATGAAAGTCTAAAAGTGTGATTCATCTGCACCCTCGGTTTCAAAATGTCTTATTTTTATTATATCTTCATCAACAAACATAGTAGGAGTAAAGAGAGAACCAATACCATTATACATGAACAACCTAGTCCATGTTGGATCTTCCTCGGTAACATGAGCATGCCAAATAGAAGTGTGGAATACTTCCTCGTCATGATCAAATGCAGCAAGGCAAAGCTTTTGGTTGAGAATCATGAGCATGTAGCAATGAGCCAGAGCTTGTTTTGGAACAAAAATCTATTGAAAAGTATTAGATAATATTGAGAAGCACACAATATAAGGGTTTGTTCTTTCAACATCCTCATCCGAGTATGTTATCGAATAAATACATCCATCAAGTGTAACGTAAGTTGCATCTATAGTTTGCACATATGGTGAACATGTCATTACCACACGCCAGTCTCTTGTAAATCTTGTAGACATAGCTAGTGTGCATGCAGTACTTTCTGAACTATGCTTGAAGACATGCACAATGGCATAATAAAGAGTGTACGAATAGTACAGAAATGCATATAGATATACCATGTCAGGTTTGTAAACATAAACAGGATCTTGAATGATTTTGGACCTTCTAGTAACAAGGTTCCAAGCTAGCAGGTAAGACTTCCTTCCCATGGAGGAGTATCTTATGCAGAAGATGTCATTTTGAATGCCAATAATTTGGAACCGACCTTCGTATGTTAGTAAAAAAGGAAAGTGAAATGCAACAGTGTAACCACTTGAAGAATCCATCCTCATAACTCAATCAAGTGACTACAGGAGAGAGGATGGATAGAAAAAATACAACATCAGTGAGTAGCCATGATATTTTCACTTTTTAGCAATGATTGACACGAATTCATAGCTGCTAAGCTTCAATCTTCAGTAGCGAGATGTGCAACGAGCATTCAAGATGGTTGAAGCATCAGCAAGGTGAAATATGTCTAAGAGAATATCGTCAGAAAATTCTGGCAGAGGAAGAGAAATTGGAGGAATGTCACTCATCCTTTTTGAAAAATAGGATTGTACAAATTAGATTTGGGGGAGTAGAGAGATATGATTGTTTGGGATAGAAATTTTAGCTGAATATGAGATGAGTTCCTCTGCTGTGAGGACTGGTTTTTATTTATAGAAGAGTATAGAGGAGTTTAACTTTAATGACATGATTGAATTTTTTAGATGTATTTACCGAATTTAATTTCCTTTAAATTCAAGTATACATATATTGATGAGTCTTTTTTAGGTAATATTGAAAGTTGGAAAATAAAGTATATCTCACAACAAATAGTGAGAACAACTTTCATCTCTACTACTATCAGTGGAGTGAGAATTTGTGAAGCCAATTTGAGTGAGGCAAGGAAACCGATTGAACATCTTCTAATGCTCATTCAGTAAATAGTATTTTGGCACGTTCCATTTTTAGCAATCAATGAACTTTTCATACACTTTTGACATTTTGTATGTTATAATCACACTGATCTCGTAGTCATGATGGCAAAATTCATAGAGAGAAAGTAGAGTTTTATTATCCGCAAAAGTAAAAAGATGAAATCTCAACATTTCCAAGGCATATCTTAAGACAATAAAGAGAGTTTTAATTCTAGCTACAAATATAATCAAAGATAATCTTGGTGAAGATTCACCGTTAATGGTGACATGACTAAGAAATCATGCTTAAGTGTGTGTATTCTCTATTCTATCCTTTGCTTGGTTTATTTACTTTCCAATGAGTTCTACTTTACAAAGAGGGAAGTGTGTTTTTCATTTAGAATTTTTCTTGCCATCTGGTTCCTCTAACATGAACAGATAAACCCTCCATTACTTTAATAACGTCAGATTTCTATAATAAATCGGTGAAGGGACTTCTTAGACATGACAACACATTATAAGGTGAAATTTTAAAAATCTAAGTATAGGATATATAGATAATTATCTATGTAATTAGAATGCCATAAATGAAGCAACCAAAATAGGATTACAATTTGATAGAGGTTTGAGTTCTTCATTTCATTCCAATGTATTTAAATGAAGTTGAATTAGTAATTAATTGAAGTACCGTGCTGCTCAGTTCAACTAGACTAATTATGAAAGGTTCAAGTTTAAATTAAACAACAAAACCACAATGAAAACTCTAAATCTTAATTTGAAGTATATTTAATTAACTCTGCATTATTGTGTCCAGGACATTTTTTTAAAGAGTTTTTTATCAGATGAAATTGAGCCACATAAGAAATTGAAGGAATATATAAAGTTGTTAGTTATGCAGAAGAGTGGTCTAATTAACTTAGTTGAGGTACTATAAATAGCAACAAAGTATATATCGTTTAATGTATATAACAATGATACACTAAATGGAAATTCATATAGCATTACTTGTATGTATTGTCCGAAGGAGATTATTATATAATATGCATGATGAAAGTATAAAGTACTAAGTAATAATTGTTTCATTCATTATTCATGTGTTTTTTGTTTTTTTAAAACATTTTTTCTTTAATACACTCTTATGCATATTATTAATTTTTTTATAACTTCAATTATTTTTTGTTTATAAGACACTTATTACTGTTATTTTTATTTCTTTTTTTATATGGAATATATTTTTTGGTGTTTTCTATTATGATTTTATTAATTCTATTAAAGTACTAAAGAGTACCGAAAGTACTAAAAAAAGAATATAAAAAATTAATTAAATATCTAAAATTAAATTTTACGATAACATCAAATAATTATTTTAATTTAGTTTAAAGATAAAAAGCTTTGCAGTATGGCAAAATTTTTTTGCAAGAACTGGTTTAATTATGATGGTTGAGTTAGACATCCTCTAAATCAAGTAACATTGCATTCATGTTAATGAGCAATAAGTGCAAGGAATATTCTGACACATAGTAAAATAGAAAATTTTACTTGTAAAGTTTAAAGGCTTTGACAACCATAGTATTTGTCAGTTAAAAAAGCAAACTAATTAACCATAGTGAATACATAATCACTACCGAATTGCAGTTACTATATATACTAAGCTAGAATGCTAAGAAAACATCGGTCTCATTACAACTTTTTAAACACACCAACACTATAACTAACATAAAAAAATTTTCAATCCAGCTTTTTTTTTGCACAATTCCTCTTAAAAGTCTTGTTGGCTGATGCTTGCACATCTAAAAACACAAGTGCTTTTGCTGTCGAGCCATCACCTATATCAAGAGAAGACCTCTTGGCTGGAGTCTCATAGGAGCTATCACAGTTGCTCTCAACAGCTGAATCCTATTCTTGATGAAAACTCAAGAATTAGCAAGTAAAACATGAGTGACCTCTTGATCAAGTCCAATCATCTCTATATAAGGTGTTTAACAATAAAACAAACACAATAACTTCTTACCTTGGACAGAGAAACTGCCTCATGTCCATTGCTATTATCACCTGTTTCAGTTGTAGAGGTATTAGGTACATGTTGAGAGCACTGCAGGAACCAAGATCATTTGAAGGCAAGATGTTAGTTTGAACGATAAATTGTTTAACACAAATAAGTTCTAGTTCCAATCGCAACATGCTATACTTACAGAAGCATTGAAAGAAGAATTGGTAGAACCAAAAATGAACATGAGGTACTCATCATCTGAAATCTTTATAATGTTGTATACCCCTTCAACGGCATTAATATTCTTATAGATGATATTAAGTTTGAATAAGAACCTTTTATCAACAATAGTATCCAAGGACTTAGGATACGACTCTCCTTTTTCCCACTTCTTTATGTGGACATAATAATTTTGTTATCAGTTTGGAAAACATACAATATATAAACAAAATATTTTAAACTCCCATAAGTTAGACTTACAGATAACTCCTTAATTTTCTTAACAGCCTTTCCTACTATTAGCTCTGCTTCTTTGCTCCATAAAAGGAGCTTTATACAACCGCTTCCATCAGTCACGATTACTTGCAGCATATACCTGGAATAACATATCAGTAGCACATGATTGATAACAATAAAAATATGGCCATATGCAACTACACTAAATTTCATAATTCAGATATCAAGCAGACCCTAAAAAGATCAAACAAAGACTGGACACAAAATAACTAACCTTGAAACCTACACGCCGACAATGATCACACCAGTACCTATCTTTGCTCTCTAGAACTTTCTTTGGACATGTCTTACACGACGTATAGGACCAGTCATCTTTACCGACCTCTAAAGACACAATGTTTCCCACAATCCAGCAAGAGGTTCCCCATCATCTCGCTCGAGGGTGGAAGCACTTGGTCCACTAATTCTCCAAACAATGTACATTTAATCTTGTGCTTCCTGGAATGAAAGGCATAATACAATTCTAACTGTATTTTTGGACACTTAATATCCAGCATATGCCTAAATTAAATGACTGCAAAACACAAACAAAATGTACAACTGAAAGGAGAGAGGAAAAAGTAAATATTACTCTAGGTCTTCCAACAGTAGTGCAATACGCTTGCTTTCTTTACCCGTGCATGTAATCATCCCCATAGCCTCTTCCTTTCCAACAACCTCTCCTATATAATCTGCATGTCACAGTAAGGCCATTTAAATCTAAACTTATAATAAAATCCAAGATCATATCTCAACAAAATAAGAAGTATGTTGATGTAACGTACCAAAAAACTAATTCCCATCCATTGAATCATTTACCTCAAGGTCAGCAAAGGGGCAAAATTTAAATGGGTTAAAAGTGAAAGTCTCGATTAGAAGGACTTCCACCTCTGTCTTTGTATAGAAGCTAAGCTTGTACTTATGAGCAGTTGTCCTTACCTTCCCATTGTTAGTTTTCATAATAAAATTCTGCATACTATACACGGCACCAAAACACCCAAAATCAATACCACACCCCTCTCAATTATTTCTCAGGCATTCTGACTGCTAAATCATTCATTCCTCACCTTAGCAATTCATTCAACAATTTTAAATCCAACCTAATATCACATCAAAAATCCTCAATTTCCATCAATTCTCATTAACACCAATATTTATCATTCAATACTCATCTTATAAGTCATAAATTACCATTCATTCCATATCATCACCACAACCTCCATCATATAAAGTCATTCCATATTCAATCTTCAATCAATATTCACACATCATTCATATCTGTAATTCTCAACAACAATTCAACCATTCATGCAAATTCAACCTATCTTAAGGCAACTAATGTAAACCCCGTTAAATTAGCAAATAATAAGCCAATAAATTAATTTTTAATAAAAAAGATCAGAAATTGTGAATATTGGAACATGGAGGAAGCTGAGCCTAGAATTTATTGAGCTTTAGAGGAGCTGTCTTGGTTTTAATTAAATTGTTTTGGTCACTATGTGGAAATCGGCTAAGGTATGGTTTAGGTTTCTTGCATTTAATATGTAAGGTTCTGTGAAAACTTAGTCTAGATGACCATAGGATAGGCTGGAACGAATGCGTATATAATTATTGCTTAGCATCTTGTTAATTAGTTGATTTGGTTGGATGTTTGTGTGAATTGAATAGCTTGTTGATTATAGATTTGAGAATGTAAGTTTATAGTTGATAATGCTTGATGAATTAGTGGTGATTGGTGAATTTGTTGATGATTTGAAATATGATTATGGTGGTGATTATCATGGTGATGAAGAGGGATATGCAGTGTTGATATGGTAGGTTTGGAGGTATATAAAATGAAACTTTGAATTGAAAATGAGGTTGGAATTTGTTTGCAAACTTTGGTTTTGGACTGAACTTCAGGGGGCTATAACTCGGTTTCCGGAATTCCAAATTAATTTCAACTTGCTTTAAATGAAAATTGGGTTCGTGAAGTTTGTGCTGTTTGAAGAACGGAGGAAAAATGATTTAAGATGATTGAGTTATGTCCGTCGAAAATTTTGGTATGAATTATGTAATGTTGTAGGTCAGATTTTCATAATTGTGCAGCTCTCTGGTTGATCCTTTTTTTTTAAGAATGTATGACAAATGGATTTTCTATCGATAAAGAATTTTAAAAATATAATCGCGTTGTAAGTATAGTTTCTAAACCAACAGAGAATCCTTTCGTACAAAAGTTTTGGTTGTCACAAGTAACAAACCCAATAAAATTTATAGACCAAAGTATTCAAACCTCAGGTCATCTTCTCAAAGAATTGCAGGGAAGTATGAATTATTATTGGTTATGTAAAAAGATATATTTTTGGGTTTTTGAAATAGGAAATAGGTAATGTAAAATAACAAGTCGTTAAAATAATAACTAATAAAGCTCTTGGCAAGGTATGAGAATTGGAAGTCCTATCCTAGTTATCCTTATCAAGTGTGATGAGAATTGGCCTTTTCTCCCACTTGGTCACCCTCTAACTATGAAGGTATGTTAAGTGGATGAATAAATTTGATTCCTCAGGTCCTAGTCAATTCCTATGGAAAAGACTAGAGTTATTGGAACTCAAATCAATTAGCAAAGATAACAATTATCAATCACAAGGAGTTTGATAACTCAAGTGTTACCAGTTACTCAACCAAAGCTAAAAGGGAAGAAAATCTATTTGAATGAAAATAATTTGGATAAAGCAAAAGCATCAATAACATAAATTAAAGAAAGCAATCATAAGTCTGAAATACCTCAATGTGTATTAATAAAAGAAAATCAATCAAAACATAAAAGGGTTCATAAACTAAATTGAGAAAATAAATAAAAGGAACATTGAACCTGTGATGAAGAAGAAATAATCCTAAATCCTAAAACTAAGAGAAATTCTAATTCTTAAAACCTAAGAGAGATGAGAGAACCTCTCTCTCTAAAAACTACATCTAAATTATGAAAATTGAATTATGAGTTATCTCCCTTTATTCCTCTACTTTGCAGCTTTGAATCTGTGTTTTCTGAGCTTGAAACTGTGCCGAAAATAGCCCAGAAATTGCTGGGACCGAATTCAAACACGTGCAGGTCGCTGGAATTTTTGCAGAACGATGCACCCGCGTGATTCCCGCGTGTGCGTCCTTTTGCTCTACGGCCACTATATGGAATTATATATGAAATCAAAGCCCCAGACGTTATCTTTCCAACGCAACTAGAACCGCATTATTTGGACCTCTGTAGCTCAAGTTATGATCGTTTGAGTGCGAAGAGGTCAGGCTGACAGCTTTGGCAATTCCTTCAGTTTCTTGTATTCCTTCCACTTTTGCATGCTTCTTTTCCATCCTCTGAGCCATTCCTGCCCTATAAACTCTGAAATCACTTAATACACATATCAAGGCATCGAATGGTAATAAGAGATGATTAAAATACACAAATTAAAGACTCTAGGAAGCAAGTTTTCAATCATAAAACAAATTCTGGAAAGGAATTGTAAAACTATGCAAATAGTATGGATAAGTGTCCAAAGGCTTGATAAAAACCACTCAATTAAACATAATATAAACCATAAAATAGTGGTTTATCAACCTCCCCACACTTAAACATTAGCATGTCCTCATGCTAAGCTCAAGAGAAGCTATAAAGGAGTGAAGAGGAATGATAGAGAGTATACAATGCAACCTATCTATGTGAATGCAACTACATGCAAAATATTTCTACCTACATGGTTAAAATTAAATAAGTTCTCCAAGACAAACATGAATCAAATACCACTAATTCAAATTACACAATAAAAGACAAGTAAACTTGTAAGAAGATAGCTCATGAAAGCATGGAATATAGAATCAAGCATTGAACCCTCACTGGTAGTGTATATCATTCTAACTCTCTCAAGTATCTAGGGTTAATTTACTCACATCTTTCCTAGTCATGCTTTCTAAAACTTTATTCTTCATCTAACCAATCAACAAAAATTTAGTATACCAGTGCAAACATCATGAATCCTTGATTAGTCTAAGATCTCACCTAACATATACATACTTTATATAATTTAAAATGCTTTACCTAGCTACCCAAATTTTTTCCACTTTTGTATTACATGCTCATGTATCAAATTTATTTTTTTTTTTGAATTTTGTCCCATGTGCATTGATTCTTTTTATTTTGCATTTGGGGTAATATTTTTTTTGTATCCCCTTATTTAATTACTTAATATTTTTTTATTTTTTATTTTTTTTATCAATGCACATGGTAATTTAATTATTTTGATTTCACATGAGCATGCTTCCCAAATTTTCAAATAACTTATTCAATTTAATTCCCTACTTTTTCCTATCATGTTCCCATAAAATTTTCCACACTTAAATTATACACAATATCTATCTTAAGCTAACCAAGGATTCAGCTTGGGATTTTTATTTTATTTTTCTGCTTAAGGCTAGTAATGTGGTTATGAAATAGAAAGGGGTTAAAAGGCTCAAGGGGCTAACAAGGGTGACATAAAATGGTAGGCTTATTTGGGATAAGTGAGCTAATAATCAAATGATAGCCTCAATCATATGCAAGCATGTAACTACACTAAATAGTGGACATATAGAATAGAACAAAGTAAAGATTGCAATCACAGAGAAGAAAATATACAAGAATAAAATATTTATGGTTAAATAATGTAACCATATAAATAGGATCAAAATCTCACAGGTTGTGTGTTCTTTGGCTCAAAAACCATGTTCCAAATACAACTTCCGACAAGTTTAACACAAAAATTTTGATTTTAAATTCGGGAATTTTTTTTTCAAAAATAGGGTCTTAAAAAGAAACTTATTATTTCTCAACCAAGCAGTAGCTAAATGCATAAAATCAAACAAACATGCAATTAAACATGCAAATGCAATAATGAACAAACAAAAAAAATAAAACAATGGTGTTAAAAATAAGAAAATAGTTAACCCATGGAGATCGGTATCGACCTCCCCACACTTAAAGATTGCACCGTCCTCGGTGCATGCTAAGATTTGCAAGTGGACGGGTTGCTACAACTTGATGCTTTTCTCTAGGGATTGTGCAGATGGACTTGTTTGTCTCCCCATTAAGAAGCTTTTCCTCTCCCTTCGTGGCGGCCATCCTGAAAGAATAGGGAAAAGAAGAAAAGTAACCCAAAAATAAAGATAGAAAACAAATAAAATATGGATGTTAATGCCAGATAATAAGGGTCTCAATTACGTGGTAGCTACAACATACAAGTGAGGAAACACTATAAGCACATGGCAAATCAAGAGTGCAAAAATTTGCAATAATGGGGGAAGAGTGTGGGCAATGAAAGACAGTGTAAATGCATAGCAATGCAAATAGAATGCAAGTATCACAAAAGATTAGCATTGACTTATGAATAATAATACCCGACCAGAATAAAACAAGTCATGAAGCACCAAAGAAATACCAGAAAAGATGCAATAGTTGAATAAGAACATTTAACACCAATGGAAAAATAATAATTTTAGAAAAGAAAAGAAAAATATGCACAAAAGTAAAATGCAATGAATGAAATATGCAAATAAATTAAGTAAAATAGAATTGAAGTGAAGAGGGATGAGAAGTTAAAGAGATAAAGTAAAAAAGAAAAGAAAGAAGAAATTAGGATTAGAAAAGATAAGATAAGATAATTGGCGCTGATCTGGATAAGTTGTGCGGCGCAAGCGACGCGGACGCGTGAGTGACGCGGTCGCGTGGTGTGTGATAAGGTCAGGTGACGCAGACGCGTGGGTCACGCGATCGCGTGGCCTGATTTGTGCGATTGACGCGAGTGCAGCCTTGCATTCGCACAACTCTCTGTTTCAAACGCGTTTTGCCAAAAATCTGGGTGACGCGGTCGCGTGGGTGACGCGATCGCATGAATGGCCAGTTTTGAAAAACGATGCGGATGCCTGAGGCACGCATTCGTGTGGTAGGGCTTGTGCTTCTAGCACGAGTCCAACCCTACTCCATCATAACTCTCTGCCATACACCCATTTACGTCGATTTTACAGGGTCACGCGTTCGCGTGGGTGATGCGGACGCGTGGGGAGGCTATTTTGCAAACGACGGGAACGCGTCAGCGACGCGGTCATATGGGCATATTTGTGCCTGAGGCACGCCTCCAACCACGCTTTCGCATGACTCTCTATTCACTTTTCTTTTCTTCCAATGCACTTGTGACGCGGACGCGTCAGCGATGCTTACGCATCGCGTGCGTGTTTTTTTTAATGTAAAATGCAGAATGCAGTATGCAGATGCTGATGCAGATGTTATGAATAATTCCAGGTTCAATAAAATAAAATAAAACTCAAAAACAAACAAAACTAAATAGAATTAAATTGAAAAAGAATGATCATACCATGGTGGATTGTCTCCCACCTAGCACTTTTAGTTAAAGTCCTTAAGTTGGACATTTGGTGAGCTCCTTGTCATGGCGGCTTGTGCTTGAACTCGTCTTGAAACTTCTGCCAATGCTTGGACTTCTAATAAGCTCTATCAATACCACGTAAATTCCTCAAGCTTTGATGGAGTTTTTCACAAGCTTTGAGCTCCCAAAATTGATCCTCATATATTCTCGGATCACAAATCTTGTTTCTACACCCGTCTTCAAGTTGATCATCAGTGTTCCAGCCGAGTGGCAGGCAATTTGAATTATCACTAAAGCGGCCAAACAACATCCTAGACCCATTCAATTGAGCTATGCACCAACAGTTGTACTTCAGTGCGGAATGTAGAATCTTAATGAACCGTGCCTGACAACTCCAACCACTAACCATTTTTCTCTTGCTCTTAATGCCACAAAAAGCTCTAAGTTGACCATCCGTCTCTAGAAGCCCATATTCAAGTGGGAAAGTAAAGGTTAAGGATAAGAATTTTACCCACTTGAACGTTGTGTTGGACGGTAATAGCCTTGGGAGAGGTGTTTCTAATGATCTTGCAAGCTCCACTCCCTTGTGCTCTTCTTTGACAACTTCCACCTCGTTGTAAGCTTCTTCAATATCAACCTCTTCCTCTTGGTAGCTTTCTTCCAATTCAATCTCTTCTTCATTGTTCACCAAGGGCATGGGAGGTTGTGTCTCTTCTTCTTGAATCTCCATCTCTTGATCAACCTCCTCCAATCTTCAACTATGATATGCCTTGGAGGTTGTACACCTTCCTCAACATCAACATCAAACACCTTGGAAGGAGGCCCTATGACTTGACTTTCCCATCGAGGTTCTGCATCTCATAAGTCTTCAACCACTTTCTTTTTAACTAGTGCAGCTTTGTCCAGTTGTTTTAGTATAAAATCGTACTCCTCCTTGATGATTTCTTTTCTATGACAACTTCCTCCAACTACTCCTTCATCTGCAAAGGTCTCTTCTACCTTCACTTTTAGTGCCTCCTCTAGCTCCTTATGAAGTATGGATTCACGAAGATGATCCCTTCTCTCTTGTTCCATGTCAATAGCATCATCGGGATTATGTTGCTCTTGGATTGATGGACGTAGGTGCTCTTCCATGGATGGTGGTAATGGGATGGAGAGATCATTTTGTGGTTGAAAAGGAAGTGCACTAGAGCTTAAAGGTTGAGTATTCGAGGTAGAGGATTGGTCCATGTAGGATATAAGATTTTGGAGTTTAGAGGTGAGACTAATGAGAGAGGTAAGTGTGCTCTCCATGGAGGTTTGGGGTGGATAGGAGGGTTCATTTGTTGGGAGAAAAGGCTCATAACACGGAGGTGGTTCCTCTTGATAAGGATATGGAGATAGTGTGTGTTGAGGTGGCGGTTCTAAGTATGGCTCATAAGGTGGTTGGTATGGTGGATAATGATTAGGGTCATATGGAGGTGAATGGTGGAAATGGGCTTGTGAGTATGGTAGTCCAAAGTCATGTTGAGGAGGGGGTTCATAGGCATATGGTGGTGGTTGTTGATAATCAAAAGAGCGCTCACCATAGCCATTGCCTTGATATGCATCACGGAACGGTTGTTGATAGTCCATTGGAGGTGGTTGTTGCCATGAGGGTTGATCAAATCCTTGTGGCTCCTCCCATCTTTGATTGTTCCAACCTTGATGCATGTTCTCATTGTAATCTCCTCTTTCTGCAACATAATTGTAACCAGACTCATAGCAAAAGGGGTGAGAGTTCATAGTAGTAGGAGAAAATAAAAACAAAAACTAACAAAAAGAAAATATTTTGAAAAAGATATGATTTTTGAAAAAAGATAAGATATGATTTTGAAAAAGATATTATTTTTTTAAAAAAGATAAGATAAGATTTTGAAAAAGATATGATTTTTGAAAAAAAAATTTTGATTTTTGAAAATTAAAACTAAGATAAAATAAGATAACTTTTTTTAAATATTTACAATAACCAATAATAAGGCACACGTTTGCAATTCCCCGACAACGGCGCCATTTTGACGAACGGATTTTCTATCGGTAAAGAATTTTAAAAATATAATCGCGTTGTAAGTATAGTTTCTAAACCAACAGAGAATCCTTTCGTACAAAAGTTTTGGACAAGTAACAAACCCAATAAAATTTATAGACCGAAGTATTCAAACCTTGGGACGTCTTCTCAAGGAATTGCAGGGAAGTATGACTTATTATTGGTTATGTAAAAAGATATATTTTTTGATTTTTGAAATAGGAAACAGGTAATGTAAAATAACAAGTCGTTAAAATAATAACTAATAAAGCTCTTGGCAAGGTATGAGAATTGGAAGTTCTATCCTAGTTATCCTTATCAATTGTGATGAGAATTGGCCTTTGCTCCTACTTGGTCACCCTCTAACTATGAAGGTATGTTAAGTGGATGAATCAATTTGATTCCTCAAGTGCTAGTCAATTCCTATGGAAAAGATTAGAGTTATTGGAACTCAAATCAATTAGCAAAAATAACAATTATCAATCACAAGGAGTTTGATAACTCAAGTGTTACCAGTTACTCAACCAAAGCCAAAAGGGAAGAAAATCTATTTGAATGAAAATAATTTGGATAAAGCGAAAGCATCAATAACATAAATTAAAGAAAGCAATCATAAGTCTGAAATACCTCAATGTGTATTAATAAAAGAAAATCAATCAAAACATAAAGGGTTCATAAACTAAATTGAGAAAATAAATAAAAGGAATATTGAACCTGTGATGAAGAAGAAATAATCTTAAATCCTAAAACTAAGAGAAATCCTAATTCCTAAAACCTAAGAGAGAGAGGAGAGAACCTCTCTCTCTAAAAACTACATCTAAATTATGAAAAGTGAATTATGAGTCGTCCCCTTTCATTCCTCCACTTTGTAGCCTTTAATCTGTGTTTTCTGGGCTTGAAACTGGGCCGGAAATAGCCCAGAAATTGCTGGGACCGAATTCAAACACGTGCAGGTCGCTGGAATTTCTGCAGAACGACGCGTCCGCGTGATTCACACGTGCGCGTCATTTTGCTGCATGACCACTATAACGAATTATATATCAAATCGATGGCCCAGACATTAGCTTTCTAACGCAACTACAACCGCATCATTTGGACCTCTGTAGCTCAAGTTATGATCGTTTGAGTGCGAAGAGGTCAGGCTGACAGCTTTGGCAATTCCTTCAGTTTCTTGTATTCCTTCCACTTTTGCATGCTTCCTTTCCATCCTCTGAGCCATTCCTGCCCTATAAACTCTGAAATCACTTAACACATATATCAAGGTATCGAGTGGTAATAAGAGATGATTAAAATACACAAATTAAAGACTCTAGGAAGCAAGTTTTCAATCATAGAACAAATTCTGGGAAGGAATTGTAAAACCATACAAATAGTATGAATAAGTGTGCAAATGCTTGATAAAAACCACTCAATTAAACATAATATAAGTCATAAAATAGTGGTTTATCAACGTACGTCCACGCGTACACATGGCACGGGATTTTGGCGATGCGTACGCGTCTGATTCTGTGCACACGCGTAAAAGGGTTAGTAAGCATGTCCACGCGCACGCGTGACATGAGGTTTTCACCCACGCGTACGCATAACAAAGGGACTCGCGCGTGCGCGACCTGCACTTTTACACTCCCACGCGTACGCGTGGCCCCTATTTTAGCAAACATGTTTTTTAGCATTTTAAACTGTATTTCAAATTTCTAAACCTCTATTTTCATTCCTTTAGTCATTAATAATAGTATTAAACCTAATAATCAGATGAATTTAGGAAATGAGGATAACTTGGAGGTGAAGTAAAGCTGAAAAGTGGTGAATAGATTATGAAATATTACGGATGAACATATATGATATTTGGCTTGATAATCAAATGAATGATTATGTATGATACTTGGCTTGAATGATTAAATGATTTAAGATACGAGATTCCCTGGATAAAGTACTGTGGCTCGCCACCACGTGTACTAGGTTGAAAGCTCGATACTCTGTTGACCCTATGACGTAAGGGTGACCGGGCACTTATAAATTCCCAGGAATGTTAACCCCTATTGAGCAATATTGATTATTTGAGAAAAAGCTATGCATAGACTATTGGAGATGCACGTCGAGGGATAGTCTAAGGTTTTTGGACTTGTCGGGTTGGCTGGATAACCGATAGATGAGCATCATCAACCATAGGGCAGGTAACAAGGACCAAAAGTATGTTAAAAATTTCAAAAATAGATTTTTGTTGCAAGTATAGCTCCGAACCGACAATTGATCCTAATCAAATTATAATCCTAAAGATGTCACAAATTAAATCAATTATAAACCGAGAGTATTTAGACTCCCGGGTCGTTCTCCCTAGGAACTAGTGCCAA
This sequence comes from Arachis duranensis, assembly GCF_000817695.3. Lineage (NCBI taxonomy): Eukaryota > Viridiplantae > Streptophyta > Magnoliopsida > Fabales > Fabaceae > Arachis > Arachis duranensis. The sequence goes on along the minus strand of NC_029772.3, from coordinate 52,693,221 downwards.
CAAGTGCATACAATTTTGGTTGTGAGAAAGCAAAGGGGTTTTTCAATAATGATAGTAAACAAAATAAAGGAATTAAAGAATAAGACAAAATTGCAATTAATAAAGTCATAAAGGAATAAAAGAACTAAGTGTGTGATATAAACAAGTAAAACTCAAAATGATGGAAAAGGTGGTTCAAAACATAAATGAAGCATTGGCTTGGGATAAGTTATGGAATCCCTTCCTTGCCATAACCATAACTATGATAATTATGATGGATTAATCTCACTAAGTCAATCCTTAACATCGAAGGATAAGTTAAGTGAGCATAATTGTCATTAATCCACAAATCCTAAGTAACTTACGAAATTAATTGGTAAAAAACTAGCGTTAGTGGAAACAATAACAAATAACAACCCAAGAATTATCACTAAGTATTGGACATTATGGCCTAGTAACCCATAAACTCATTTTTCTCAAGCTAAAGGGTGGAAATTTACCCTATAACTAAGATTGGCATTTCACCAAACACATGGAGGGTATAATCATAAAACATGGCAAAATTGGGAAAATGATAAAAGCTATGAACCATAAATGATCAAAATCAATAAAAGCAACTCAAACAAACATGTAATAATCATCAAACATAAAACTAACAACTAGGAATCAAGATTGCAAAACTATATAAATTGGCAAGAGAAATGAAAATATAAGAGGTGTAGAACAAGTGTAGTAATTAAAAGAGAAATTAAAGAAATACTTACAACGAGATAGAAAAATCCAAGACAAAATTGAACTATAAAATGCTACAAACCCTAATTAATCCTAAGGAAACTTTGAGAGAAAACCTACACTAAACTACCCTAAAACTACTCCTAAAAACTATTCTATGAAGTATGGTAATGTATGGTATGATATGTGGTTCCTTCCCCCTTCAAATATGCTCTAAAAGCCTCCAAAACGTGAGTCCACGTAACTTTTTAATGGAGGCACAGTTCTGTGTATGGGCACACTTGCTAATTTTCCTCCTGTGCGTAGGCACAGGTGCTGATTTCCATTTTGCCTTGAGCGTGGGCACAGTCTGTGCATGGGCACAGGTGCTGATTTCGACCCTGCCTTGTGCATGGGCACAGACCTGTGCGTGGGCACAGGCTGAAATGCTTTTCTCCTTTGTTTTCTTCATGTTTTCTCCCTTTTTGCATGCTTTCTTCCACTTCTACCAAACCATTCTTGCCTCTAGGACCTGAAATCACTCAACAAGCATATCACGGCATCGAATGGAATAAAGTGGGATTAAATTACTCAATTTAAGCACAAAAAGCGCATGTTTTCACATTTAAGTTCAATTTAGGGATCAAACACAAAAGTATGCTATTTTGGTGAATAAGTGTGAGTTTATGTGATGAGATCCACCCAATTATAGCCAAAATATATCATCAAATATGGATTCATCAGCAGACATGCATCATGTGCATACTACTTGAATTACTTGTTTGTGCATTAACTGGGTGTGCCTAAGTATACTTGCCATGCTAAGTGTATATTTGGTACCTGCAATATTTGTAACCTTCTTGTGCTTGCCTTTATCTGTTTATTTGTCTGTGAAATACTGACGGAGATGGAGGTGTGGAGGAATGGTAGTTTGGGGCTTAGATTTTAAGGTTAAGTTAAGTTAGGCTTAGATATTCTTAGAAAACCACCTATTATGGCTTCTTTTTAATACTTTAAGCTATATAATCTGAGTGTCGGCATTCTAGGATTGGCTTTGGTATTCCCAGGACCTTATATCTTATATGTGTGGCACCTTTACGATACTGAGAACCTCCAGTTCTCATTCCATACTATGTTGTTGCTTTTCAAATGCAAGTGGAGAGGCATCTTGTTAGGTGTCTGGGTTCCTGAAGCAAAGTGGTTACTGGGTTATTTTGTTGTACAGTGATATATATATGTGCTTATCTTTCCCTCCGCATAACTTGTTCTTTTGATCCTCTTAGAGGTTTATGGAGAGGCAAAATTTTATTTATGTACATTTGGGTTTTGGATATGTGTGTGTGTGTGTGTGTGTGTGTATGTAAATATTCTCTGGCCAGTCTTGACTTCACGGGCTGAGTTAGGAGCTTATTATTTTTTATCTTTGGCACTCTATACCTACTTTTATTATCTTATGTCTAATAGTTATAGTTTTCTTAGCATGCAAGTTAACTTGTTCCTTAAGCGTTACGCTTTTATTTCGTGATTTTTTCCCTCTATTTTTCAAGGCTCCTAGAATATTATAATCTTTCTGCTATTATATGTACATATTTTATTTTAGAGGTCGTAATACCACACTACCTCTATTTTACGACTTAAGCGTAAAGCTCAGTATGGTAGGGTGTTACAACTAACCTAAGTCTCACGCAACATTACATATTAATTAAAGAAAACCGAAATGATACCTTGGCCGATTTCTTCCAAGCTTGAAACACCAAAACTCAGCCACCAAGCTTAATCTAAATACTCCAATCCACCATATCAACTCCAATCAACAAGAATTTAAGCTAGTTTCATAGAAATTACCAAAAATTAACACTAGGGTTCACATATATGACAAACCACAAGGGTATAGAGTTTTCATACCTTATCACTGTGGATTGGGACAAAATCCAACAATTACCAATGCTAGATATCACCTAAACAACCAAAATCACAAAATTTACTCAATCACCATACCCAAAAATACGAAATTATATGGGAGAGAAAACTGGGCAAGAAATTGAAAGTTTCTTACTATTTTGTTTGAATGAAATTGAAGAGCTCGACGAGACAAATGTGTGATCGTAAACAGCATGCCAAACGGAGCTCCGGATCAAAAGTTATGATCCAAAGAAGAAGATGATGAATAGTGGTAAGGATTTGTGTTTCTCCTTCCACTTCTCAGGTGTTGCCTTTCCTTGTGTGTATGAAATGGAGCTGAAACATAAGCCCCAAGGCTTATATACACTTGGGCTTGGGCCCAACTTGGATCCGATCTAATCGGTTTGTGTTTTTGGTTCGTTTGGCCCAATTTCAGAGCAAAACCTTTAGAATAAGTGTCCGATTTTTATTTTAAATATTTTTCTAAGTATTTCTATAGTTTTTATTTTCTCACATGCAGTACTGGATAGACTTAAACCGATACTATCAGCTAAATTATCGATACGCGTTTTTACGCAATTTTCGCAGAAAATTACATTTTCCCACTCAAAAAAATCGTTGAATCTAAATCTCAACTTTAATTTTTCGAATTAATATTTCTAAAATTTTCTAACTTATTTTTAACAATTAAATTATTATTTTATCCTAATTAAATGGCTAATAAATTTTTTATTCTTACAAAGGCAAGGACAATGCCACTGCTGCCTTGGTTCGTTTTACATTCCTATGGACAATGACAATTTTGGATTGCCAATATTTGACGGTAGATGAGTATATTTTATTATTAAAAAATCAAAGTTAAAGCAAAAGAAAAAGAAAATCATATATGAAGAGGAAGAAAAAAAGAAAACAACGCTAAAATAGTAAGGAAAATGAAAAGATAATTCTTATCATTTTGTCTGTCACTTATATATAGAAGTTTAGGAGAAAATTATTTTTTAATTAAATTCATTTGTATTTATTGCATTCAATTTGAATAAGTAACAAATTATTCTATTTTAGTCTAGTCTTTATTTACTAAGAATCATTTTTCAAATAGATTAATTTATAAAAATAATTAGCATCCAGTCAGGAAGGTAGATGAGATGGAAGATCGATAAGGGGTGAAAAATAGAGGAAGACTTAGGAAGACCATTCATAAGATGATCAAACGAGATTTACATGTAAACAGTCTCTCTATAGACATGATATATGATAGAACTTAATGACGTCGTTTGATTCATGTAATCGACCCACCTAGTGGGACAAGACTTTGTTATTGTTGTTATTGTTGTTACACCTCTAATATAATAATTAAACAATATCTATATTGTAAGTTTTATATATAACTTTATTATACACCTAATAAATTAATCAATTAATTAACTGATATAATAAATTATAATTAATTATTGATATAAATTATAATAAATTATATGGTAGTTAAATATTTAATTAAATTAATTAGTTGATATAATTAATTTATCATAATAAATTGAATTTAATGAGTTAAAAGAAATAAATCAAAAAATACTCTTACAAACATATTACATCAATTTTATCATTAAGTGCATAAATAATAAAATAGATATGGAATCTTGTTGTTGCTATTATATTCTGTTGTTCTATTTTATATTTGTTTTGAATTTGAGAGTGCTTAGTTGTTAATTTTTGAATACATGTAACTTATTTCTCAGGTTAGCTATAACTAGGAAACATTTTATATCAACAATGTAAGAAGGTGTTAGAGCATTTTCAATTGATTAGTTAATTATATAGCTAACTTGATCTGTATATATAACACCAAGATTTGGCATTGAAATTGATATTTTAGTTGTTGGCCATTACACTTTAAATTCATAACTCATTAATGCATTATATTATTCATATCTTATACTATATATAAGCTTAAGTTTTTATATGAAAATGTACTTAAATTGGTTTTTAGTTAACTCCTAATTTTTTATTGGACAAACTCAACTAGAATCCTTATTGAAGTCTAGAAAAGCCAAGAAAAGAAGAGCCTCTTGTCAATTTAGACAAATAATTAAAGAAATATGAAATTAATTTAAAGCAACGTTGAATTTGAAGAAAATTTGGTTGAGCCATGCATCTTAAAATAAGAGTGCAATTGGATCAATTGTACTATTTTTGAACATGTTTAAATGTCAATTTCTAACATTTATAATAAAAGCATTATTATAATTTTTTTGATTTTAATTTTTTATATTATTAATTTTATTATATTAAAATCTGTTATATGTGCCTTTTTAAAAAAGAAAAAATAATCTCATTATTAACTAGTTAAAAGTAGAAATAATAGTCTTTTTTCTATTATTACATACACATACACGCACAGAAAACAAAATAGTCCTAACTAATTAATGTAAATACAATTGTAGAAAATTTTCTTATATGTATTGTACTGTACGTATATGATGTAGGAGGTTAAGACAGCTGAAGTAGAGCCTTGAACATTATGTAATTGATGTGTCATTGATTACCTACCCTCTTTGTTGAATTTTATTGTTGTTATAATTTTTTGTGTGAGAGAGAATTCTAATTATGTCATCTCAAATATGTATGCTATTTGTTAGGTTATGCAAAGTTGTTCTAGATGCACTCAACAAAATATTTTTATTCATTTTCTTCATGTTGTGCTTCACTTTTTGGTTAATTTTTTTATATATTGAAAAAATTTGGGTGTAATACTTAATCATTGGATTTTATGGTGTTTTTCGAAATTGTGGGAACAGTACAATACGCCCCCCTTGTATTGACAATACGCCCCCCTTGTATTGTATATTTTAAATTAAAATATACAATACAAGGGGGGCGTATTGTCAATACAAGGGGGGCGTATTGTACTGTTCCCACAATTTCGAAAAACACCATAAAATCCAATGATTAAGTATTACACCAAGATTATACCAATACGTAAGAAAAAAAATCTCACTTTTTTTGTTCTAGAAGTAACAAATATTTTTTATGGATGATTTGATATTTGAGAGACATATATAAGTTGTACAATTAGAAGAATTAGTGGTTGTTAGTATTAATTTTTTGCTTTTGCTAGATGTGACTAGATATGGATTTGCTTATGTGATTACTTTTTTAAAAAAAAAATAAACTTCAAGTACTCTATTATCAACTTTGTCATTTTCTATTTTTAATCCTAACAACTTGTTTTCCCTCCACTTTAATCAATTTTTTTAAATCAAAACTTTTTCTTTGGCCTATAAAAAATAGGTTTGATGGTGTACATAGTTATTATATATTGTGTCATTTTTAATTGGTTTTTGTTGCTTTCTATTTTTTTTAGTTTATGATTTATTATCTCAACTTTTACATGATTTAGAAATGGTTGGTGTATCCAGAGTTATAGCCAAAGATGATCTACCTTTGAAATTAAAGAAAAATCTTGATGCAAAATTTGAGAAGGCTCTGGAGATCACTACAGGTGTTTGCTATAAGATAGTCAAAACTCAAAATTGAAGACTTTTAAGATGAATATCTTATCCATCATAACTTACCACTGTCATAGGACTAGAAGAGAAAAATTCCAAATAAAATTTTACTTGTCATATGTATAAAAGGACATAGTTTAGGTCAGAGTATGAAATTTTCAAGTTTCTTTTGTAAATGTAATGAGTTAAACTATATACTTCAAATATAATACATTTTGAACTTTTAACTCAAGTAAACTAATAATGGTAAAATTTTGCAGCTCTTGTTTGAATCCATTATTTTCTTCTTCAAAGATAGTATTACATTTTTTTGTTATTAAGAAAAATAGATATATCCATACAGATGTATTTATATTTGTATAATGAAAATTGCATTGACGCATCAATTCTTTATAATATTGTCTTTTATTCTATTTAATGGTGAGCAATCTATCATTTGAAGTTAGTTAAATTGAAAGATGTAGGTGTTTATGATGCAAAGGACTTCATTTTACAAACTTACTACTTGAGGCATTACAAAATATTATTATGATAAAATATAATCGACTATATAATGTTAAACTTTTATTGCACTAAACTTAGTACAAATTAACGTTGTTAGACAATCCTATATGTTTCAATTTATGTCAATTGATATATTAATACTTTTATATAATATCTTTATATTCCCTGCTTTTTTTATAACTGATTTCTGTGACATCGTACAGAATTTTACACTTAGGATGTAAAACAAAGGTGGCGAGGCGCTACGACCTCTAAAAGTAAAATATATACATATATAATATAATATAGTTGAAAAGAATTTATACTTAGGAGTCTTTGAAGAAAAGTTTATAACAAAAATCGTAACGCTAACGTGAACGATAAATGCCGAATAGGATAAGAGTAAAGCGACAAAGGTATTTATGCACACTAGAAGATTTCCAAGGATACAAATAACAAAACTCCTAACTTGACTCGCAAAGTTAAAACTGACCAGAGCATATAAATAAGGATCCCGCTAGGGAAACAATGGACTATTTGTACAATGTGTACAATAGGTTATTGAGTTATACAATGAACATCCCCTATACTATCTAGAATAACCATCCGAGTACTAGGGATAATAAACATCTTTTCGAAAAATTAAATTAATTTTAGGATTCGCCAAGGTTTGAACTCTTGACCTTTCGGATTCAGCGCTCTAATACTATGTCGTGATACCACTCATCCCAAAAGTTTCAACTAATGGAAAAATATAACACTAATGATTATATCTGAAATACTCCATAAACCTCCATTGTATACATTGTACAAATATTTCATTGGCTCCTCATACTTTCCCTATAAATATATATACAAAATAACCCAAAAGACCCAAAAGATAGCTTATGTAACCTGTTTCTCCAAATTAACCTTTAAGAGGGATAAAACATAATATACATATATAATGGAGATATAAGAGTATCTATATATATACATCATAAACCAAAATAAAATCTCAAAGCACAAAAGTCCTTTGCTTTCAGAATCTCCCAGTTTGTCTCAACGAGGTGTCTCACGTTATGCTTAAAATTTTAAATTAATATAAGAGCAAGATAAAAAAATTTACAAAAATTCAAAGGAAAGGGTTTTAAAAATTTTTAAAATTCAAAAAGAAAGAGAAAGATAACACCAAACTTTAACATTTTGAAATTAAAAAAAAATAAGATGAAAATGTTTTCAAAAATTCAAGAGGAGTTTTTTTTTAAATTTTTTTGAAAAATAAAAAGAAGAAAAACACTACAAAGACACCAAACTTAAAATCTAAAGATCAAAGATTAAGAAAAATAGAAAACTTAAGGACCGAAAATTAAAAAAGAAAAATAATTAAACAAAAGCGAGTAAAAGTACCTAATTTAAGCAACAAGACAACCAGTAGCTGTCAATCTCGAACGATCCCCGGCAACGGCACCAAAAACTTGGTGCGCGAAAATAGAACTCGCACAACTTCACCGGCAAGTGTACCGGGTCATCCAAGTAATATCTCATGTGAGTGAGGGTCGATCCCACGAGAATTGTTGGATTGAGCAAGCAATAGCTGTCTTGCAGAACTTAGTCAGGCAAATAGAAAAAGATTTGTTGTTGTTGAATGCGCATAAACAAGAAAATAAAGAAAAGCAGTTAAAAGATTGGTAAAGAGATAATATATGAAAGCAGTTAAGGCTTCGGAGATGCTCATCCTTTCGGATTAATACTTCTTACGCACTATTCTAACAATGAGTGATTCATTCCATGGCAAACCATTAGTGATTAAAACCTAACATCTTAGCGAGTTAATCTTCCCTGACCTTACTAAAATGCCACAGACAAGGTCAATTCTTTCAAATCAGAGGGTGAAGCTCAGAGATCTAGTTTAGCGCCACAAAAACCTCAATTACCCAAAAGCTAACTAGATTATATGTCACATATCTAATTAGCCCAAGTAAATTGCGATTTAGGAGGAGAGCTCTCAAGCTGTAGCCCAAGCGAGATAACTCTGTCGAGAATCACAAGTGCTCCTATAGAATAAGAGGTCATACTATCGTTCCACCCCAGATTCATAAGATTAAGAACGTAAACAACACCTTAGAATTGAATCAAATATTAACTAAAATATAAGAATAATAATATTAATCAATAGAAATAAGCAGAGCTCTTAACCTTAATCAGGAGGTTTAGTTACTCATGCTTTCCAGAAAAAAACAAAGATGTAAAGTAATGTGTCTGATCCTCTCCTTCCGGGAGGCGTGATCCTCAGGAGGAAGGGAGTCCCTTATTTATAGTAAATACTAGACCTAAAAGATGTTAATTTAAATTTAAAAGTTACAAGGATAAGATAAAATAAGCTAAGGAGTGCTAAAATCCATTTTGGGGCCCACTAGGAGTGATTCGGGCTGAAGACTGGCGTTCAACTTGGGTTCTCAGCGTTGAACTTCGCTGGTCCTGCTCCCTAGCTGGCGTTGAACGCCAGTTTTGGGCGTTCAACTTGGGAGGCCAGTCCTTCTTAGGCGTTAAACGCCCAGGCTTGGCATTTAACGCTAGTTTTGGCAGCCATTCTGGAAGAAAAATATAAACTATTATATATTACTGGAAAGCTCTAAAAATTAGCTTTCTAACACCGTTGACACCGCATCGATTGGACCTCTATTGCTCAAGATATGCTCGTTGGAATTCAAGGAGGTTAGGATTTGATAGTATCTGCTATCCTTTCTTCATCTCTGAACAAGATTCTGCCAAATTCACCTAAAAATCACCTAAAATTATAGAAATAATACAAAAACTCAAAGTAGCATCCAAAAGGTGAATTTTACACTAAAACATACTAAAACTTAATAAAATATAACAAAAAATACTATAAAAAGTCTATGAAAAAGGGTACAAAATGCTCACGCATAAGCTTTCTCTACCACTAGGTCCATTACCACCTCTATTACCGTTTATAGCTCTTGTCTCAGCCTGTCAGCAATAGCCTGTGCAACAGCTCTATCGTCAACCATCTCACCTCACTCGCGCCCACGAGACACCCTTTGGATCTTGTCCACACCAAACAATCGATATTAAGGTGATCAGTTTTAATATCTCAAGTCTAGTGTTTCGAATATCCAAAGTAATGCTCATGAACATTTATGCTATATATGTCAAGCAGACATCCTAAATAGCATATGCACAAAGCCAGAGTATGCTCAGAAGCATAGTCAATCTATTTCCGAGACTATACAGGAATGAAATGCTCTGATACTATAATGTAACACCCTACCACACAGAGCTTTACACCTAGGATGTAAAATAGAGTTGGCGAGACGTTACGATTTCTAAAAGTAAAATATATACACATATATAATATAGTTGAAAAAAATTATACCTAGGAGCCTTTGCAGAAAAGTTTATAACAAAAGTCGTAAAGCTCACGTGAACGATAAACGTAAACCAGATAGGATAAGAGTAAAGCGACAAAGGTATTTATACATACTAGAATATTTCCAAGGATACAGATAACAAAGCTCCTTACTCGGCTTGCGAAGTTAAAACCGGCCAGAGCATATAAACATATATACAAAATAACCTAAAAGACCCAAAAGACAGCTTATATAACCTGTTTCTCCAAATCAACCTCTAAGAGGGATAAAACATAATATAGATATATAATGGAGATAGAAGAGTATCTATATATATACATCAGAAACCAAAATAGAATCCCAAAGCATAAAACTCCTTCACTTTCAGAAGCTCCCAGTATGCCTCAGCGAGGTGTCTCACGTCTTGTATCTGAAAACCACAAAATATGTATGGGGTGAGAACCAAAGGTTCTCAGCATGGTAATGGTGCCTGCATAATTAACATATAATGTCCCAGAAAAGCCAGAGGTGATCCTAGAATTCTAATAATAGATTCAAACTTAAAACTATTCTTTACAACCACAAATAAGCCATAAACAAGGTGGGGTAGCTAGGGGTTCACAATTCTAACTCAAACCTAACTTAATCTTTTAACTTCTCACCTTCCTTCGTTTCTCTAGAACTCCATAGCACAGACAAACAAGATACAGACAAAACAAACACAAGTAGGATACAATTACAGCAAGTAGCAAATTTAGCAAGTAGGTATAATAATCATATAGGCAAGTCCAATTAATGCACAATCAAACAAAACACACATATGCATATGATGTATGCCTGCCCTAAGGCTGATGATATCATCTGTCAGTTATATATCCAACCCGATACGTCCTGGTAGCTAACTATGGACTGAAACACCCCTTGCTACTACCCGCTTAACCCAGAGCCAGTAGAGTAATCACTACTGCGGCTACTACCCAGGTGGGTGTTTAAAGCTCAACCTGGAGCAAGTGGAATAATCCACTACTGCTGCTACTATCCAAGCGTCACAAACATTTACCAGTAGCAAGCGGGACGAACCATAATTCTTGCTACTGCCCAGATATCTCAAACATCCATTCATTCTTAATCAATTATCATTATCATCACATCTCCGACATTGACCCAGAGCAAGCGGGACGAACCACAATTCTTGCTACTACCTAGGTATCTCAATCAAGAATTTATTCAATCTCAATTCAATCATCAATCATCATATCCTTATGCATAATGAATTTAGCCACCACTCACAACATATATAACATCACAGTACTTCCTTATTCATCATCATCTAGTTCACCTCCTTCTTCACCAACAAATTATCTTCCTTCCATAATCCTATTCATACTCCACTACCCAAAAATCACTAATCATGATTTAAACAGAGTTTTCTAGGAGTTTGAAAAAAATTAGAATAATGGTTAACAGTATAGAAATAGTAAATTTTATTTAGAATAGTAGTTTCGGATGGTAACAGACTTGTTGGAAAATCAAATAGTGAAAAACAGAATTTTTGAAAAAACAAGGTAGTGTGCATACGCACCGTAGTGTGCGTGCGCACACTTGCCAAAATCCCAAGGTGTATGTGTGCACACCCCTCGGGCGTACGCACAATCCAAAACTCAAGCACTGCCTGTCGCGTGCGCACAATGTGCGTACACGCACCAGCATTTTTCAAAATCCTGCAACTTAACAAAAATCAGTTTTCTACACATGTTTTTCGACGTCCATAACGTTTTCTACAAAATTTCGTTTTTCTCAAATTTTATACCATTTTAAAGCTACTGAAAATATCTTTAATTTGAGATAGATTTCATTCAAATACAAAAAGCGAGGCTCAAATTATGAACCGCCGAAATTTGTTAAAATTACGTTTTTACCAAAAGCTAAATTCTCAATTTTTCCCAAACTTTTCCAATCCAAAACCTTTTTAACTTACCTAACCTTACTACATCAACACCAAACCAGCCAATCTATGTTTCCAACATACTAAAGCACTCCACAACACTCCAAATTTACAATTATACTCAATTCACAAATTAATTCATAAACAACATCATACATAATTATCAACATATATCATTAATCACTCAAAAATCATTATTTCAATAACAACAACCTCATCCATATTACTAATTATCAACCTCATAAATACCAACAAGTATCAATCTCAACAACACCAACATTTCAATCCTATATTACGGTTATCTAACCTAAGTTTTCACGACACATTATATTTTAATTATGAGAAATCGAAATCATACCTTAGCTGATTCCTCGTTAATCCCAAAACATCTCAAGCATTCATCGTACTACAAGCTCCTCAACTTCGGCTCCTCACCAATGAAACCATGCCTATAAAACTTGATGTCAAACTTTCAAATTCTCAAATTGACTCCATCCAATAATCAATTTTAATCTATTATCATAATTACCACTATAATCAAAATATGATTAAGGAAGGGGAAGGGTCAATCAACATCAAATTCAAATTCCTATAAAACATGGTCTCCTCCTCACTGTACTGAATGAGTGGGCCTCACTTGGGCTTTAGTATGACAGTGTTTTACTTTACCATAATCCGAACTTTCCATTACTTGGGCTTTAGTATGACAGTGTTTTACTTTACCATAATCCGAACTTTCCATTTCATTCCAACCTATCATACAACCAACAAATTTTCATTTCCTGACAAAAAAAAAAGCAAATTTTCCATTAAAAATAAAATTCTTAGGATATATTTGATTTGTATTTTTATTTTTAATCTTGTATTATCTATTTTCTGAATTTTATAAAAAAAATAAACACAATAAATCTTGTTTTTTATTTTTATCTTCTATTTTTGTCATAATTTTAAAATAAAAAATTAAAAAAACGAAATAAAAACACAAACTAAATACATCTTTAATTTCTTATATTTTCATACTAATTTTATTATTTATAGCCTATTTTTTTTTTCACAAATTTAGAATCTTGACGTTGATTGTAATCCAGTGTTGTTTAAAAATCTCATTTTCTACTATTTTGCTGTTTGTAATGAAACAAAAATTTGAAATTTCACAAAACAACTTCTATTACCCCGCCTTTTCTTGAGTTTCTGCAATACCAAATTACCATTCCCAGGGAAACAAGAAAATCTATTTAGCTTTCTCATTTGATTATTGGATGACAAATACAAAAGGTGGCGGTGGTGGTGGTGGTGGCACTGAATGTGTAAACAAATTTTGCCTTTTCACAGCAGCTTCTTGGTTGGTACATTGAGGTTTTCAATGCAATACAACATACAAACAGGAACAATTACACAAATTTTGAGCAAAATTTGGAAAACGGATTAGTTAACTGTTCTTCTTATAACGAAGTTCTTTGCTTAAGCGAAAAAAGTCGAAAGATGTATGATCATCAATTAACACTTGATACTTCCCAGTCACTGGCAGGGAAGGTTTTTGATGACCGTGAAGCTTGATTTCCTTCATGCACTCCATAAGAGTTCTCTAGATTTCTTTGATTGACATGGACGTCCATGGTGAATCTTCTTGGAGGAAAGCCTAAAATCAACATTAAGCAGTACATCTTTGGATCTTCCCATCTATGTCAAACCATTCACCCTAGATGATGATAGTGGACAAGAGGCACACCTGCATTAATAACATCTTAGGGTGTTTTGTTGATAAGTAAAGATATAGCCAAAGCATATTCACTTCAGAAAGAACAAATTGAAGGAAAGGGATTTGATAAATGTAGAATTGTCGATGAAGGACACAACAAGCGGGAAGTTAAAGTGTACAATTCATTATGATATTGAATTTTATCAGTATACAGCCCATTCTGTCTTACGATAACTCGATAAGCTATCTTTATAAGGGATATAAACATTTACCATTCATGACTCATGATGGTTTGACTTTCCATCCTGCTTTTGAGATGCGACGAAGCTCCTGAGTTCGACCCTTCATATCACTGCAACTTCCCCCAATAATGTTAGGAACTAACAGTGCAAAACCTTGATTAACTAGATAAAGATATAGAAATGTAAAGGTACCTTTGAACAAGATAAAGAAAAAGATAGAACACAGGAAGTAGCACCAAGATCAATGCTCCAGCAGCCAGGCGGAAGAAACTACTTTGCTCCTGCAGAGAAAAATACCAGGTTTAATAAACAGCAGGCATGTCCTATATGATATGTGTTCACTCATCACTGATGATAAATTGGCTATATAAAATCTTCAGAAATTGTTGCATGATGAACTGAAAATGGGAAAAAGGGAATGCCTAAACCTTCCCAGCAAAAAGGAAGATAATGTGATTGCAAGTTTAATCTTAGATGCTGATTTGAGCTAACCTTTTGCATGGAATTTTTTTAATGACATGACCCATAGCCCAATGTAGATCATCTACCCGACGAATTTTATAGATATCCCTTTATTGCTAAAAGTCAGCAATGACAAGTTTTTAACAAAAGATAAGCTAATTATACATTAACATTTTGAATTGGCCCATACCTTGCCTCCTCTAGAGAAGGGCTTCTGTTTCCCTGAGCAGGTGTGAGCATCACAAAACTGGTGTATAAACAATTCTGCCATCAAACCAAAAGAGCACTATAAGAAACGCCAGCTCAAATTTATTTTTGGGGAAATGGGTTAGAATAAACACCATAATGGTATAACAAGAGTAAACTAGGGGAACTAAAATTAAAAAACACAAGTATACCATGAAGACAGCTTGCTGATGGCCCCTGGCTTATGGAAAAGCAACTGTCAGCAAGACTCTGGACAAAATCTGGATATGAATTAGGTAGAACTAGGCCAAAACGACAAATAAATATAAAAAATAATAAAAAAAATGAAAGCAACCTCACATAGGTGACGGTTTTTTGCAGCAGCTGCTGGATAACACTTAGTTCTAGAGAACTTGGAATTCATAACAGCATCACAATGCAATGCTCCACATAAATCAGCCAAGCAATTATCATGACTCTGTATTTAAATAAATCCAGAAGAGAGTATAAAAACATTTTCCAAGTAAAACTTCGATTAAATAGCAATGCAAGTAAGCCAAATGTCAACTCCACAAGCATGTATTGAATCTATTGAAATAACATGAGTTTTCTTTAAAATAACCAAAATACTCAGAGACAGCAAGGACAGAGACACAAAATGTCTCTGTCTTGTGTTTGGTTATAGTAGGCAAAACTCAAAAAACAAGAGACAGAGACATGTACGAAATACCAAAACTACTCTCTCTAATTAAAGAAGAAAAAAAAAATTCCTCCAACCTACACTTCCTCTCTTTCTCCCAGAAGCAACAACACTCGCACACACCATCAGATCTCAACCTCCTACATAGCCTCCATAACCTCTCCTCCTGCTGCCACTACTGCCACTCTCTCCTCTCTCTGCCTTCATCCCTTCTTTCCCAAACCCAAACCATTCCTCCAAAGTTCAAACATGTCACTCTTAAACCATGCTTTTTTAATTTCATCACCTCCATTTCCAATGTTCTCTTCAAAACTGTAATAGAGAAAGAAGAGAGATGGAGGAGAGGAAGAGTGGCGGTGGAGGAACAGTGAAAGAAGGTCAGGTGGAGGAGGAGGAGTAGGGAGTTGAGGAGTGGAGAAAGGGTAAATTCAGAATTATGAAAATAATAGTGAAGGCATATTGGTCCAAAACATTTTATTAAGTTTGTGTCTCAGTTCCTGTCTCTCCTGTCCTTCCCCCATCCCAAGGACACAAATTTTTGTCCTTCCATATCTCAAATAAAAAACACCCTTATTCTCACATGGAGACAGAGATAGAGACAGCTAGGAATTTTATCTTGGGGAGGAGAGGGGGACCGGGGGGAGTGGGAAGGTATTTGTGGCCCCATCCAGCATCCCTTTCCGGCCATCATAGAGGGGAAACTCTGAATAATTCAAACTCAGACAGCATCATGTTCATTCATAGATTATTAAAAACTACAAATAAGTTAAAGTATAAATAATAACAAAATAGAAACAGTTAATCAGGGTTTAAAAGTATGTGCTTAATATTGAGATTTAACATAGAGACATTAACAGCGATGCTGTAACATTGATTCAAAATGAGCAATCAAGAACATAAAGTGATCAAGAGAATAGAATGTTATGATTTGAAGTGTCAGAATGATGAGCATATAGAGGCTCTACATACACAAAAGTGGGAGAGGCAATGGGTGTAAGAAAAAGTTATCAGACAATTGATGAAAGTAAAGATGAAAGCATGACTGCACATTGTGTGAACCAAACCCAATGAAGAAAGAAATAAGAATCAACGTACTACATTCAGAAGATTGGAGTGCCTGTTATCAAAATGCTGATCAAGAAATTTTTCTTCACGGAAAACTTTTCTACAATATCCACACCGCCAATCATGCCTGTCTACGAAAATTTTATGCTCCTCCTGATCCCTGAATATATCATTTTCAGGGTGAAGTCTACAGTTTCTTGAAAAATGATAGTTTTCTCGCTCAACAAACGGTGTCAAGTACTACAAAAAATACACAAGAGCCACAATCTTCGATGTCATTCAAAGTTTACACCACTTAATACAACAGGACATCATAATTTTATCATGATTTTGAAAAGGCACGTTTTGCTACCTGTTCTATATTTCTACAATAATAAAACATGCATGAATAGGTAGAAGCCATATAGAAGAACACTACTGAAAAGCCTATTCACTAAATTTTTTATGTGCTATAAGCTAAGGATCAAACTTCAAATGCATCCATTTGAGAATAAAGTTATATTTCAATGGAACTATCTATGGAAGCCACTGACAACGAACAAAAAAAGGATTTGAATCGATAACCATACCTTACAGTAGAAGATTTCTCTTCGTGAACCTGGAGCAAACGTCCCAAAAAGAACAAATGAAAGAAAAGAAACGTGTCAACTTTACAAATACTGGCAACGTAATTCAAGCTAAAATTAAAATTCTGGTCTTCAGGATTAGCATGTCATAAAGATTAGAAATAAATAGAATACGTAAGAATCGTAATCTATAACAGAAGAAGAACCCTAGAAAATTTAAACCACTCCATTTTTCAAAATCCCCAGGCATCAATTCTCAGAGTTGAGCTATTTGTTTATATCAAATTTCTTACCTGTTTTGCGTGGTGTAAGAGAGGAGATGAAGAAACATACGCAATTTCATGAAAAGAGAATGTTAAGATCACGAAAATGGAAACAATTGCAGTGAGCTTCTTCATATCTCACTCGGTCACTCTATGTTCAAACTTGTTCTGTTTATTACAGCAAAAATGGTGAACGAATTTTTAAAAATTAGTTTTTTCATTAAAACATTAGTTTTTTACATTAAAACCTAAGCTTTTATTCTTTTTTAAATTGAATTTTTAATCTAATTTTTTTTAAATAATATGAATAGCATTTGTAAATAATAAAATTTTTTTATTGTATAAACTAAACACTTTTATTTTTTTTAATACCATTTCTATTTAAACAATGCATAGTCCACTCCACAATCTCTTTTGCATTAACCTTTTTTTTTTTTGTAAAATCATCACATTTTTATCATCTCTCTTTATCTGGCGCCACATTTGAGTCTAGACTTTCTAGTTATTTTCAAGCGTAATTGAACCTAAACCTACTGAATAAGTAATGTCCTCTAATAAAATCAAATCTGCACAAAAAAAATTTATATATATCACGCTAATTAACAGAGAAAAACTATAAAATAGATATTGGAATCGATAAATTATCATATGAATTATCAAGCTAACTGACAAAGAAAAATTATATATATACCAAGAACAAGGAGGAGGCTTACCTCAATTGATGAGCTCCAGCGAGCCACCAACAAAAGAAGAAGAGAACCGAAAAAGAGAGATACTCCGGCAGTTAAGAATGGAAGGTCGAGGTAGAGAGACAGAGTCGCGAGTTAAAGTGAAGACTCGAAGAGGCAGAGATCTGACAAACCATCGACAATTCTGGTGAGGGGCAGAGGAGAAGAACTATTGACGACGGCGTATAGAGAAGAACTGAAGAAGGGACGAAGACTCGAAGAGTTTTTGAAATTAGGTTTTTCTTTTAATTTGGTTTTGGTTAACCGGTTAAAAACTTATTTTTTTACTTTGGTTTTGGTTAACTAAATTTAAAAAATATGGATGTGTTTTTTAAAATTATTTTGTTAAATTGGTTAATCAAAATATGGTTATGATTTTTAACCGGTTAACTACATTTTAGTTTTTTTTTTATGTACACTCCTACCGACGTGAGCTTCTTATCTCGGCCAATGAGTTGTTACATATACAAGATAAGATTCGAATTCTCGAGACTTTTTTTTCCAAAGTTAGTAGTGAGATTCAAACCTGAGACCTCTATGTGAGGATGGGGAGACTATGCCATTTGAGGTATAACTCATTAGTAACCCCCCGACATTTACTTAAACAGAAATGGTAAACGAAATTAAAAACTAAAAAAATAAAATTTACAGTGTAGAATTTTTATTTTATTTTATTTTATTTTATTTTATTTTTTTGATGGATACCCATCTTGGTTTTAATAATTTTTTTGAAGAACTACGAGATCCTTAATAAAAAATACCCTTTTTAATCCTTGATATTTAACTTTGTGAGACTGGATTAACTCTTCTGTCAATTATCTTTCTCCGAATTATGTTTATCTGATATGTTAATCACTAATATATCATACATTTAATTTTTATAAGTAAAAATAATTTAAAAATCACTAATATTTCTCAGTTTTACACAATAAATTTAATCAATGTATTTGAAAAAGATAATAAAAAATAAAAAAAACTAAACAGCTCTGATAATTATCTCAACAAAAATGAAATTCTCAATAAAAAAGAATATGTTAATCCTAATTGACTCTTAAGTCTTAACAAATAAATCAATAATTTAACTTATCATATAAG
Organism: Arachis duranensis; assembly: GCF_000817695.3. Classification (NCBI taxonomy): domain Eukaryota; kingdom Viridiplantae; phylum Streptophyta; class Magnoliopsida; order Fabales; family Fabaceae; genus Arachis; species Arachis duranensis. The sequence goes on along the minus strand of NC_029772.3, from coordinate 52,674,336 downwards.
TTTATTCCGTTAATACAAAGAGAAAATATTAACAGACAGGTTAACCAGTCTCATAGAAATAAATATCAAGAGTTAAAAAGTGTATTTCTTTTATTGAAAGTCTTGTTATCTTTTAAAGTAATTATCAGGAGCCGTTAGGAAATTTTTTTAATAAGTCTCAGCCTAGGAAAAATATAAACACCAAGTCCGGTCTAATTTGGTAAATATATTTAGATAGGCACTTTTGTCTTTGTGATATTGAAAAGTATGATCATTCTTGTACTGAAAAAATTAATAAAGTAATAAAAATAAAAAATTAATCATTATTAAATTTATAATATTTATCATATATAAATTTTATTATCTTAATCCAAGAGTAATTAACTATTTTTATTTTAGAGAATCTTTACGGGTCTCTATGGGCCACGAGATCCCTCCCACACCCTGTCTTTATTTTGTAAAATGTCCTGTCTCTATTTCATCTCATCACGGATTTCCGTTTATTTTTTCTCGTGGAAAAAGACAGATGCCCGCAAATATTCATGGATAATTGGATATTATCAAGTGTTGGGTATATGAAGATGGTAAGATGACAAAATCTTATATTTGTGTAGTGGTTTCAAGGCACGATTAGATCGCTTTCTTTAGAGAGATATTTGTCCCCACACTTAGTTGTTATAGGGTTGATGACAATACTCTCCCAGGATACAATGAAACCTAAGAATTTCTTAATTAGCAATAGTAAGAAATTCTCAACCCTCTTGAACAAAGAAAATCTCTTAATAGTAGTGTAAATTGTACGCTTAGTACTTCATATCTGAAATGGTGGATAAGGACTTATTTATACATATTGCACGTAGCAATTATGATTAGTTACGTATACAAATAGTTGTGTCATTTCTATTGCCAATAGATACAATGTTTTGAATATATACAACTCTTAAAGAGTTGTGTCCCTTTAGCCAATAGACACAATGTTTTGAACATACACAATCCTTAAAAGGTTGTGTCCCTTCCTTGTGCTCATCTTGGTTTCATGAATATTTACGAGAATAAAACCTCTATAATTCTCGATTAGAGCGGCACCACTCTTATATTCATATAGGTGGAATCTTTTGATAGATAATATTATCATTCCATTAAGAGTTTAAACTCACCCTCCTAATTTATTGTAAATAGCACTAAATCCTATACCTTAGTGCTCCAATTGCTAAATAACTTGTTATTACCCATTAAACCTTGAAACTAGTGGTTTACTAGAATAAGGTTGGGTTCCCATCATTTAGCAATAATAGGTTTTAATCCCATTTTAGCAGTAGTTTTTTTGATTTTATCCCTTGACAAACCTTTAGTCAAAGGGTCTGCTAAATTTTCTTGAGATCTTACATAAGTGATGGTAATTACACCATCATCTATTAGTTGCCTCACAAATTCATGTCTCAAACTTATATGTCTAGACTTTCCATTATAAACCTTGTTATATGCTCGAGACATGGTTGATTCACTATCACAGAAGATTGAAATGGCTGTCGTCTACTATGGCCACAGCTTTATATCATATAACAAATTTCTTAACCATTCCGCTTCTTTACCTGCGGCTGATAAAGCTACAAACTCAGCCTCCATAGTAGAATGTGTAATACATGTTTGTTTCTTTGAGGCCCAACTTATTGCTCCACCACCTATGGTGAAAATCCACCCTGAAGTGGATTTGTTATCACTAAAATTTGTAATCCAACTTGCATCGGAATAACCTTCTAAAACTGCGGGATAATCACTATAATGTAATCCCAAGTTTATGGTTTTCTTGAGATAACCAAGAACTCTTGTTATAGCTTTCCAATTTTGATTGCTAGGCTTTCCTGTAAACCTTGATAATTTGCACACAGCAAATGCTATATCAGGTCTAGTACAATGCATTGCATACATTAAACTTCCTATAGCACTAGCATATTCTAATTGTGCTATAGATCTTCCCATGTTTCCTTCTAATTTAAGATTAGGATCATACGGCATATTGGATTCTTTAATTGTGAGATGATCAAACTTTTCCAATACCTTTTTAATATAATGAGATTGACTTAAAGTAAAGCCAACTTCATTCTTATGTACCTTTATGCCTAATATTGTATCAACTTCATTCAAATCCTTCATCTTGAATTTAGAAGTTAGATACTCCTTCGTCATACGAATTCCTTCTAAATTTGTTCCGATGATTAACATATCATCAACATATAAACAAATAATTACTCCATAATCTTTAGTAAATTTTGAGTAAATACATTTATCCGCACTATTATGTGAGAAGCCATTTTATCAGTATTATACTTTTTTTTAAATACCTACTTACATCCTATAGGCTTTAATCCTGGAGGCAAATCAACCAAGACCCAAGTATTGTTAGATAATATTGAGTCCATTTCATCATTTATTGCTTCTTTCCAAAAAGCAGAATCCCTTGAAGCCATAGCCTCTTTGAATGTTTGAGGATCACCCTCTATGTTCATAACAATAGGAATCTTGTTTGTTACAGAATTCCTAGTTCCTTCTACCAAAAAGGTAATAGCCTGAGAAGAAATAAAATCTGGACCCAAGTCCTTTTCTTTTCTTAGTCTCAAGCTCTTCCTTGGTTCAATAAACTCTTTGTCGCTTAGACGTTTATTATTTTGATTATTTATTTCTTGTGAAATATTAGTATCATTTTGGGGATACTCTGAATTAGAAGTTGAATCATTGATAAATTTATTTTCAATAAATTCTACTTCTCTTGATTCAACAACTAATTATACACTAAGTCTAATATTCTATATGCTTTAGAATTTTGAGCATATCCTATAAAAGTGCCTTTTATGGCTCTTGGCCCCAATTTGGTTCTCTTTTGATCAGGAACTCAATAAAAGGCTAAACACCCCCACACTTTAAGATAATTTAAATTAGGTTTCCTTCCTTTCCAAATTTCATAAGGAGAAACCTTTCTATGTCTTGATGGTATCCTATTATGGATATGACATGATGTCAATAATGTTTCACCCCACAAATTGTAAGGCAATTTTGCATTTAGTAACATTGAATTAATCATATCCACTAAGGTACGGTTCTTTCTTTCTGCCAAACCATTTTGTTGCGGAGTATATGGAGCGGAAGATTCATGCACAATACCATGTAATTCACAAAAGTGATCAAATTCATTAGAAAAATATTCTCCACCTCGATCACTATGAAGAACTTTTATTTTCTTATCATGCATATTTTCTACTTCCATTTTATATTTCTTAAACATTTCAAAAGTTTCATCTTTATTTCTAAGCAAAATACACATAAGTAAATCTAGAACAATCATCAATGAAGGTTATAAAGTATCTTTTTCCTCCTCTAGTACTATTGCCATTTAGCTCACAAATATCACTATGAATCAATTCTAATAAATGTGTATTTCTTTCAACCTTAGGAAAAGGTTCTCTTAGTAATTTTAGATTGTATGCAAATATCACATTTCTTACTAAAATCCTTGTTACTAAGATCAATATAGTTATTCTTTTGCATATATTCAATTGATTTGCAATTTAAGTGTGCTAATCTACTATGCATAAATCACAAGAATCAACAACATACAAGGAAACATTCACTTTATTAATACTAAGTTTAAACATGCCTTCAATACAATATCCTTTTCCTATGAATACATCATTCTTAAGCAATATCACTTTATCGGATTCCATAACAACTTTGAATCCTTTCTTATACAAGAGACTAACAGAAACTAAATTTTTTCTCAAATCTGGAATATGAAGTACATTTATTAAACTTAATTTCTTTCCAGATGTAAAATTTAATTCCACACTTCCTTGACCACAAACTTTGGCTGAGTTGTCATTGCCCATCAAGACTTCTCTATTGTTCACTTCTTCATATGTTTTGAATTGGTTGCGATCAATTGCAAACGTGAACAGTAGCCCCAGAATCTAACCACCACTCAAGTGATTTTCCTTGTGTTGCTATGTTGACTTCTGTAACCATGCCAATATGCATGTTTTGTACTTTTTCTACAACCATAGCAATTAGATCCTTCTCTTCCACTAAGTTGGCCTTTGGTGCTTCCCTTTTCAGAAGTCTACATTCTTTGATATAGTGTCCTTTCTTGTGACAATGATAACACTCTCTTTGTCTCTTCTTATCTTGCTTTGAATCTTTAGAGAACTTTCTTTTCTTCTTATTGGTGTTGTTTTCACCAATATGATTCACTTTAGAACTTTGAGAAAGATACACAGCATCACGTTTTTGAGTTTTCTCCTCTATACGTATATGCCTTAGTAATTTCTCAATTATGAAGTCCTCACCAAGATGTAAAAGTTTCTTCCTATAACCATTCCAAGATGAAGGCAATTTTGAAATAATTGGTCCAACTTGTAATGATTCAGGGATCACCACTTGTAGATCACGAAGTCTACTTACAAGGATTTGTAATTCATGAATTTGATCCATGACAGGCATAGTATCATTCATAATAAATTCAAAATATTTCATCATAATAAACTTATATGTTCCTTGTCGTTCGGTATTGTACTTTTCTTCCAAAGATTTCCAAATCTCTAATGGTGATTGAATTGACATGTAGAGATCATAAAGTTGGTCGGATAAAGTATTGAGAATATGACCTCGACATGCAAAAGTATCTTCATCACGTTTCTTTTTCAATTGAACAATCTTTTCTTTCTCTTCCGGTGTGGAATTTTCAACGGCATCGGCAATTGGTGTAGTCTTTGGGTCAATCACATATACAAGATTGAGAACTGAAAAAAAAAACATCATCTTGTCTTTCCAATGGTTGAAGTTCGTTCCATCAAAGCGATCTAATTTAACAAACTCTTGATTCATAACCTTGATCGTAGTGTTTTGATCTTGTGCCATCTTCAAGAAATATCTCTCTAAAATTGTTGGGTATATGAAGATGGTAAGATGACAAAATCTTATATTTGTGTAGTGGTTTCAAGGCACGATTAGATCGCTTTCTTTAGAGAGATATTTGTCCCCACACTTAGTTGCTATAGGGTTGATGACAATACTCTCTGAAACCTAAGAATTTCTTAATTAGCAATAGTAAGAAATTCTCAACTCTCTTGAACAAAGAAAATCTCTTAATAGTAGTGTAAATTGTACGCTTGGTACTTCATATCTGAAATAGTGGACAAGGACTTATTTATACATATTACACATAGCAATTATGATTAGTTACGTATACAAATGGTTGTGTCATTTCTATTGCCAATAGATACAATGTTTTGAACATATACAACTCTTAAAGAGTTGTGTCCCTTTAGCCAATAGACACAATGTTTTGAACATATACAATCCTTAAAAGGTTGTGTCCCTTCAACCAAATGGTACAAAATGGTTAGTAACTGTTTATTAATATTAATAATAATATTAATAATATTAATAATATTAATTAATCAAATTTGTAAATACCATTCATCAAGTTTTAAATTTGTTGTTAAAAACATTAACACAACCATAATAAAATTCTATACAATTCAACCAAATATATCAAATCAAACATAATTCAAACACAAATTTAACTTAATAACATACATATAAAATTTTTAACATATAAATTAAAATAATAGTATAACTATGTATCTTTTAAATATTGTCTTTTATTCAGTTTTTTTAACATTAATTTAAAAAAAAAAACTAAAACACACATCATAATAGATTTATTATCTTTTTTATTTAAAAACAAATCTAAAAAAACAGAATAACCAAATCAAAATTCAAAATTTTAAATTTAAATCTTCTCAACACTAATACATCCTAAATAAAACCCTAAATATTCATTTAAACACAAATTTTAACTAGTTACCTCTCCTCTGCAGTAATCAAAGAAAACATTTTCTTTGTTAAAACTAAAATTATAGAGCTGCAGCGCCTCCCTCCTTGCCGCTTTCATCTTCTCCTGTGCCATCCACCTCTCTCCGCAACGAGCTCCCCCTCCCCTCGGAAGAATTTCTCCATCCACGACGCACAGCTCCATCGGCGACCCGTAGCTCCCCCACGCTCTGTCCATGCGTGCCTCTTTCGTTCTGGGTCTCCTCCACCGTCGCGATCCTTCTCTATCTAAGGTAATTATGCTTTCACAACTATGTATGATTGGGAGATTTTGTAATATGAATGTAATTTAGATGTGGTAAACCCTAATTTTTACTCTTCCATTGATTTCAGGTTTGGAATATTAGTGTAATTTGGATGTGTAATGATCTAATTTTAGATGTGTTCATGTTATTCATGTTAATATTGAATGTGTTTGTGAGGATTTGTACGTTTTTGTTAGTAATGTTTGCTGCCTATCAATTATTTGGTGTACAATCTTGTGATTTTAGTTGTGTAATCTTATAATTTTGGAATTATAAACAAATCATATGGATATGAGTTTCGGATGTGTTGATGAAATAATTAATGTGCATTATTATTATGTTGGATGTGTATTTTTTTGTGACTTAAAAGAAAATAAACAACAACTAAAAAAATAAACAAGAAACTGCTTAAGAAAGGCAGTCTTGCTGAATACTACGCTCAAACTCCTTCTAAGGCAACGGAAGTTCCACTTGGGGAGAAAGAGTCCTCATTGCAGTTTTTGCCATGATGTCTGCTATTGTATTTGTATCTCTCAAGATCAACCGGAGATCAGCATGCCATTTCCAAGACATGATATCTCGGATTTTTAACACCAAAAGATCAATAAACCCAGAGCAATCTTGTAAATTATTTGACAATAGTAAAAGTCTCCACACAGTCTGTCTCACATATAATGTCTCTTTGTCTCGAGTCCCATGCTAAAAGAAAACCTCTCCAAATAGCAAACAACTCTCCTTGCAAAATGCAAACAACTCTCAATTATTTGGTGTACAATGCTACGACTCTCAAAATGCTACGACTCCTTGCAAAATGCCACCTTCCCTTCCAATCTCAGCTAGCACAAGCAAAATCAACTCGAGCACCATTGTCAAGATAGCTAGCATCACAATTAATCTTAAAGGTACCCACTTGGGGGAATCCAAGAGCCACTAATGGTGGAGGGGATAGACAGTAGTTGCAACTCAAAAATATTTCGGAGCTCCTTTTCTACGGACAAAACCATACCAATCACCTTGTCTATGGTCCAATGCTCGTGAGGATGAAAGATCTCGTTATTCCTCGAATGCCAAATCCACCAGAGACCAGAAAAGAATCTAAAGGGGTGCTGTTTACTATTATGTAAGAACCAACTTATCAAATCCACTGGTTGATCGGAGATCCCTAAAGCTTGCCAAACTAGTTAGGCTTTTGAACAATCCCGAATACAATGTAAAATCGATTCCTGACCTGAAAAACATCGTGGACAACTATCTGTGTGTGGAATCCCCCTCCTAAAACGAAATGTAGCAGTAAGAAGAGTCTCCCGAAAACATAGCCAAGCCAAAAATTTGTGCTTTTAGCTTTAGTTTTCTGTATCTAACATGCAGTCGACATCCAAAAATGCTAATAAAAAAATTATTTGTGCTGGTTTAAAAAATAATAGTGTTCAAAGACATAGTGAAAGTCAACTAATAATAAAATAAAGTATTATATTTTATTTTTAAATTTTAAATTTTTTTGTAGTATTTTAGATATATGCAGAAAATATTTTGTGTGTAATTATATAATTTTAGATGTATTATGATCGAAAGAATAAAAAATTATAAGTTGTATCCAAATTCGGTATACACTATACTATGTAGCTCTTGAATTGAAAATTTAAAATGCGTGATATTTCAATTTGCACGTGTTTACAATATTACAACGTCTATGTAAATTAATTAAAATATTTTTTTTATCCATAATGGAAGAATTGAATTTAATTAAATAAAAACGTAATATGAAACATCAATACTAGCTAAAAACCACAACAACAAACATACAAGCTAATACTAACAATAGAAATAAAGAATTAGAATAATAAAATAAATGGAAAATGCATCGTAAATACAAGAGCGTTTGGATACTTTTTGGGGTGTTCAAATTTAAGCCGATTCAAATTAAATCGTTCATTCAATCTAATTCAAACAAAAAATTGATTAAAACCGCACTAAATCGGATTTGATTGGATTTTATTTTTCGCAAACTGTTGGATTAGATCGCAAAAGTGGGAGTTAAATGCCCAAACTGGCACAAAAGCTGTCGTTTAACTCCAAGAAAAGTCTCTACACATGGAAGCTTCAATGCTCAGCCCAAGCACACACCAAGTGGGCTCGGAAGTGGATTTTTACGTCATTTACTCATTTCTGTAAACCCTAGGCTACTAGTTCTCTATAAATAGGACCTTTTGCTATTGTATTTGAAGAATCTTTCAATCTTCGGATCATCTTTTGATCATGTTTTTATGATTGAACCCTCTTTGGGAGGTTGGCCATTCGGCCATGCCTAGACCTTGTTCTTAGGTATTTTCAACGGTAGAGTTTCTACACACCATAGATTAAGGTGTGGAGCTCTGCTGTACCTCAAGTATTAATGCAATTACTATTGTTCTTCTATTCAATTCAGCTTATTCTTATTCTAAGATATCACTTGTTCCTCAACTTGATGAATGTGATGATCCGTGACACTCATCATCATTCTCACCTATGAACGTGTGCCTGACAACCACCTCCGTTCTACCTTAGATTGAGTATCTCTTGGATTCCTTAATTAGAATCTTCGTGGTATAAGCTAGAATTGATGGCGGAATTCTTGAGAACCTGGAAGGTCTAAACCTTGTCTGTGGTATTCTGAGTAGGATTCAGGGATTGAATGACTGTGACGAGCTTCAAACTCGCAATTGTGGGGCGTTAGTGACAGATGCAAAAAAATTACTGGATTCTATTCCGACATGATCGAGAACCGACAGATGAATAGCCATGCTGTGATAGAGCGCATTGAGCATTTTCACTGAGAGGACGGGTTTGTAGCCATTGACAACGGTGATGCCCAACATACAGCTTGCCATGGAAAGAAGTAAGAAGGATTGGATGAAGACAGTAGGAAAGCAGAGAGACGGAAGGGACAAAGCATCTCCATACGCTTATCTGAAATTCTCACCAATGAATTACATAAGTATCTCTATCTTTATTTTATGTTTTATTTATCTTTTAATCATTAATCCTCCATAACCATTTGAATCCGCCTGACTGAGATTTACAAGATGACCATAGCTTGCTTCATACCAACAATCTCCGAGGGATCGACCCTTACTCGTGTAAGGTTTATTACTTGGACGACCCAGTGCACTTGCTGGTTAGTTGTGCGAAGTTGTGATAAAGGGTTAAGATTGCAATTGAGCGTACCATGTTGATGGCGCCATTGATGATCACAATTTCGTGCACCATGATACCTGGGTAGTAGTAAGGGTCGTGGTTCGTCCCGCTTGCTCCGGGTCATCATTTGAGAATTAGTAATAATGAAGAGTGATTCTGAATGAATGTGTATTTGTGATACCTGGGTACTAGAAAGGGTCATGGTTCGTCTCGTTTGCTCTGGGTCATCGTTTGAGAAGTGGTAATAATGAAGAGTGATTCTGAATGAATGTGTATTTGTGATACCTAGGTAGTAGCAAGGGTCGTGGTTCGTCCCGCTTGCTCTGGGTCATCGTTTGAGAATCGGTAATAATGAAGAGTGATTATGAATGAATGTGGTAAATGAATAATGATGGAAAATGTTGAATGTGAGTTGATGAGCGAATATTTTATACGCTTTTTGGGGGTAATTTCCTGTAGTTTTTAGTATGTTTTAGTTAGTTTTTAGTATATTTTATTATTTTTTAGGAAAAATTCATATTTCTGGACTTTACTATGAGTTTGTGTGTTTTTCTATGATTTCAGGTATTTTCTGGCTAAAATTGAAGGATCTGAGCAAAAATCTGATTCAGGCTGAAAAAGGACTACTGATGCTGTTGGATTTTGACCTCCCTGCACTCGGAATGAATTTTCTGAAGCTATAGGAGTCCAATTGGCGCGCGCTCAATTGCGTTGGAAAGTAGACATCCAGGACTTTCCAGAAATATATAATAGTTCATACTTTTCTCTATGATAAGTGATGTAAACTGGCGTTTGACGCTAATTACATGTTCCATTCTGGCGTTAAACACCAGAAACAGGTTGCAAGTTGGAGTTAAACGCCAGAAATAGGTTACTACCTGGCGTTTAACTCTAAAAATAGCCTATGCATGAGTAAAGCTCAAAGCTCAGCCCCAGCACACACCAAGTGGGCCCCAGAAGTGGATTTCTGCACTATCTATCTCAGTTTACTCATTTTCTGTAAACCTAGGTTACTAGTTTAGTATTTAAACAACTTTTAGAGATTTATTTTGTACCTCATGACATTTTAGATCTAAACTTTTTATCTTTGACGACATGAGTCTCTAAAACTCCATTGTTGGGGGTGAGGAGCTCTGCTGTGTCTCGATGAATTAATGCAATTATTTCTGTTTTCTATTCAAACACGCTTGTTTCTATCTAAGATATTCATTCGCACTTCAATATGAAAAAGGTGATGATCCGTGACACACATTACCATTCTCAACCTATGAACGCGTGCCTGACAACCACCTCCGTTCTACCTTCGATTGAATGAGTATCTCTTGGATTCCTTAATCAGAATCTTCGTGGTATAAGCTAGAATCCATTGGCAGCATTCTTGAGAATCCGGAAAGTCTAAACCTTGTCTGTGGTATTTTGAGTAGGATTCAGGGATTGAATGACTGTGACGAGCTTCAAACTCACAAGGATTGGGTGTAGTGACAGATGCAAAAGGATCAATGGATCCTATTCCAACATGAGTGAGAACCGATGGATGATTAGCCGTGCGGTGACAGCGCACCTGGACCATTTTCACTGAGAGGACGAATGGTAGCCATTGACAACGGTGATCCACCAACACACAGCTTGCCATAGAAGGAACCTTGCATGCGTGAAGACGAAGACAGGAAGAAAGCAGAGATTCAGAAGACAAAGCATCTCCAAAACTCCAACATATTCTCCATTACTGCATAACAAGTATTATTTAATCCATGCTTTTTATTTACTATCAATCAAAAATGAGAATTATTATTATCTTGACTAAGAGTTACAAGATAACCATAGCTTGCTTCAAGCCAACAATCTCCGTGGGATTCGACCCTTACTCACATAAGGTATTACTTGGACGACCCAGTGCACTTGCTGGTTAGTGGTACGAGTTGTGAAAAGTGTGATTTACAATTTCGTGCACCAAGTTTTTGGTGCCGTTGCCAGGAATTGTTCGAGTTTGGACAACTGACGGTTTATTTTGTTACTTAGATTAGGAATAATTTATTTTGTTGTGTTTAGAGTCACTAGGTTCGAGTCTTTTTATTTTTAATTTTTAATTTTTTCTTTGAGTCCAATTTCTTGATTTAAGTTTGGTGTCAATTGCATGCTTTGTGTTCCTTCAATTTTTCAAAAATAGTCTCTCGGTTTAGTTCCTGCATTTTTTGAATGTGTCTATGTTCTTGTAAATAAGTGCTCCTTTGAGTCTTTCTTTATAAAATCTTTTCGAAAATAATTTTTCTTTATTCAATTCTTGTTCCAATTTTTAAGTTTAGTGTTTTTTTATTTTCCTTGTGATTTTCGAAAATTTGTTTTGGTTTTTGATGAGCGGATAATTTGTACGCTTTTTGGCATTGTTTTTAGTATGTTTTTAGTATGATCTAGTTAGTTTTTAGTATATTTTTATTAGTTTTTAGTTAAAATTCACTTTTCTGGACTTTACTATGAGTTTGTGTGTTTTTCTGTGATTTCAGGTATTTTCTGGCTGAAATTGAGGGACCTGAGCAAAAATCTGATTTAGAGACTAAAAAGGACTGCAGATGCTGTTGGATTCTGACCTCCCTGCACTTGAAGTAGATTTTCTGGAGCTACAGAAGCCCAATTGGCGCGCTCTCAACGGTGTTGGAAAGTAGACATCCTGGGCTTTCCAGCAATATATGATAGTCCATACTTTGCCCAAGATTTGATGGCCCAAACCGGCGTTCAAAGTCACCCTCAGAATTTCCAGCGTTAAACGCCGGAACTGGCACAAGAATGGGAGTTAAACGCTCAAACTGGCACAAAAGCTGGCGTTTAACTCCAAGAAGAGTCTCTACACGAAAATGCTTCAATGCTCAGCCCAAGCACACACCAAGTGGGCCCGGAAGTGGATTTTTATGTCATTTACTCATCTCTGTAAACCCTAGGCTACTAGTTCTCTATAAGTAGGACCTTTTACTATTGTATTTAGGGCTTTTGATCATGTTTTTATGATTGAACCCTCTTTGGGAGGCTGGCCATTCGGCCATGCCTAGACCTTGTTCTTATGTATTTTCAACGGTG
>NC_029772.3:52660340-52660836 GCF_000817695.3 Arachis duranensis | reverse complement strand
TGATTCCTGGAATTCTCATTAAGAATTTTGATACCTTTATTTTCTTTTTCCACTTAATTTTCGAAAAAGCACAAAAAAAAGTACAAAATCATAAAATCCAAAAATATATATGTTTCTTGTTGAGTCTAGTGTCTCATTTTAAGTTTGGTGTCAATTGCATGTTTCTGTTCTTTTTGCATTCATGCATTTGTCTTCATTTAATCTTCAAGTTGTTCTTGATGATTTCTTACTCTGATCTTTGGATTCTCTTGACTTGAGTGTTTATGTGTCTCATATGCATTCTCATTAGTGTCAGTAGTATACAAACTGCTAAGTTTGGTGTCTTGCATGCATTGTTATTTGATTTTAGTTGCATCTTGATTATTCCTTACTATTAAAAATCCAAAAAAAATTTTAATTTGTGTCTTCTCAAGTCAATAATACAGAGAATTGAAGATTCAGAACATTCAGCAGAGGAATTGCACAGAAAAAGCTGGGCGTTCAAAACGCCCAGTGA
>NC_029772.3:52658929-52659552 GCF_000817695.3 Arachis duranensis | reverse complement strand
TATTTTTCAAATCATATCTTCTCAATCACATCTTTTTAAAATCAATCATATCTTCTTAACCACATCTTTTTCAAAATAGCTTTCAATCAAATCTTTTTTATTTCTAATTTCAAATTTTTTTTCAAAAATCACTTTACTTCTTTCTCAATCATGGTTTTCGAAAATTCTTAAAGTTTTTCAAAATGTTTTCAAAATCTTTTACTTAATTTTCGAAAATTACTTCCCCCCCTTTTCACATCCTTCTATTTATGGACTAACACTATTCCTTAATGCACAATTCGAACTCCATCTTCTTTGATAAGTTCGAATTTTCTACTTCTGCCTTCTATTTTTCTTTTCCTCTGACACCTCAAGGAATCTCTATACTGTGACATAGAGGATTCCATATTTCCTTGTTTTCTTATCTTTCATATGAGCAGGAGCAAAGACAAAAGCATTCTTGTTGAGGCTGATCCTGAACCTGAAAGGACCTTGAAGCGAAAGCTAAGAGAAGCTAAGGCACAACTCTCTGTAGAGAACCTAACCGAATTCTTCAAAGAAGAAGAACACATGGCAGCCGAAAACAACAACAATGCCAACAATGCAAGGAAGGTGCTGGGTGACTTTACTGCACCTACTCCCGA
>NC_029772.3:52657217-52657597 GCF_000817695.3 Arachis duranensis | reverse complement strand
TAAAAGAGACAAGATCCTGGGAAGTTTTCAATACCTTGTACCATAGGCACCATGACCTTCAAGAAGGCCTTGTGTGACCTAGGGTCAAGTGTAAACCTCATGCCTCTCTCTGTAATGGAGAAGCTAGGGATCTTTGAGGTGCAAGCTGCAAAAATCTCACTAGAGATGGCATACAACTCAAGAAAACAAGCTTATGGACTTGTAGAGGATGTTCTGGTAAAAGTTGAAGACCATTACATCCCTGCTGATTTCATAATCCTAGAGACTGGGAAGTGCATGGATGAATCCATCATCCTTGGCAGACCCTTCCTAGCCACGGCAAAGGCTGTGATTGATGTTGACAGAGGAGAATTGATCATTCAAGTGAATGAAGAATCCTT
>NC_029772.3:52656136-52656814 GCF_000817695.3 Arachis duranensis | reverse complement strand
CAGCACACCCTGGAGGAAGAACCCACTGGCGTTTAAACGCCAGTGAGGCTAGCAGATGGGCGTTTAACGCCAGAAAGGGGCACCAGACTGGCGTTAAACGCCAGAAAAGGGCAAGTACTTGGCGTTAAACACCAGAAATGGGCACCAGCCCGGCGTTTAACGCCAGAATTGGCTCAAAACGCATTTTTGCATGCCATTTGGTGCAGGGATGACTTTTCCTTGACACCTCAGGATCTGTGGACCCCACCTACCCCACCACTCTCTCTCTTCTTCACCCATTCACCAATCACCTCAACTCCTCTTCCCAAAAACCCTTCACCTATCAAATCCCATCTTTCTCTTCACCACTCACATCCATCCTTCATAAAACCCCACCTACCTCACCATTCAAATTCAAACCACTTTCCCACCCAAACCCTCCCATACATGACCGAAACATCACCATCCCCCCACTTCTATACAAACCCATCTTCACCCCTTCATTTTCACACAACCTAAACACTACTTCTCTCCCCTTGGCCGAACACAAAGCCATTCCCTTCTTTCTCATTTCTTCTTCTTCTACTCTCTTCTTTCTTCTTTTGCTCGAGGACGAGCAAACCTTTTAAGTTTGGTGTGGTAAAAGCATTGCTTTTTGTTTTTCCATAACCATTTATGGCATCCAAGGCCGGAGAAACC
>NC_029772.3:52614507-52653138 GCF_000817695.3 Arachis duranensis | reverse complement strand
AGCTTGCCATGGAAAGGAGTAAGAAGGATTGGATGAAGACAGTAGGAAAGCAGAGAGATGGAAGGGACAGCATCTTCATACGCTTATCTGAAATTCCCACCAATGAATTACATAAGTATCTCTATCTTTATCTTTATGTTTTATTCGTATATCATTCATATCCATTTGAGTTTGCCTGACTAAGATTTACAAGGTGACCATAGCTTGCTTCATACCAACAATCTCTGTGGGATCGACCCTTACTCGCGTAAGGTTTATTACTTGGACGACCCAGTACACTTGCTGGTTAGTTGTGCGAAGTTGTGTTTATGCCATGGTATTGAACACCAAGTTTTTGGATTCATTACCGGGGATTATTTGATTTGTGAAAAGTATTGATCACAATTTCGCGCTATCAAGTTTTTGGCGCCGTTGCCGGGGATTGTTCGAGTTGGCATTAAACGCCCAAGAGAAGCTTAGTTCTGGCATTCAAATGCCAGAAACAGGTAAGGAGTTGGCGTCCAATGCCAATCCAGCTTCCAACCCTAGCATTCAAATGCCAGTGAGGGATCAGACACATACAAGTGCTGATAGCAACCCCTCTAAAAAGGTTTCTCCAACCACATCTGTACGAAATAAACCTGCAGCAACTAATATTGAGGAATACAAAGCCAAAATGCCTTATCCTCAGAAACTCTGCTAAGCAGAACAGGATAAGCAATTTGCCCGCTTTGTAGACTATCTTAGGACTCTTGAAATAAAGATTCCGTTTGCAGAGGCACTTGAGCAAATACCCTCTTATGCTAAGTTCATGAAAGAGATCTTAAGTCATAAGAAGGATTGGAGAGAAACTGAAAAAGTTTACCTCACTAAAGAATGCAGTGCAGTCATTCTGAAAAGCTTACCAGAGAAGCTTAAGGATCCTAGAAGCTTTATGATACCATGCACATTAGAGGGCACTTGTACCAAGACAGCTCTATGTGATCTTGGGGCAAGTATCAACCTAGTACCTGAATCCACTATCAGAAAGCTTGGCTTGGCAGAAGAAATCAAACCAACCAGGATCTGTCTTTAACTTGCTTATGACTCCATTAAATACCCATTAGGCATAATTGAAGATGTGATTGTCACAGTTGGGCCATTTGCATTTCCCACTGATTTTGTAGTGCTGGAGTTGGAGGAGCACAATAATGCAACTCTCATCCTAGGAAGACCTTTCCTAGCAACTGGACGAACCCTCATTGATGTCGAAAAAGGGGAAGTGACCCTGAGAGTCAATGAGGATGTGTTCAGGCTGAATGCTATTGAAGCAATGAAGTATCCAAACACATCAAATGACTGCATGAGCGTTGATGTTATTGACTCCCTGGTAGAGGAGATCAATATGGCTGAGAGTCTCGAGTCAGAGCTAGAGAATATCTTTAAAGATGTTCAGCCTGATCTTGAGGAATCAGAGAGAATAATAGAACCTCTGAAAACCCCTCAGGAAGAGGAGAAACCTCCTAAACCCGAGTTCAAACCATTGCCACCATCCCTAAAATATGCATTTTTTGGAGAAGGTGACACTTTTTCTGTAATCATAAGCTCTGCCTTAGAGCCACAGGAAGAGGAAGCACTAATTTGAGTGCTAAGGACACACAAGACAACTCTTGGGTGGTCCATCAGTAATCTTAAGGGCATTAGCCCAGCCAGATACATACACAAGATCCTATTGGAGGATGATGCTAAGCTAGTGGTTCAACCACAGAGGCGGCTGAATCCAACTATGAAGGATGTGGTGCAAAAGGAGGTCACTAAATTACTAGAGGCTGTGATTATTTATCCTATTTCTGATAGCCTCTGGGTGAGCCCTGTCCAAGTTATCCCCCAAGAAGGGAGGCATGATAGTAGTTCATAATGAAAAGAATGAACTGGTTCCTACAAGAACAGTTACAGGTTGGCGCATGTGTATTGACTACAGAAGACTCAATACAGCCACCAGAAAGGATTATTTTCCTTTACCATTCATAGACCATATGCTAGAAAGACTAGCAGGTCATAATTACTACTGCTTTCTGGATGGCTACTCAGGTTACAACCAGATTGCAGTAGATCCCCAGGATCAAGAGAAAACAGCATTCACATGTCCATCTGGAGTGTTTGCTTATAGAAGGATTCCATTTGGTCTGTGTAATGCACCTGCAACCTTTCAGAGGTGCATGCTCTCTATTTTCTCTGATATGGTGGAAAAGTTTTTGGAAGTCTTCATGGACGACTTTTCAGTATTTGGAGACTCATTCAGCTCTTGTCTTGACCATCTAACACTTGTTCTGAAAAGGTGCCAATAGACTAACCTGGTTTTAAACTGGGAAAAATGTCACTTTATGGTGACTGAAGGAATTGTCCTTAAGCATAAAATTTCGAACAAAGGAATAGAGGTGGATCAAGCTAAGGTAGAGGTAATTGAAAAATTACCACTACCTACCAATATTAAAGCAATCAGAAGCTTTCTGGGGCATGCAGGATTCTATAGGAGGTTTATAAAAGATTTTTTAAAAATTGCAAAACCTCTGAGTAATCTGTTAGCTGCTGACACGCCATTTATCTTTGATAAGGAGTGTCTACAGGCGTTTGAGACTCTGAAAGCTAAGCTGGTCACAGCACCAGTCATCTCTGCACCAGACTAGACATTACCATTTGAACTAATGTGTGATGCCAATGACCATGCCATTGGTGCAGTGTTGGGACAAAGGCATGACAAGCTTCTACACGTCATTTATTATGCCAGTCGTGTTTTAAATGACGCACAAAAGAACTACACGACCACAGAAAAAGAGTTACTTGCAGTGGTTTACGCCATTGACAAGTTCAGATCTTATTTAGTAGGATCAAAAGTGATTGTGTACACTGACCATGCTGCTCTTAAATATCTACTCACAAAGCAAGATTCAAAACCCAGACTCATAAGATGGGTGTTACTTCTGCAAGAGTTTGATATAGAAATAAGAGACAGAAAAGGAACAGAGAATCATGTAGCAGATCACCTGTCCCAAATAGAACCAGTAGAAGGGGCGTCCCTCCCTCTTACTGAGATCTCTGAAACCTTTTCGGATGAGCAACTCTTTGCCATCTAGGAAGTACCATGGTTTGCAGACATTGCAAACTACAAGGCTGTGAGATTCATACCCAAAGAGTATAGTAGGCAGCAATCAAAGAGTGATCTCGGATGCAAAGTACTATCTGTGGGATGAACCATATCTCTTCAAGAGATGTACAGACAGAATGATCCGTAGATGTGTGCCTAAAGAAGAAGCACAGAAGATCCTCTGCATTGCCATGGATCACAGTATGGAGGACATTTTAGAAGTGAGCGAACAGTCACAAGAGTCCTCTAATGTGGCTTCTATTGGCCTACTCTCTATAAAAACTCCCGAGAATTTGTACGTAATTGTGACAGTTGCCAAAGATCTGGCAATTTGCCTCATGGTTATGCCATGCCTTAACAAAGGATCTTGGAGATTGAGTTGTTTGATGTATGGGGTATTGACTTCATGGGGCCTTTCCCACCATCATACTCAAACACTTATATTTTGGTGACAGTGGATTATGTATCCAAATGGGTGGAGGCTATTGCAACACCCACTAATGATACTAAGACAGTGCTAAAATTCCTCCAGAAATATATTTTCAGCAGATTTGGTGTCTCTAGAGTACTAATCAGTGATGGGGCGCTCATTTCTGCAATAAACAGCTTTACTCTGTTATTGTTTGATATGGAGTTAGCCACAGGGTGGTAACTCCATATCATCCACAGACAAATGGGCAAGCTGAAGTCTCTAATAGAGAACTTAAAAGAATAATGGAACGGACTGTGATTAACCGTAGAAGGGATTGGGCAAGAAGCTTGGATGATGCTCTGTGGGCATACAGAACAGCATTCAAGACTCCTATAGGGACCTCTCCATACCAGCTTGTGTATGGAAAATCCTGTCACTTGCCAGTGGAACTGGAACACAAGGCCTACTGGGCAACCAGATTCCTAAACCTTGATGCCAAGTTAGCTGGAGAAAAACGATTGCTCCAGTTAAATGAGCTAGAGGAATTCAAACTCAATGCTTTCGAAAATGCAAAAATTTACAAAGAGAAAGCAAAATGATGGCAAGATAAGAAGCTGTCATCCAGAGTCTTTGAGCCAGGGAAGAGAGTTCTGCTGTTTAACTCTAGGCTAAAATTATTCCCCGAAAAGTTGAAATCCCGGTGGAGAGGACCATATGTGATTATAGGTGTGTCACCATATGGATATGTAGAGCTTCAGGATAATGTCTCTAACAAAAAATTCATTGTTAATAGACAGAGAGTCAAACATTATCTTGAAAGCAATTTTGAGCAAGAATGCTCAAAACTGAGACTTGATTAGAGCTCAGTAATAGTCCAGCTAAAGACAATAAAGAAGCGCTTGCTGGGAGGCAACCCAGACATTAACAAAGCTTATTTGTTGATTAAATGAAAATTTTACGGGTTCATATTAATTATCTTCAAGGTAAAGCATCAATTGCATGAGTTCACAGAGTTACAGAAGGATTCAGAGGATAAAACAGCAAAAAGAAGCTCATTGGTGCGAAAACGCCAGTAAAAGCTGTTTTGGGCGTTAAACGCCCAAAAGAAGCATCTACTGGGCGTTTAACACCAGTAGGGATAGCCATTTGGGCGTTAAACGCCAGAATGGATACAATTCTGGGCGTTTAACGCCAGATTTGCAGCATCCTGGGTATTCAGAAAAACGTCCAGTGATAAAAGATTTTCTGGCATTTAACGCCAGCCAGAAGCTATAGCTGGGCGTTAAAAGCCCAGGAAAAGCTACAGATGGGTGTTAAACGCCCAGAACATGCAGCAGTTGGGCGTTTAACGCCAGGATTGTGGGGAGAAGGTAACTTTGTTTACACTTCAAATTTTTTCCATTTTTCATGTTTCAATTCATGATTTCTTGCATAAACATGTTACAAACTCTTATCTTTCAACTTCAATTTCGAAAAATTTTTAATCCTAAACATATTTCTTAATTTTTCTTCAATATCTTTTCAAACCTTTTTCAAAACTCATTTATCTTTTTGAATTCTTTTCAAATCTTTTTAAATTCTTCTCAAATCTTTTTAAACTCATCATATCTTCTTTTCAAAATTCAGATTTATCTTTTTCAAATATCTTTCATATCTTTTCAATTTTAAATTATATCTTTTTCCTATCATACTTATCTTTTTTACAAATCATATCTTCTATCCTATCTTTTTCAAAAATTTTCGAAAACCCACCCCCTTCCCTTTAAATCCGCGTTCGGCCTCCCTTCTCTTCTCCACAATTCAAACTTGGCTCTCCCTCTATTCCTCTCATTTCCTTTCTTTTGCTTGAGGACAAGCAAACCTCTAAGTTTGGTGTGTTTATCCGTGATCACTAAACCAATACCCACTAAGATCATGGCTCCTAAAGGAAAACAAACCACTCCAAGAGGCAAGAAAGAGAATATTCCAAAACCACTTTAGAATCAAGGGAAGTTTTTAACCAAAGATCATTCAGACCATTACTACAAAATAATGGGTCTAAGGTTAGTGATCCTGGAAGTTAAATTCGATATGAAAGAAGACGAATATCCGGAGATCCAAGAGCAAATTCGAAACAGGAGCTGGGAAATCCTAGCTAATCCTGAAATAAAGGTGGGAAGAAACATGGTTCAGGAATTCTACTCTAATCTATGGCAAACAGACAGGTAGAGAATAGCTAGAACCACCTTCTATGACTTTCGAACTCTGGTCAGAGGGAAGATTGTTCACTTCTACCCTGACAAAATAAGAGAGATCTTCAAGCTGCCTCAACTGCAAGATGACCCAGACTCCTTTAGTAGTAGAATGATGAGAACAAATAAGAGCTTGGACAAAATTCTAGAGGACATATGCCTCCCTGGAACAACGTGGACAACCAACACAAAGGGTGTCCCAAACCAACTCAAGAGAGGAGATCTCAAACCAGTCGCCAAAGGCTGGCTGGACTTCATTGGGCGTTCTATATTGCCCACTAGCAACCACTCTGAAGTCACTATCAAAAGAGCAGTAATGATCCATTGCATTATGTTGGGAAAAGAAGTGAAAGTTCATTAGCTGATTTCTTGTGAACTTTACACAATTGCAAACAAGAACTCCAAAGATGCCAAATTGGCTTATCCAAGCTTAATCTCTATGCTATGTAAAGATGATGGGGTAAAGATGGGAATAAATGAGTATATCTCAGTTGAGTAACCAATCACCAAAAAGTCAATCGAAGGACAACAAGTGCAGGACGACCCCATCAAGAGGAAAGCACAGGAGTTCCTCCCGGAAATCCCTCAAATTGAATACTGGGAGCGTCTTGAAGCATCTGTTACCAAGTTGCAAGAAGCTATGGACCAACTAAAGGAAGAACAGCAAAATCAAAATAGCATGCTTTGCAAACTGCTTGGGAAACAAGAAGAGCAAGGGCGTGAACTGAAGGAACTGAAGCGTTAGAAGCTATCTCTTGAAAGGCCAAGCACCCTACAGACTAAAGGAGCATCCACCTCCTAAAATAAAAGTTGTTGAGTCCTAATCTTAGCCTTAACTCTATGATAATTGTTCTTATTAGGAATTTACCTTAGAAGTTATATATGAGTAGTAGTAATTAGTATCTTTATTTTGATTTTATCTCTAATTAAGCTATAATTTATTTTTCTCATCATCATCAAACATGAATAAAATAGTAGATTTTTAGAATAAGGAGGCAAT
Organism: Arachis duranensis; assembly: GCF_000817695.3. Taxonomy (NCBI): domain Eukaryota; kingdom Viridiplantae; phylum Streptophyta; class Magnoliopsida; order Fabales; family Fabaceae; genus Arachis; species Arachis duranensis. The sequence continues at coordinate 52,646,392 of NC_029772.3, read as the reverse complement.
ATTTTTTCGAGTTTTTAATAAGGAAAATTCAAATTATTTATATGTGGTGGCAATACATTTTGTCTTCTGAATGAATGCCTGAACAGTGCATAATTTTGATAGTGGAGTTTATGAATGTTAAATCTGTTGGCTCTTGAAGGAATGATGAACAAGAGAAATATTATTGATGATCTGAAAAATCATGAAATTGATTCTTGAAGCAAGAAAAAGCAGTGAAAAACAAAGCTTGCAAAAAAAAAAAGCAAGTAGAAAAAGGCAATATCCCCTTAAACCAAAAGGCAAGGGCAAAAAGGATCCAAAATTTTGAGCATCAATAGAAAGGAGGGCCTAAAGGAATAAAATCCTGGCCTAAGCGGCTAAATCAAGCTGTCCCTAACCATGTGCTTATGTCATGAAGGTCCAGGTGAAGAGCTTGAGACTGAGTGGTTAAAGTCGTGATCCAAAGCAAAAGAGTGTGTCTAAGAACTCTGGACACCTCTAACTGGGGACTTTAGCAAAGCTAAGTCACAATCTGAAAAGGTTCACCCAGTTATGTGTCTGTGGCATTTATGTATCTAGTGGTAATACTGGAAAACAAAATACTTAGGTAGCGTTTGTTTTGAGGTACTGAAACAGAGACTGAGAGACTGAGACTCAGTATCGTGTTTGTTAGTTCAGAGACTGGTACTAAAATTTCTGTTTCTGTCTCTAAAATTTCAGTATTTTAGTACCTCCAAAAAGTAGGGACACAGGGGACTGAAATTTTTAAAGATGGAGACTGAAACTTTAATAACATTTTATACCTAAAATACTTTCATTTCAATTAATTAATTTTAATTTTATCTTTTGTGAAAATTAAATTAGAGTTTCATTCTTGTTTTAATTCCTGTCTCCCATTTTACACCAAACAGAATACTGAGATTTATTTCAATCCCTGTCTCTTAGTCTCTATCTCTCAGTATCAGTCTTTCCGTCTCTGTCTCTCCACCAAACGCTACCTTAGGGTCACAGCCAAGACTCATAAGTAACTGTATTCAAGAATCAACATACTGAAATAGGAGAACCAATAACATTATCTGAATTCTGAGTTCCTATGGATGCCAATCATTCTGAATTTCAAAGGATAAAGTGAGATGCCAAAACTGTTCGGAAGCAAAAAGCTACTAGTCCCGCTCATCTAATTAGAATCTGAGCTTCACATAAAACTCTAAGATATTATTGCTTCTTGATTTCTCTTTATCCTATTTTATTTATCTAGTTGCTTGGGGAAAAGAAACAGTTTAAGTTTGGTGTTGTGATGAGCGGATATTTTATACGCTTTTTGGGGGTAATTTCATGTAGTTTCACAACTAGAAAATGAATTAATACAGACAGATTTACAGACGGATTTAGTCTTCATTACAGACGAATTTTTGGTTACCAACGAAATTACCGACGGATTTTGTCCCTCTGTAAAAGCCCCGTCAGAAATTATTTACCGACGGATTTTTTCCGTCGGAAAATTACAGACGGATTTTTAGCAGTTAACGATGGATTTTCCCTCTGTAAATTTTCTATCCATTTCCCAAAGGCGACGAACTTTCCGATGGATTTTCCGTCTGTAATTACAGATGGATTTTCAGACAGATTTTCTGTCTGTAATTACAGATGAATTTTCCGACAGATTTTTCGTCTGTAATTAAAGACATTTTCCGATAGATTTTCCGTCTCTAATTTGAACTTTGGAAAATCATCCCACGTTCTGATTATAGACAGAAAATCCGTCTGTAAATCCGTCAGTAAGATAAAATAGAATTTTTTTTTAGATTTTTCCATTGCAAAATGAATACTTTAGATTTGTTTTTTAAATTTACTTCATCAAACACTATAAATTGAAAAAAGAAAGCCAAAAATCACATAAATAAACATAATATTCATTGCATGATACCTATAAAATTGGATGTTATTTTTCAACATCATTGGCTAATATCTCATTGTCTTAATAAAAAGATACCCAAAAAGAATAAGATGATCATCCCAATGTTACATGAATGTCACAAATTACACTTAGCACTTAAAGATAGACTAATCTAAAATATTAATAGATAATTAAGTTGCATTGGCAGCATCAAGCTCCATATTAAAAGTTAATTTTGACATCTCCTGACTGAAATAGAATTAAAATCCAAATTAGAATTGGAGTGAATTGGAATGCTTGAATAAAAATAAAGCATATTATTTAAAGCATTTTGCACTCAGGAAGTAGTTTGCATGAACAATTTTCTATAAAAGAATCGGTATATAGAGAATCACATCTCTTCTTAGAAAGCAAGAACCATGAGCTTCTTAAAGGAGGGTAAAGGAGGAACTGTAGTAAAATTTGGAGACATAATACCTCCACATAGTAGCTAAATGCTTGCTAAGTAGTAGCATTATCCAAAATAAAGTATACCTGCCATAACAAAGTACAATCATATACTTTAATACCAAAATATACGAAGAGCTAAACAAAAACTCTCAATTGAACCATTATCAAATAGTGGTTGTATACTTTAATGCCCCATTATCACCGCCAACTTCACTTCTCTATATTAAATGTACACATGACAAATTTTGCTTCACTCATAAAGGTACCTCTAGAACAATCTATGCCAAATAATCAAAACAGAAAAAACAGAGAGAACAACAAAAATAAACAGAGATCAAAACAACTTAATTGGTACCTCTCTCCTTTCCATTCCCAGTTTCAATTGGTACTGCATAAGCCAAAATAATTGAAACATTTAAAGGGTTCTTAACTGAGTGCGGAATGAAAAAGAACATTTGAAAGAACTCACATGGGCTAGGCAAAGTCAAACCAGCAAGAAGCCTAGGCACAACAATAGCAGGATGATTCTGCACATGCGCCAGAAAACCCTCAGACAGTTCAGAAAATACAATATCATCGTAAGATTCAACTAGGAATATCTAAATAACTAATATTCAACCAGTCACCATGATAACACAAAAGCACCAAAAGGCAACAATTAAAACTCACAGGTGGTAGGAGCTGCTCATTTAATCACCTCCATTGGTGACTGGATATGGTACAAGTCTCATGCCTTTACACCCATGTCAGATTAACAAGGTCTTGCATTGCAGGTGCATTTTCATTCCATGAACACATTTTTAATAAGGATCGTTAGCCTCAAACTAGTTGTGCTTGTACCTGAAAAAGAATTTGAATGAGATATTGAAAGCAAGTATAAATCAGGATGCAAAAAAACTACCAACGTTAGAAAGAAGTTAATACTTTATGTCGCTTATCTCATCCCTCTCTCAATACAACATACAAATAAGAGTCTTTTTATCGGTATATTGATACCGAAACTAAAGTCTGAGATAAGAAGGGAGTCTTTTTATCGGTATATGAATAGACGAACATGGCTCTTTCATTTGACAAAATGCAATCAATTGAAAAAGAAAATACCGAAGGGAGTGCCAATCTAATATTTTAAAACTTCAAATCTATAAAAAATTATCTCTCCGTTTTAACAAAAGAAGCAACATTAAGACACAAACTTATGGATACAGCATGGAGATACAGTTAGCTCATTGTACAGTAACAGAGCAAGAGAAGAGTTACAGAAAAATTTAATGATTCAAACCAAATCTTTTTTTTAAAAAAAAGGTTTAATACATTCCTATAGAATATTACACTTTAATTATGATAGAATAAGATATATGACTGAATATGTTTAGTGTACTATCACGATTTCGCTTGAAAATGTAGAAGTGTACCTATTCCTATTGCAGTATATATATATAGTGCTCAATGCTAAAAGGCTTCTATCCTAAAGCAAGTATTGAAGCTAAGTTCTAAGCAACGTGTCTCATAGATATAGTTTCTCCGAGATTATATTCTTCCAATGAATTCAGTATATGACAATAGTAAATCCTACACCTCAAATTGCCTAGATGGTTTTGCTACCCTGATAAAGCAGAAATTAATAGATATAAACTTAGATGTATCAGTTTGGTAAAAAAGAACATACCAATCCAATTCCTATACCATAAACAAATCTCCCTATCACCAATATAGAAAGATTTGGAGCTAGTGCTATTACGAGTGCTCCGACAAGATATAACAATGCCGTTGAAACCAACTCCCTTCTTCTACCTAAAATTGAAGTTTGTCATAAACTTCCCCAGGAAAGGGGATATATAAAATGATAAGCAGTTAGAGGGATAATTACCTAAGTAGTCAGCAACATTGAAGGCCAAAACAGAACCAATTAAGGCACCATATAATGATCTACTAGTCTGCAAAAGACATCAAAATCAAATACCTAATGTTATGTTCAAGATAAATAATAATAAAAATGTACCAAAAACAAGGATCAAATTATAATTATAATAGAAACAAATTATAGCCATAACCTAAGAAACAAGTTAAAGAGTTAGACTAAACAAGCAATAATAGATACTATCTTTAATTTCTTCTATAAAATGACAAATTACACCAACAGTTGATAGCTTGATTTAGTTGCAATTTAATTTCTACCAAAAACAATGTATACATATAACAAAATTAGATCAAGCTAGCCATATATATTTTAGGCCCTAGTTAAGCTAATGATTGGTTTCAATTAGCTTTATGGTTTCAGAAAGGTTCATCAACTCATTGCACATGCAATTAATATTCCTTTTAACCACCCTACTAATTTGGATTGCTAGCAAAAACAACAACTAGTATTGGCAACGTAAGTGACTTGTAGCCATGTGTTAGAATTTGAAAAGAAGTAAATAAAGAGGTAATCTTGTCTTTATCTGCATCAAAATTGACTAAGTTCTTTGAAGCACGGTGGCATCCATCAAAATTGATTTGTTCATGCTGTTCAAAGACTTGGAGGACAAGAGAGTAAGTTACTTTATTCATTAACATAGATCTATTTTCTTTTCCAATTTTATTTAATCTTGCTCGGGTAATGATTAATTAAATCCATAGTTTAGTTAATTTGTATGTTATTATTACATATATTTGTTTCACTAGTATTTCTAGAAAAGCATATTAGACAGTAAGGTAAGAAAACAAAAATGTCGAAAGACTGAAAATAGTCACAAAGCTAAGCACATAGAACTAAATAACAGATGCAGTTATATAGCACAAAGAATTTCTTTGAAGCATACTTACATGGATTATAAGAACAGGACAATTAACTAATGGAATTTTGTCGATATTCTGCAGAACACAACTCAAAGAGCTCAAATTAGATCAAGGAGTATGAATGAGGAAATGATTAGAAATAGAAAAATGTATACTACCTTATATATGTCGAACCAGCATGTGTGCTTGACCGGATACATGACCCTTAAGCCAGAAAGTATGGGACTATGCAGAACAACGGCTCTTAATTGAGGCAACCTAGCTGCAAACTCTGACAAGCTTAATTTTCAATGTATGTTTCAAATTATTCAGTATCACTAGAAAGAGTTTTATCCAACTAATATTATTAACTAAAGTTTGTCTGGACAATTCATAGAAATAAAAAATAAAAAGAGAATATTAATAGTTAAAAGAAGAAGAGATGAATGAAAGAGTTAGAAGTACCTTCCAACATCACCAGGCTTGACCAAACCAGAATTAACCCTAAGACATGGAACAGAAGCAGCAGTCTTGATCAAAAGTCTTAATCTTTACTTTATTTATAATTGGAACACATTAAAAAGGGAAAAATAATAATCCAATATTTTAGAGAAATCTAGTGCAAGGTTGTCCTAACTTACAGGGAGGATCCCAATAGTATGATGTATAAATAAATGATAAGAGAAATATCTGAGAAATTCAAATTATAACCATATTTTCATGTTACTGTCTTGACTGAAAAAGATTCTGAAAGAACAGTTGTAACACTGTCATGACATAAACATATTTAACTACCTGGGTTCTTGAAGGAACTAAATAATCCCAGGCACCTTCTGGCGTGGATTTAGACAGTATTGGAGTTTCAATCTACCTTATGACTAGAAAAGGGTAAAGATCAACACTGGAATACCAACCGCCAAGTATCAACAACCGAAGTAAAGTAGCAAGGGAAGGTGGAAACATGATAAATCATCAAAGAGAGAAAATAGCCGAAATGATGAACTAACAATCAGAGAACAGTACCTCAACAAAACCGTGGATGTTTTCTAGATATCTCCGAATGAGTTTAACAACTTTATGTCGCAGCAATATGTTGAGGCTCATTTGTTGCCGCCGTAGATCAAGGCATCGATACCTTCCAACAAGTAATCATAAACAATAGATCTCCAACAAGTAATAAGAAAAATAGAAAATACGAACGAATAGAAAAGTTAGGGTTTGCGATCTACCAGCTGCGCGAAGGGAATCTGACAAAGAAAGCATTGATCTGGAACGAAAAGAAGCTCAGAATCCGATGGCAACGGATCTTCTACGATGGCAGTGGAGGCTGTGTCTGTGTAGGGTCTGCGGTGGCTGCGCCGCTTAGGGGCTGCGAGACTGTGGGGGTTACGGGGAGCTGCGAGGACTGATGCGGGGGCTGCGTGGCTGCAGTGGTGGCAGAGACTGCGGTGGCTGTGGGCGGCGGGGTGCAGGGCGAAGAGTTGGAGGGATGAGCCTTCTACAGCATTCGAAAACTAGGTGTGAATGGAGTGTGAATGGAGCGTGATAAAACTAGGGTTTTCAATATTTCCGACCGATTTCATTTAAATTATAGACGAATTTTTTGTCTGTAATAATTTAATAAAATGCGCGTTTTCTCTACTTAATTACAGACGGATTTTTCGTCTGTAATCATTCCACGGAAAAAAAAATTAATTTTTTCGACGAAATTATTGACGGATTCTCTTTTCAGTCTGTAATTTATGCTTATCCATTTTTTTTGTTTTTCGACAAAAAACCCCTCTGAAATTCTCTCTTTATTTCCGTGGGATAAAATCCATCGGAAATATCCGTCTGTAATAACTAGTTTTCTAGTAGTGTTTTTAGTATGTTTTAGTTAGTTTTTAGTATATTTTTATTAGTTTTTAGGAAAAATTCATATTTCTGGACTTTACTATGAGTTTGTGTGTTTTTCTGTGATTTCAGGTATTTTCTAGCTGAAATTGAAGGATCTAAGCAAAAATCTGATTCAGGCTGAAAAAGGACTGCTGATGTTGTTGGATTCTGACCTCCCTGCACTTAGAATGAATTTTCTGAAGCTACTAGAGTCCAATTGGCGCGCTCTTAATTGCGTTGGAAAGTAGACATCCAGGGCTTTCTAGCAATATATAATAATCCATACTTTGCTTGAAGATAAACTACGTAAATTGGCGTTTGACGCCAATTCCATGTTCCATTCTGGCGTTAAATGCCAGAAACAGGTTGCAAGTTGGAGTTAAACGCCAGAAATAGGTTACAACCTGGCGTTCAACTCCAAAAAAAGCCTATGCACATGTAAAGCTCAAAGCTCAGCCCCAGCACACACCAAGTGGGCCCCAGAAGTGGATTTCTGCACTATCTATCTCAGTTTACTCATTTTCTATAAACCTAGGTCACTAGTTTAGTATTTAAACAACTTTTAGAGATTTATTTTGTACCTCATGACATTTTAGATCTGAACTTTTTATCTTTGACGGCATGAGTCTCTAAAACTCCATTGTTGGGGTGAGGAGCTCTTCTGTGTCTCGATGAATTAATGCAATTATTTCTGTTTTCTATTCGAACATGCTTGTTTCTATCTAAGATATTCTTTCGCACTTCAATATGAAGAAGGTGATGATCCGTGACACTCATCACCATTCTCAACCTATGAACGCGTGCCTGACAACCACATCCGTTCTACCTTCGATTGAATGAGTATCTCTTGGATTCCTTAATCAGAATTTTTGTGGTATAAGCTAGAATCCATTGGCAGCATTCTTGAGAATCCGAAAAGTCTAAACCTTGTCTGTGGTATTCTGAGTAGGATTCAGGGATTGAATGACTGTGACGAGTTTCAAACTCATAAAGGTTGGGCGTAGTGACAGACACAAAAGGATCAATGGATCCTATTCCAACATGAGTGAGAACCGACAGATGATTAGCCGTGCGGTGACAGCGCACCTGGACCATTTTCACTGAGAGGATGGATGGTAGCCATTGACAACGGTGATCCACCAACACACAGCTTGCCATAGAAGGAACCTTGCGTGCGTGAAGACGAAGACAGGAAGAAAGCAAAGATTCAGAAGACAAAACATCTCCAAAACACCAACATATTCTCCATTACTGCATAACAAGTATTATTTAATCCATGCTTTTTATTTACTATCAATCAAAACTGAGAATTATTATTATCCTGACTAAGAGTTACAAGATAACCATAGCTTGCTTCAAGCCAACAATCTCCGTGGGATTCGACCCTTACTCACGTAAGGTATTACTTGGATGACCCAGTGCACTTGCTGGTTAGTGGTACGAGTTGTGAAAAGTGTGATTTACAATTTTGTGCACCATGAGTATGCTTGTATTTTCTCTCTGGTTGTAAGGGTGACAGGGCACCGATACCCTCTAATGGTGATAGGGCACAGATACCCTCTAATGGTGACAAGACATGGATATCCTCTAATGATAATAAGGCACAACAGAGAGACTGTGCCCGAGTTAGCTACCAAACACGTCGGGTTGGCTTGATAACCAACAGATGATATCATCAGCCAGAAGGCAGGCATACAATCATTTACATATGCTTGAATTGTTTGGGTTTGCCTATTTGTTTTGGATTGCTATATCATATATGCTATGTTACTTGATTATGTGCTACTTGTGCTACTTATACCTCATTGTGTATTACTTGCCTGTATTGCTTGTGTTTGTACAACTGAGAAATCTCTCATACTGGTGTGGTTGACGTTGAGGGCTGTTTTTGTTGAAATGGAATGATGATATGATTAATTTAAAATGATGATTATTGAATGAGATAATTTTGAGCTCTCTAGGTAGATGTAGTGAAGTGATTTCCCTTGCTCCAGGTGAGGATATGAAATATTGATATAAAATTATTGAGATAGAATAACTGGTGATGGTTTGGCTTATGATCCTGATTCTGATTTGTTGGAGAGTTAGAAAGTTGGGAAGCATGAGGAAGAGGAATTAGGTTTAGCGTTCCCTTATGACAATTGCCTATTTATGGATTAGCGAGAATATAGGATGAATATTGGGTGAAAGGAAGTTTAGGATGCTTAATGAGTTTTTATTACAATGCATTGTATTTATTTGGCACTTTTATCGTACTGGGAATCCATGGGTCGGGGGTTCTCATTCCATATATATCTCTTATTTTTCAGATACAGGTCCAGGTACTCAGAAGTGAGCTGCGGTTCATCTGAGAGATGGCGAAGTTCTTTATATTCTCTACTTTATATTTTGCTTAGAATCTCTCCACCTTCAGTTTGAAATTCTTATATTATGTATTAAACTTTTTGAACTTGCCTATAGAGGCCCTTGTGTATCATTTGGGAGAGATTAGGAAATATAGTTGTCAAACTGCTTTTATACTGTACCCTACCCGACCTAAACTCCGCGGGTCGCGACTAGTGGCTATTTACTTATGTTATATATCTATATAATGCCCTTCTCTTATTCTCCTTAAGGCCTTTTCTGTATATCGCTTTCGACTTCATACTTTATCTTTTAGTTGTCGATGCGTGAGTGATACGACTTCGCGATTTTATTTTTATTCTTTTCAGACTTCTCGATTAATACTCCTTTCAATTTTGTAATTATATATAAAAAATCCCCCTTGAGAATCGTACCACCTTCTTATCATTGACTTAAGACTCGAGTATAAAAATTTGAATATTAGGGTGTACTGTCCCTCCTGTACAACCTCCGTCCCTGAATCTTCTTATTATTATTATCATTATTATTATTCGAGCTTTTTAATTTAATTTTTTAGAAAAATATAATTGGGTCTTTTTACTATTATTATTATTATACGAACAAAAATAATTTAATTTTTAAATCAATCTCTAGCTTTCTTAGATTTTATGCATATGAAAAAGTAGAAGATAAAATTGTAGAGAACATGGGTAATATTATTAGATAATGAATAATAATTGAGCTTGAACATTCTGTTTGGGTAGATTGTGGGTGTGGTCTATGTGACAAAATTTAAAAAAAAATTATTCATCAATTTGTTCCAAAAAAATTGGTCATTACAGGATTGGTCTAAGCAGACCATGTTGAGGTCGATCTGCAAATACATTTAATTTTGGATAAAAATTAGTATTTCTAACAAGTTCAATATAGATGTAATCTAAGCCATTCATTTGAAATATTTTTGCATAATCCTTTAAGGATTAGATTATTCTTTTTCCGCCAAAAACATTTCCTTTACAGAGATGTGTTGAAAGAAAAAGAATTTGAGAAAGATTCGTACTTATGGTGTGATGGTGGTGCATTAGAAAAGAGAAAAAATAAAAAAATATTTTTTTTTATTTTTTAAATAATTAATATCGTAAAAGTGAGTATTTAAATGATTTAAATAATAATAAATTTTTAAAAATAGGAAATCTAATTAATTAAAAGAATTAAAATAATATATTATTAAATTTAAAGACTGAATAAAGACTGAATTTTAAAGGACAAGTAACATTTAAAATAAAATGAATTAGAATTATTTATATAACTTACATATATAAGGACATTTACCTAAATTTTCTTTTGCAAAGATTTCACAAGTCTCCGTATAGCAGGTATGATGAATCCATACTTTACGATAATTTTTTGTTTGATTTGAGTGGATTTTATCACATAAACTTGCACTTATTTCCCTAAATAGCATGCTTTTGAGTTTTCCTCTGGAATTGTGCTGAATTATGAAAACATGCTCTTTTGTGCCTAAATTAGCCTATTTTATTCTATTTTCCTTCCATTTGATACCTTGATGTTGTTTGTGACTGATTTCAGATGTATAAGGTAGGGATGGCTTGGTGAAAATGGAAGAGGAGCATGCAAAGAGGAAAATTCATGAAGAAATGAGCATTTGGAGTTTTTCTGCAAGTGTGCGCACGCACAAGGAAGATTTGCAAGTGACGCGTACGCGTGGGAGTGAATTTTGTCAGCGACGCACACGCGTCGCCCACGCGTATGCGTGACGAGCGTCACGTGACCTCATTAATGCAAATTGCTGGGGGCGATTTTTGGTCCTCTAGGACCTAAATCCTGCTTGTTTCTGAGTCTATTTCATGTTGAATTGAAGCTTGGAGAAGGGGGGGAGCAAATTAGGGTTAATTTAGCATCATGTAGGTCATTTTCTAGAGAGAGAAGCTCCCCCTTCTCTCTAGAAATTAGGGTTCTTAGTTTACTTTCCTTGTAATTTTCCTTTTTAATTTTTGTTTTAATCTAGTTTCTTCTACCTTTCCTTGTTTTCTTGTCTTAATTTCCTTAGCTTATCTTGTCATTTTCTCCATTTTTGTCACTTTTATGTATTTGCACTCTTGTTACTTTAATTTACATTTAATGCAATTTTATGTATCATGCCTTTTTATTGTTTAATTGAGTTGTTATCTTACTTTCTTTGCTTTTGGTAGTTACAGAATTTATATTCTTTGTTATTTTACCATGCTTTATTTTCTTGCCTCCCAAATGTTTGATAAAATGCTTGGATTGGTTTCAGCCTAGTTTATCTCACTATTGGTTGGGATATTGGGTGTTTGGGTGAACTTGAGTGGTGGATGTCCATTCCACATTGTGTGAGGATGGTTAATTAATTTGGTTTCCCTTGACTCTAAGTGACCCATAAATAGTGTTGACTTAGGACTTAGGGATTGAGATTAATTATGCCTAGTTGACTTATCCTCGCTGTAGAGTTGACTAATTGGGATTAATTCACACACAATTACCATGTTTGTGGTCCACAATTAGGATAGCAAGCCCTAATTCACCCAATTCTCACCAAGAGCTCTTTTTAGTATTTAATTTCCATTTTTATTACTTTTACTTGCTTTGCATTTAATTCATTGCATGCATTTTTATTTTATTGTTATTTACATTTTCTTGCCATCATCCAACCCCCATTTTTCCTAATAGCCGATAAATGAGCATTTTTATTACAACTCCTAGGGAGAACAACCCGAGAGTCTAAATACTCTCGGTTATAATTGGTTTGAATTGTGACTATCTTTTGGATTTAACATTTGATTATGAGAATTAGTTGTTGATCTATACTATACTTTTAACGAATGATTTCTATTTTGAAAAAAATTCTAGATCGACGATAAATTCTCATTGTCAAATTTGGTGCCATTGTCGGAGAGTTGCAATGGTTTATGTTGTTGGCTATTGTGCATATGTAAATATTGTGAATAGCTTATTTTTGGTTGATGTACGTATGTTGTTTACTTGTTTTTGCTATTGTAAATATGTGAATATGTAAATAGCTTGTTTTGATTGATTGCCTGTTTTTGCTAGTTTTAGGAGTTCATTTTATTTGTTCTTATTACCTTTAGTTTTTATTTTCTTTTTATCCTATGAATTCTCACCCATTGCATTGTGAGTTTTTTGCTATTGTACTATAGGAATTGAGAATTTCAATTGCTTGTTACCTACATAGAATGAAAGGAACTCACAACAAGATTTGGGTGCACAAGCTTTGGAGTCTCAAAAGCTTTGGAGAATACAAGCTTGGGTGGGATTTCAAAGAGGTTTGATGAGAGCTCTCCATAAGTCCAACTTAAGGACAATAAACCAAGGTGCTAGGTGGGAGACACCCCACCATGGTAACATTGTTCTTACCCTTTTTCTTGTATATAATTTTGGTTTATTGCATTTTTTTCTTATTTTGGTTTGCTTAGAATTAGTTTAATTTTGAGTTTAGTAGGTTAATTTGCATGAAGGTCATGAAATTTTAAATGTTTGAATGTTTTGGGGGTTGAGCTTTCATTGAACTAAGGCTTGGTACCTTAGAATTTTGAGAAAATTTTTTGGGAAACAGGGTATCTGTGCGTGCGCATACAACTTGTATTTTCTGCGTCCTGTGCGTGCGCACCGACCTGTACTCACGCACACTAAGGGTTATACCCTCTGCTCGCAGCGCCAGCACAGCTTGTGCGTGGGTGCTCCCGTATTATTCCTTGACCTGTGCGTGCACACCAACTTGTGCGTACGCACACACCACTTTTCTCGCGCTTTCTGTGCGTCATCGCGCCAACTTGCATCCCCTCTGGTGGGAACGTTGGCACCGCCTGTGCGCGTGAACCCCTTCTCTTTTCACTTTTGTGTGTGCGCACGGACCTGTGTGCGCACGCACACATGACCCTACCCTTAAAAATTTTTTTGGCCTTTTTGTGCATGGGCACAGAGCAAAACAAGGCCTCTGTTTGTGGCATTTGCACGCATAGTGCGAACGCACAACCCTTTTCAGTTTTTTCCATCGACGCGTACGCGTCACCTTGCATTTTCGCCGCACCACGCGCACGCGTCCCTCACGCGTAGGCGTGACCCCTTGTGCATGCGCACAGCTCCTTGTGCATATGCACGCCCTTGTTTTCTCACCACTATACTTCTCTTCTTCTCCTCTTTTCTCTTCGTCTCTCTTCTCCCTCTTTCACCCTATTTTCTACTTGTTCTTGCTCATTTTGTTTTCATTTCATTTTTATTGTGATTATTATATTAATTTTAGTTTAGTTGATTGTTAATTAAATAAGTTGCAAGTGTTTGGTCGATGTCGATTGGGTTGCTTGTTGCTTGAAATTTTATACCAATGTACTTATACTTGGCCTTTATTTACTAGTACCTAGTAGGTTTGAATACTCATGTTTTGACTGTACCACTAGAATAAATTATATAAGTGCATTGAATTAAGGGATTTGAGTTGAAATTACTTGTTCATCATGATTTTCATATCAAACTCATCACATGTCTAGTACTTGTTCCTTGTTAATGCTTTACATTTGTTTGAGTGACTTAACTTGATTTTTATCAAACTTATCACTTTTTGTAACAAGTACCTTTCCATGTGATTTTTTCATTATGTTTCATGATGAATAAGGAGTGTCCGTTCATTATTGAATTGGTTATTGTTAATTGTGCCATTTTCTATTAATTTTGCGCTTTCATTTGCACAATTTTAATATCCAATATCAAATACTCAATTCACTTTTGTGGTTACCTAGGGTTGCTTGTGCCTTAAGTTTACTTATTCTTCACTTAAAACCTAGGCTACTTAATTGAGGACCGTCCTATTTCTTTTGATTATGCAGTTTATATTTTTACCGGGCCAATGTGTGTGTTCTAAACCACGCGCACTTAGAATACACACATGGTTTTCTATCATACCACACTCACATCTAACTTTTCCTCAATTGTTGTTTATTTGTTTACAAAGCAACTGGAGCCCCCAGAGCCCGCCAGCTGAAGGTGGAGCCTTACATCTCTTCATACCCCGGATCATGTGTATGCACGGAGGACCGTGCATTAATTAAGTGTGGGAAAGGATCGCCAACTTCGAGGGGGATAAAATTCTTTTCTTAGACAATTTGCAATATTCTTTTAGTTCATTTTCTTCAATTTTTGTAATTTTATTCTTATTTGCACTTTGTTTGGTTTGGTTTGTTTGTATATATTTCTTTAATGCTTATAGTATATGGTAGTAAATACTTGCATGTGCATGTTAGATTGAATAAGTTTGGTAAAATAATAAGAAATTTTCATGAAATCATTCCTAGGGCATGCCATTGAATTGAATTGAAAGTTTTCTTTTCAACTTGCTTGGAGTACTTTTTTTTTGTAGAACATAGAAAAAAGAGCTAGAACAACATACCTTGTGAGATTTGAGTTTTAATTGTATGGTTGCATATTCTCAACCATAAAGTTAGTTCTGGTGTGGTTAAGCTCCTTTTATGATTATAATCTTTGATTTTCTTGATTTTATATGTCTATTATTTTGTGTATGAATGCATGTAATGATTGAGGCCATTGTTTCAAAAAACTCACTTACCCAAATAGCTTACTTTTTGTCTTCCATTGTTAACCAACTTTTAGCACATTACAAGGCTTAAAGTGAAAAACAATAAATGTCCCTTGTTTGGATCTTTGATTAGCTTAGACTAGTGAGTATGTTTATCATTCAAGTTTGGGAAGTTTGGGAATATTGGGTGAGATAAAAGTGTATTTGAGTATTTTTGTTGAAAATTTTGGTAATTGGCTACATACTCATGCATCAAACACTTAGACCATATGCATTGACAATCTTGTGTATATATTTTAGTTTAAAAAAAAAAGAGAACCAATAAAAAGGGACAAAATGCCCCCAAAGTGAAGTTCAATAAGAATCAATGCATATGTATGGTGGTCAAAAAGAGAATACATGAGTGTGTGAAAAAGTGAAGAATATGTAGTTAGGTTAGTTTTGAATTGTATAGGTTGTCATAGGTTAGGTAGGAAGCTTAGGTTAATCAAAGATTCAAATTTTAGTCCACTTAATCATATGCATCCTACCTTGACTCTAGCCCCATTACAACCCATGGTTAAGTCCTCTTGATATTTATATGCATGCACTAAATAATTGTTGATTGTTAGATGACTTGAAAATCTTTGAGAAACATGATTAAAGGAGAATTGAGTGATTAAGCCCTAAACACTGAGCGAATTGAGTGAATACACATTCGGTGAGGGGTTCGATCGCTCAATTCTATGTTCTTGTGCCTTATATTATATCTTCTTGCAAGTTGTTTATTGGTTAGTTGTGAAAATCTCAATTCAATTCTTCGGACTTTGATCATAGTGCATTGACTCTTTGCCTTGGCCCTAAGGCTTGTTTTGGATTGATTGGAATCTCTTGTTTGTTTTTGCCAAACTCCATAGGAAATCATATTGTACATAGAGATAGATAGCATTTTGCATAGTTGCATGCATATAGTTAGGACATTAAATAAGTTGCTTACCCTTTACCCTCCTCCTTTGATTGTGATTAGCATGAGGACATGCTAGTGTTTAAGTGTGAAAAAATTGATGAATCCATATTTTACGATAATTTTTGGTTTGATTTGAGTGGATTTCGTTACATAAACTTGTATTTATTCCCTTAAATAGCATGCTTTTGAGTTTTCTTTTGGAATTGTGCTTAATTATGAAAACATGCTCTTTTGTACCTAAATTACCCTATTTTATTCCATTTACCTTCCATTCGATACCTTGATATTATTTGTGAGTAATTTCAGATGTATAAGGTAGGGATGGCTTGGTGAAAATAGAAGAAGAGCATGCAAAGAGAAAATTCATGAAAAAATGAGCATTTGGAGCTTTTTTGTAATGTGCACACGCATAAGTATGCGTGTGTACGCACAAAGAAGATTTGCAAGCGACGCATACGCGTGGGAGTGAATTTTGCCAGCGACGCGCACGTGTCGCCCACGTGCATGCGTTGCCCACGCGCACACGTAATGAGCGTCACGTGACCTCATTAATGCAAATCGCTAGGGGCGATTTCTGAGCCTCCAAGACCCAAATCCAGCTTGTTTCTGAGGCTATTTCATGCTGAATTGAGGCTTGGAGAAGGGGGAGCAAATTAGGATTAATTTAGCATCATGTAGGTCATTTCCTAGAGAGAGAAGCTCCTCCTTCTCTCTAGAAATTAGGATTCTTAGTTTACTTTCCTTGTAATTTTCCTTTTTAATTCTTATTTTAATCTAGTTTCTTCTACCTTTTCTTATTTTCTTTTCTTAATTTCCTTAGCTTATCTTGTCATTTTCTCTATTTTTGCCACTTTTATGTATTTGCACTTTTGTTACTTTAATTTACATTTAATGCAATTTTATTTTTCATGCCTCTTTATTGTTTAATTGATTTGTTATCTTACTTTTTTTACTTTTGGTAGTTGTAGAATTTATATTCCTTGTTATTTTATCATGCTTTATTTTCATGCCTCCCAAGTGTTTGATAAAATACTTGGGTTAGTTTTAGCCTAGTTTATCCCACTCTTGGTTGGAAAATTGGGTGTTTGGGTGAACTTGAGTGGTGGATGTCCATTCCATATTGTGTGACGATTGTTAATTAATTTGGTTTTTCTTGACTCTAAGTGACCCATAAATAGTGTTGACTTAGGACTTAAGGATTGAGATTAATTATGCCTAGTTGACTTATCCTCGATGTAGGGTTGACTAATTGGGATTAATTCACACACAATTACCATGCTTGTGGTCCACAACTAGGATAGCAAGCCCTAATTCACCCAATTCTCACCAAGAGCTCTTTTTAGTATTTAATTTCTATTTTTATTGCTTTTACTTGCTTTGCATTTAATTCATTGCATGCATTTTTATTTTATTGTCATTTACATTTTTTTGCCATCATCCAACCCTCATTTTCCCTAATAGCCGATAAATGAGCATTTTTATTGCAACTCCTAAAGAGAACGACTTGAGAGTCTAAATACTCTCGGTTATAATTGGTTTGAATTGTGACTATCTTTTGGATTTAACATTTGATTATGAGAATTAGTTGTTGATCTAGACTATACTTGCAACAAATGATTTCTATTTTGGGAAAAATTCTAGATCGGCGATAAATTCTCATTGTCAAGGTACCTCAATTCCTGCCCCCATCTTCATTTATTTGTGGGGACGAATTTCTCTCCGTAAAAATTTTACAGATCTCCATTAGCCTTCCGTCATAGATAATCCCGTGGGTGCGAGTTTTTTTTGTTATTCTTAATCTCGATCCTAGCAAAATATTTTATTTTGTGTTGATTAAATTAAAAAATATTATGTATTTATATTTTGGTGAATACTACCCAACTCTCTCATGTAATTTACCCTTTATGATGTGTTAATTTTTTATTAGTTGATATTTATGATTAAATTATTATTTAAAATAGATCATGATATAATTTTTAAAATATTAATAAAGAAACTCTTCCATAAATTTTTTTCGCCGAAGAAAAAAACTGTTGGAATAATATTGATAAAAGAAATTATTGAAGAACTATTACAAATTTATTAACTTAAACATTTTTCTAATTAACAATTAATTATGCTTTATAGCTAGAACAAATTAAAGCATAGGAAACCCATCTCAGCATGAAGGTATTTAGGTACAGTTTCAGAGACTTTTCAAGGTTTCAATTTGATAAAAAAAAAAAAAACAGTGGCCAAATAAAAAAAGAAAGATCATTCTTAAGAAAAGAAATCATTCATCCTTCATATGTATAAAAATTATTATTATAATAACATTTGGTACAATATCATATTTAAAAGTACATCTCCTTTTAATTTGATAATCTTATAACAGTAAGTGTAAGCTCTAATATTTTTGCAACAATAAAAATTTATTACTGCAAATGATGTTAAAATGGAGTGAAACTCATGAGAGAGAGATAAATTTTTAGTTATTAGTATAATAAATTAAAATATCAACCAATAAAAAATTAGCATATCAGAAAGGATAAATTACATGTTATTTTAGAGAGGATCGGATAAAATTCACCTTATATTTTTAATTTTAAAAAGTTAAAGTAATTTTATTATAAAAATATTTTTGAAACTAATTTAGGTTTTTTCAAATTAAAATTTTATAATTTTATATATTAATTAATATCTATATTATTTTTATTTTTATTTTTATTATATTATATCTATTATTTTTATTTTAATTTACTAAATAAGATAAGACTGTTAAAAAGGCAAAATCTTGGTTTTATTATTTCCAATAATACACACAAGTGGACACACTTGAATATGAAAGAGTTATAATTTTCAATACCTTCATAATGTTATAATGTTGGGTAAATTAATTTGTTAATTTTTTAAAGTTTGAGTTAAATTTTAATTTTGCCTTTAATATTAAAATATTTTATTTTTATTTCAAACGTTTTATTTTATTTTATTTTAATTTTTAATAAAAATTAAATTTTTTTATCAAAAATACTTTTTTCTCTTTATTATTATTTTCTTATTCTTTTTTATTATTCTATTATGTTTACTCTTAAATTACTATAATCATTGCTGTGACTATAGTAATTATGATTTTTGTCATTACTTAAAATAAAATCATAATAAAAAATTTTTTTCGAAAAAATAAATATTTTAGTCAAAGATTAAGACGAAATAAGATATTTAAAATAAAAGTAAAATATTTTAAATATTAAGTGTAAGATCCAAAAAAAAATAAAAAAATTAATTGAATAATTAATTATTAAATTGAGATAGTTAAAACACATTCTAACGGATCGAAATTAAGACTTATGAATTTAAAAATTTAACTATGATAATTGAATTTAATAGATTTTTTCGAGTGAGATATTGTAATTTTACACAGAAAAATGTATAAAAACGCATGTTAGTAAATTAACTGGCAGTACCAATTTAAGTCTGTCCAGCACTTCGAGTGAGACAATTAATTATGGGTGAAGAAGGTTAAGAAATTAAAAATTATAATTTGGAAAAAGTAAAAATAATTAGAATACGAATTAAAACACTAATCTTAAAGATTTTGGCAAAAAATTAGACTAACAGACTAAATCGAGTGAATCAGATCCAAGTTGGGCCCAAACCCACACTATATAAGTCTACACTTGTGTATTCAGCAACCAAATTCCCCTTCATTTGTGTTTCACGCTGAAAATAGAGAAGAGAGGAAAAAAGAGAGCAAATCCTAAGTCTTTGATCTTCAATACTCTTTAACTTCATCTCCAAAGCTCCAATTGACGAGTCGTTTGCGGCCACACATTGCTCTCCTCATCCTCTTTGATTCTATCTAGGTATTGTGGGGAGTACCTCAAAATTCTCTGTCCAATTTTATTTTTTCTTTTCAATTTGTGTTTTAGTTTGGGTTTTGAGAAAATTTTGTAATTTTGATAGTTTAGAGGTATTCTAGTATGAGCTATTGGTGTGTTCTATCCCAACTTTCCACTGGATAAGGTAAGAAATCACTAAACCTTTATGATTTATCAAAATTTTATGAACCCTAGGTTGATATATGTGTGAAATTGGTTACATTAGAGTTATTAGGTGATTTTGGTACACATTGGGAGCTTGATTTTGGCTTGCAAAGCTTTTGGGTGAACCTTGGTGGCTTGTTTGGAGCTTAGGTGTCGTTGGAAAGAAAATTTAAGTATTGGATGTGAACTGCCATCATTGAGGTACGATTTGAGTTTCATTTAAATATCATGTAATGTGACATGAAGTCCTAGGCTAGGTACCCTTAAGAATAAGATTGAATTGTGTGGTTGGATGAGAATTAAATATGGTAATTGATGAATTGATATATGACTACTTGTATAAGAATGTGGTATGAATTAATGATTGAAATTATGAATTGATGAATTGTTGAAGGAAAAGTATACAAGATATAAATCTGCCAACTGTTACCAACAATAATTAAAAATATTTTTTTATATCAATTAGGAATTTAGTAAAAAATCAGAATTTGAATAATCCCATTCAAAATTTATCCTAATTCTATTTTGCTTCCACCCACCCGTTACTCTCTCTACATTGTGCCTCTTTCTTCTCCTTCTCTCCTTGGCGCCGATGTTGCATCTTTGAGAATGCCACCTTACTCGCCGTTCTTCAGATTTATTCATCGAGCCGCACCCCACCCCCACTCAAACTACTCTCGCCGCCGTCGTCCCTTCAGAGTGCCTTCTTCCCTAACGTTTTGCACTGTCTCCAACCACTGGTGCCTCCCTAGCGATTCGTAGTGTCGTCCACCATCACAGAGCCCTTCTCATCGGGATTCGAAGCACTGCCGACCACCACGACATCATCCTCGTTGCAATTCCCAACCCCGCCAGCACATCATCACCATGCTTGTTGGGATTCGCAGCGCCACAGCCATCCTCCCTTCGTGGTTTGTAGATTACCGCTACAACCCTTCTCCCCACCCACTATTGCAGCCCACCTTTTCCTCCCCTCAAACGAAACAAGAAGAAAGTGTTGGTTTATTGTTAAAGCATGATTTTAATCATATATTGTTTATAGCATTTTTTTTCTCCAGGTTATCTTGTCTCAATTGATTTCTATATGAATTTGTAGGTACATGTTCTAAATCATTCTCTATTTGTTTGCTATTGTATAGTTTACTTATGTTAGGATTCTTAGTTCTTAGCTACTAACATTATTTTTTATGTGGATGGATCTTTTTGTAGCTTGTTAACACTGAAAAATATATTGAGAGATAATTTACAGAAAATTTGGGAAAAATATTAGTCAGGTATGTACTATCCAAATTTTGTATCTGTGATGCATTTACTTGTTTTGCTATAGCACATATATATTAATTTATTTGAGATTATGAACTGTGACTTTGTATATTAATGTTTACATTAATATACAAATTGTGGGTCTTTGTGGAATTTGCAGTGTTTGTTGATTTTGGGGGTTTTTGTTCTTTTGTTACTAATGAAGATTATTCTTGTTTTGTTAATTTAGTGATTTTCTGCATTTACTGTGATAATACTTGTAACATCCTATGTTTTCTTATGATCTCAAGGTTTTAAAGCTGAAAGTTAAGAATGATTTTGAGGATATGTAATCACAATAATGATTTTATGCATTTACTATGATAATATTTATAACATCTTTTGTTGCTGATGAAGATTATTCTTGTTCTGTTGATTTATGGAATTTTGTGGTCTGATTGTTGCTGATGGTTTTGATAATGTTGTGGATGAAGCTTTTGGAGATGGTGCTGTTGCTGAATTGGTGCAAGATAGAAGGTAGCAAACATGAGTAGAAAGAGGGACAAGGACAATTGAATATACTTCATTTTTTGTATAGTTGGTAGTCAAAAGATAAAAGTGAATCACTTTAGTTTGATTCTTATGAATGAAAGATAGTTAATTTAGGATATAACTCATCTATCATGGAGTGTTGATCGAAAATATTTTCGATACAAATAAATTAAATTGAAACAAGTTGTGTGACCTTTTCGAGAAGGTCTAGGTTCAAGATGAAGCTTGAAAGTAATCGATTCTATTTTTAGGCTTCGATTGAGGTGCTAATCGGACAAAGCCAAATTGAGTAGGAGTCTCGATTCGAAGAATCTTGAAGAGTTTTTGAAAGAGCCGTTCAAATGTTGATGGAAGCGGGAAAGTTCGTGGCTTTTATCACACGAGGAAAATATTGGAAATATCTACAATCACACAATAGGAGCGGTTACCAAGAGTGATTGCAGTTTAAATTTATGATTTTTCGTTTAATTGTAATTAAGTTAACCGTTATGTAAGATAGTCTATAAATACTGTGAAGCATTAGGGGATAGTGGTTGGAACTTTCACTCAGAAAAACACTCTAAGCATTCTCACATCTCAGCGATTCCCTGAGTTCGCAATCGAGTTATACTTTCTGTAGGGATCCTTCCACCTTCTTTTTCAATTCATTTTCTTTTCTGTAAAATTTAACATTTCAATTAAGTTTATTCTTCCAATGTATGGTACTTCCTTGGTTTATTTAATCTTTATGCACTTCATTCTGTTTAATTAGCCTTTTCAATTTAATTTTAGTCATTGTTATTGCTTTCTTTTAATTTTCAAGAAACTTTTCTTTTCCATAATTTAGTTAGTTTTTTCAAGAATTTCAATTTCTAAACTGCATTTATTAATCAAATTTATTCTTTTTCTTATTGTCAAAACTTGTCTAATCGAAGGTGCTTTGATGCACTTCTAGAAAACTGGTACTCGCACAGAAGAGTTGGTTTCGCTCCCAGACCATTAGAATCGAACCACCATCGATTTGCTAAAAATCGAAAAACAAATTGGCACGCCCAGTGGGATAGTTTGAAATCAAAGTATGTTAAAATAACTGCTTTCTTTCTTAGTGTATGCGATTACGAAGTGGAAAGATCATTCACATGGCTGATGAATTATCAAATGTGAATGGTGGTTCGTCCACTAATGATAGCATACCAGTATCCACGCAACAAGCCGAAGTGTCTTCACGTTCAGAAGGTGCAATCGAAACTGAAAAACATAGTCGTCACGACTACTCAGACTTAAAATGTTGGACGTAATACTGGCCCACGTGGCCCTGCGCCACCGTATCAACCTCTATTAACCGCTAGTTGGCCCCCTTATGGTCTTCCTGCTGGATATACCCCGCCGGTGGGTGGATTTATGCCACCTACCCGCTTTGGGAATACCAATGGAGTGAATAATATGCAAAACCCATAACAACACTCTGAATATTCTTATGATTATCATCTGGGCTCCACTTCGAATGCTACTAATTCCATGTCAGTATATCGACAACAAGTGGAGGAGAGTCATCATGATTTGGTTAGTTTATTGAATCACCAAATGACTACAATCCTGAACCCTATGATGGTCGATCATGAATCGAGATTTGAGTGTCTTGCTAGACAAGTCGAGAGGATTGCTCAAATTGTCGATTATGATGATGGCGTGAGGCATAATGCTCGAGGAACTAATGAGGGGATGGAAAATATTTTTCAAAATAAAAATCATATTCCAAATTGAGAAAATCCTCACATAGTTCATCGACATGAGAATGCTGATAATGTTTTACATGGATTGTGTGGTGAACGCTATCAGGTCACCCAAATTGTAGAAGAAGTTTTAAATCGGGTTGGATTAAATATTGGTTTTATGAATCAGCCATAATTTGTGTCTGCTTTTTTCCAAGTAGTTCAAATGGCCGAAGTGCTAAGAGGGGTGAAAAATCCGAAAATAACTACAAAATTTGCTGGAAAAGTTGGAGAATCGACAACTGAACATGTTGCTCGTTATTTGGTCGAGATTGGGAACCTAGCTAATGATAAAAATTTGAAGATGAAATTTTTTCCTTCGTCATTGACGAAAAATGCATTTATGTGGTTTTCAAATCTTAGACCGAATTCGATCACAACATGGAATCAGTTAGAAACTACTTTTTACGCTCAGTTTTATCGAGGAGAAATGAACGTAGCAGTTACCGATTTAGTCGCTTTAAAACATGAAGATGGCGAAACCATCGATGACTATTTAATACGTTTCAAAAATACTAGAAGTATGTGCTATGTGACATTACTTGAAAATGAGATAGTGAAAATAGCAACTATGTGGTTGGAATTTTATATGTGCAGGAAATTGTTTAATGTGCATATTCCTGACTTGGCTCACTTAGCTGAGAAAGTTCGACAGACTGAGCTTATGAAAAAGGAGAAAGAAAAACATAGAACTGAATAGAGGTCGAAGAGTAAACTGTTTACTCGAAAGGAGAAGGTTGCTTATGTAACCATGGAATCCTCGGAAGAGGAAATCAATTTTGAAACAGAAGTCGATTTGGCTGAACTTAAAAAAGGACCTCCATATGTTTGTTCTTTATTGAAAAACTCCCTGGTAGTGAAAGGTCGAATGATTCAAAACTTAGAAGTGGAAAGAAATATAGTTTTGATATCTCGAAATCTAATCAGATTTTTGATGTGTTGCTTCAAGATAAACAATTCATTTTACCTGAGGGTAGAACTTTGCTTTCCGTAAAAGATTTGAAAGGGAAGCCTTACTGTAAATTTCATCAAGCAACAAGTCATTCGACTAACAGTTGTGTCCATTTCAGGGATTTGATTCAAGAAGCAATCATGGAAGGACGTTTGAAATTCGATGATGGCAAGAAGGAGATGAAGGTTGATGTAGATCCCTTTGAAACTGATGCTAGTTATGTGGAACCCTGCTTTGGAGTGAATATGGTGGGGATGTCTTATGACTTTGATGTGGCTCTTGATGATTTCGAATCACAAGTGAGATATGTGTATCCTCGAACAGGGGATGGTTTGTTGGACTTCTTGGTTCAGCAAAAGATCAAAGACCAGGATGTATCTTTGTGTCCACGGTGTAATGCTATTTTCAATGCTGAAGTAGCAGGAATCTTCGAAAAGGAGAGAATGAAAAAAGATTTGGCTCACAGGGAGGAACAAGCAAGTCAAAGACAGCCAATTCGACGTGTCAAGGGTTCAAGTTCCAAAAATCCTCAACATGATGTGACTACACCTTTAAGTCGATCCCAGGCTATTGGTGTTCAATAGATAAAAAATTGTCAAGAGTTTTAAAGGCCTGATCATTTGTATCGACGCAACCCTCAATGGGGACACTGAACACTGTCTCAGAATCAGTATGCTGCTTATCAAGGGCGAGCTAGAGGATTCCCAAGAGAAAGAGGTGGAAGAAGAAGTTTTAATCAGAATAAGAAACTTCAAATTAATGCAGGAAAAGAAACAAGCAAGGAGGTAACTCCTTCTGTGCATTCCCGAATTGTTTTTCCTTCTGATGGGGAAACTTATCCGAAGAAAATTCCATCACCAGCAAAGATGGAAAAAGGGAAGGCAATTGCTCAGTCCTCTAGGATATATAAACATAAGGACGCTGATGTTGATGAGGAATATTTCGACGAAGGTGATGATGATATGGTAGGGACGATTTCAATAATTCCTACTGAGTATCTTGGAGAGTGCAAAGGTAATCCGGAGGAGGATTATGATCAGGAGGATGAAGAGGCTTTCTCTTTTATTCGCATAGAAGATGAACCAGGGTTTTTTCTTCGCCCTACTGAGAGACAAATATCTCATTTGCGTCCCTTTCACATTGTTGCTGTTGTGAATGGGTTCAAAATAAACAAAGTATTGATTGATGGTGGGTCAGTGATAAGTCTCTTGCCTGAGAGGATGCTAGGGAAATTAGGGAAGCATTTTGGAGAGTTGGTCCCTACAAACATTGCTGTGACTGATTTTAGTGGTAATTCTACGCCAGCTAAAGGGTTGGTCACATTGACGGTGAAAGTGGGGTCTCCGAAAAGACATTCTGTATTTGTGGTAGTGCCATCAAAGGCTAGTTATAACGCCTTACTTGGGAGAGATTGGATCCATGAAGTAGGTGCTGTACCATCTACAGTGCATCAGAGTGTGCTTCTATGGACTAAAGAAGGCAAGCCTGAAATCGTCAAAGCAGATTCGAGTCTTTATGCCGAACAGATGCATGTCGATTTTAGGATATATAATCGTAAATTGAAGCCTTTAAATGTTGATCGATCTCTAACTTTCTTATAATTGTGAAGGGTGCTACTTGACTTCAGAAGGACTGTCGGTGAAGTTGCGCAATCCAGATATACCCTTCGAGCTGACGGGTTGGGATTGTTCTTCTTGAAGACTCCGAAAGGCTAGCTCATGGACCAGGTTGAGAAAGTTTCCGATTACCTGGTAACTTTGCATAATTATTTAAATAATTTCCACGTTTTAGAAAATAAAGATGATTCTTCTGATAAGTTGAATCAAATAGGATTAGTAAATCTACTAGTTGTAGTATGTCTGTTTCGACACCTATAGTCGAATGTAGTTATGGTTCTGCTATTATTTGTAATGAAGTTAATGATATGAGTCGGACTGCCGATTTGATAGCAGAGGCTCATTGTGTAGAAAATAAATATAGTAATGAATTAATCAATGATCAAGTTTCTTCTATCTCTGATTCCATTAATTTTACTTTCGATTGTATTTATGATTCGGAGCCTTTGGAATTTGAAAAGTATTCAATCGAAGATGATCATTATAAAGGGTTTGAATCTCAAGATCCTTTAGAAGAAATTATGGGAACTCATGATGATGTTTGAATTACATATATTTATAATAATCTTGATGATCATTTTCGAACTGAACTTTTCGATCTGTTATATGAGTTTAAAGATTGTTTCGTATGAGATTATCATGAAATGCCTGGTCTTGATCGTTCATTAGAAGAACATTGATTAGCATTGAAACCTAATGCTCGACCTGTGAAACAAACCCCAAGACGTTTTGCTCCTGAAATCAATGTAAAAATTAAAGAAGAGATAGAACGCTTAGCCAAAGCAAAATTTATTCAAAAGGCTCGTTATGTGGAGTGGGTGTCGAATATTGTTCCAGTGATGAAGGAAAATGGAAAATTGAGGGTATATAACGATTTTCGAGATTTGTATAATGCTACTCCAAAGGATGAATATTTCATACCAATTGCGGATATGTTAATCGATTCTGCAGCAGGAAATGAAATCCTTAGTTTCATGGACGGTTATTCGGGATATAACCAAATTTTTATTGCGGAAGATGATGTGGCTAAAACTGCTTTCCGTTGTCCTGGAGCGTTGGGGACGTATGAGTGGGTGGTTGGTGCATGAAATTGTGATCATCAATGGCGCCATCAACATGGTACACTCAATTGCAATCTCAACTCTTTATCACAACTTCACACAACTAACCAGCAAGTGCACTGGGTCGTCCAAGTAATAAACCTTACGCGAGTAAAGGTCGATCCCACGAAGATTGTTGGTAAGAAGCAAGCTATGGTCATCTTGTAAATCTCAGTCAGGCGGATTCAAATAGTTATGGAGGATTAATGATTAAAAGATAAATAAAACATGAAGTAAAGATAGAGATACTTATGTAATTCATTGGTGAGAATTTTAGATAAGCGTATGGAGATGCTTTGTCCCTTCCGTCTCTTTGCTTTCCTACTGTCTTCATCCAATCCTTCTTACTCCTTTCCATGGCAAGCTGTATGTTGGGCATCACCGTTGTCAATGGCTACAGTCCCGTCCTCTCAATGAAAATGTTCAACGCGCTCTATCACAGTACGGCTATTCATCTGTCGGTTCTCGATCATGTCGGAATAGAATCCAGTGATTCTTTTGCGTCTGTCACTAACGCCCCACAATCGCGAGTTTGAAGCTCGTCACCGTCATTCAATCCTTGAATCCTACTCAGAATACCACAGACAAGGTTTAGACCTTCCAGATTCTCAAGAATGCTGCCATCAATTCTAGCTTATACCACGAAGATTCTGATTAAGGAATCCAAGAGACATCCACTCAAGCCTTGTTTGCATGTAGAACGGAAGTGGTTGTCAGGCACGCGTTCATAAGTGAGAATGATGATGAGCGTCACATAATCATCACATTCATCATGTTCTTTGGTGAAAATGAATATCTTAGAACAAGAATAAGCTGAATTGAATAGAAGAACAATAGTAATTGCATTAATACTCGAGGTACAGTAGAGCTCCACACCTTAATATATGGTGTGTAGAAACTCCACCGTTGAAAATACATAAGAACAATGTCTAGGCATGGCCGAGAGGCCAGCCTCCCATAATCTAAGAACTAGACATCCAAAGATGATCCTAAGATCTAAAGTGATCAAAAGATTTCTAATACAATAGCAAAAGGTCCTATTTGTAGAGAAGTAGTAGCTTAGGGTTTACAAAGATGAGTAAATGACATAAAAATCCACTTTCGGGCCCACTTGGTGTGTGCTTGGGCTGAGCATTGAAGCTTTCATGTGTAGAGACTTTTCTTGGAGTTAAACGCCAGCTTTTGTGCCAGTTTGGGCGTTTAACTCCCATTCTTGTGCCAGTTCCAGCGTTAAACGCCAGAATTCTTGAGCTGATTTGAAACGCCGATTTGGGCCATCAAATCTGGGGCAAAGTATGAACTATTATACATTGCTGGAAAGCTCAAGATGTCTACTTTCCAACGCAATTGAGAGCGTGCCAATTGGGCTTCTGTAGCTCCAGAAAATCTACTTCGAGTGCAGGGAAGTCAAAATCCAACAACATCTGCAGTCCTTTTTAGCCTCTGAATCAGATTTTTGCTCAGGTCCCTCAATTTCAGCCAGAAAATAACTGAAATCATAGAAAAATACACAAACTCATAGTAAAGTCTAGAAAAGTGAATATTAACTAAAAACTATTAAAAATATACTAAAAACTAACTAAATCATACTAAAAACATACTAAAAACAATGCCAAAAAGCGTATAAATTATCCGCTCATCACAACACCAAACTTAAATTGTTGCTTGTCCCCAAGCAAATGAAAATCAAATAAGATAAAAAGAAGAGAATATGCAATGAATTTCAAAAAAATCTATGAAGATCAGTATTAATTAGATGAGCGGGGCTTTTAGCTTTTTGCCTCTAAACAGTTTTAGCATCTCACTCTATCCTTTGAAATTCAGAATGATTGGCTTCTATAGGAACTCAGAATCCAGATAGTGTTATTGATTCTCCTAGTTAAGTATGATGATTCTTGAACACAGCTACTTTATGAGTCTTGGCCGTGGCCCAAAGCAGTCTGTCTTCCAGTATTACCACCGGATACATACATGCCACAGACACATAACTGGGTGAACCTTTTCAGATTGTGACTCAGCTTTGCTAGAGTCCTCAATTAGAGGTGTCCAGGGTTCTTAAGCACACTCTTTTTGCCTTGGATCACGACTTTATTTTTACCCTTGCCTTTTGGTTTAAAGGGCTATTGGCTTTTTCTGCTTGCTTTCTCTCTCTCTTTTTTTTTTTTCGCACATAATCTATCTCTTTTTTTTCGCACATAATCTCTCTCTTTTTTTTGAATTCACTGCTTTTTCTTGTTTCAAGAATCATTTTTATGATTTTTCAGATCCTCTGTAACATGTCTCCTTTTTTTATCATTCTTTCAAGAGCCAACATTCATGAACAACAAATTCAAAAGACATATGCACTGTTCAAGCATACATTCAGAAGTCAAAGTATTTCCACCACATCAAAATAATTAATCTGTTATAAAATTCAAAATTCATGCAATTCTTCTCTTTTTCAATTAAGAACATTTTTCATTTAAGAAAGGTGATGGATTCATAGGACACTCATAACTTTAAGGCATAGACACTAAGACATTAATGATCATAAGACACAAACATAGATAAACATAAGCATAAAAATTCGAAAAACAGAGAAATAAAGGACAAGAAGATTAAAAAACAGGTCCACCTTAGTGATGGCTGCTTGTTCTTCCTCTTGAAGATCTTATGGAGTGCTTGAGCTCCTCAATGTCTCTTCCTTGCCTTTGTTGCTCCTCTCTCATGATTCTTTGATCTTCTCTAATTTCATGGAGGAGGATGGAATGTTCTTGGTGCTCCACCCTTAGTTGTCCCATGTTGGAACTCAATTCTCCTAGGGAGGTGTTGATTTGCTCCCAAAAATTTTGTTGATTTGCTCCATCCTCTTCTTAGTGATGGGCTTGTCCTCATCAATGAGGATGTCTCCCTCTATGTTAGCTCCAACTGAATTACAGAGGTGACAAATGAGATGAGGGAAGGCTAACTTGCCAAGGTAGAGGACTTGTCCGCCACCTTATAAAGTTCTTGGGATATAACCTCATGAACTTCTACTTCCTCTCCAATCATGATGCTATGAATCATGGTAGCCCGGTCTATAGTAACTTCGGACCGGTTGCTAGTGGGAATGATTGAGCGTTGGATAAACTCCAACCATCCCCTAGCCACGGGCTTGAGGTCATGCCTTCTCAGTTGAACCGGCTTCCCTCTTGAATCTCTCTTCCATTGGGCGCCCTCTTCACAAATGACTGTGAGGACTTGGTCCAACCTTTGATCAAAGTTGACCCTTCTAGTGTAAGGGTGTTCATCTCCTTACATTTTTCGGACTAAAATCTAAGCATTTCTCCCGAACCATTGTAAGCCAATTCTTTGGGTCCGGGTTCACACTTTGATCATGGTTCTTGGTGATCCATGCATTGGCATAGAACTCTTGAACCATTAAGATTCCAACTTGTTGAATGGGGTTGGTAAGAACTTCCCAATATCCATGAGGACTTGGTCCACAGATCTCCGGATATTCACTCTTTTTGAGTTTGAAAGGGACCTCGGGGACCACCTTCTTCATGGCCACAACTTCATAGAAGTGGTCTTGATGCACCCTTGAGATGAATCTTTCCATCTCCCATGACTCGGAGGTGGAAGCTTTTGCCTTCCCTTTCCTCTTTCTAGAGGTTTCTCCGGCCTTAGATGCCATAAATGGTTATAGAAAAACAAAAAGCAATGCTTTTACCACACCAAACTTAGAAGGTTTGCTCGCCATCGAGCAAAAGAAGAAAGAAGAGAGTAGAAGAAGAAGAAAAAGAGGAGATGGAGGTGGCTTTGTTTTTCGGCCAAGGGGGAGAAGTAGTGTGTAGGTTGTGTGAAAATGAAGGAGTGAAGATGGGTTTATATAAGGGTGGAGAGAGGTGTAGGGTTCGGCCAATATGGGTGGGTTTGGGAGGGAAAGTGGTTTGAATTTGAATGGTGAGGTAGGTGGGGTTTTATGAAGGATGGATGTGAGTGGTGAAGAGAATGATGGGATTTGATAGGTGAGGGATTTTTGGGAAAGAGGTGTTGAGGTGATTGGTGAATGGGTGAAGAAGAGAGAGAGTGGTGGGGTAGATGGGGATCCTGTGGGGTCCACAGATCCTGAGGTGTCAAGGATAATTCATCGCTGCACCAAGAGGCGAGCAAAAATTCTCCTTCTGCCAATCCTGGCGTTAAACACCGGGCTGGTGCCCATTTCTGGCGTTTAACACCAGCTTCTTGCCCATTCCTGGTGTTAAACGCCAATCTGGTGCCCCTTTCTGGCGTTAAATGCCCAGAATGGTGCCATACTGGGCGTTAAATGCCCATTTTGCTATCTTCACTGGCGTTTAAACGCCAGCAAATTTTCCTCCAGGGTGTGCTATTTTTTTCTATTTTTCATTCTGTTTTTGCTTTTTCAATTGATTTTGTGACTTCCCATGATCATCAACCTATAGAAAACATAAAATAACAATGGAAAATAGATAAATATAACATTGGGTTGCCTCCCAACAAGCGCTTCTTTAATATCAGTAGCTTGACAGTGGGCTCTCAAGGAGCCTCACAGATGTTCAGAGCAATGTTGGAACCTCCCAACACCAAACTTAGAGTTTGAATGTGAGGGTTCAACACCAAACTTAGAAGTTGGTTGTGGCCTCCCAACACCAAACTTAAAGTTTGACTGTGGAGTCTCTATTTGACTCTGTTTTGAGAGAAGCTCTTCATGCTTCCTCTCCATGGTTACAGAGGGATATCCTTGAGCTTTAAACATAAAGGATTCTTCATTCACTTGAATGATCAACTCTCCTTTGTCAACATCAATCACAGCCTTTGCTGTGGCTAGGAA
>NC_029772.3:52613301-52614441 GCF_000817695.3 Arachis duranensis | reverse complement strand
GACTATGAAATCAGTAGGGATGTAATGGTCTTCAATCTTTACCAGAACATCCTCTACAAGTCCATAAGCCTATTTTCTTGAATTGTCTGTCATCTCTAGTGAGATTCTTGCAGCTTGTACCTCAAAAATTCCTAGCTTCTTCATTACAGAGAGAGGCATAAGGTTTATGCTTGACCCTAGGTCACACAGGGCCTTCTCAAAGGTCATGGTGCCTATGGTACAAGGTATTGAGAACTTCCCAGGATCTTGCCTCTTTTGAGGTAATCTCTGCCTAGTCAAGTCATCCAGTTCTTTGGTGAGCAAAGGGGGTTCATCCTCCCAAGTCTCATTACCAAATAACTTGTCATTTAGCTTCATGATTGCTCCAAGGTACTTAGCAACTTGCTCTTCAGTGACATCTTTGTTCTCTTCAGAGGAAGAATACTCATCAGAGCTCATGAATGGCAGAAGTAAATCCAATGGAATCTCTATGGTCTCAGTGTGAGCCTCAGATTCCCATGGTTCCTCATTCGGGAACTCATTGGAGGCCAGCGGACGTCCATTGAGGTCTTCCTCAGTGGCGATCACTGCCTCTTCCTCCTCTCCAATTTCGGCCATGTTGATGGCCTTACACTATCCTTTTGGATTCTCTTCTGTATTGCTTGGAAGAGTACTAGGAGGGAGTTCAGTAACTTTCTTACTCAGCTGACCCACTTGTGCCTCCAAGTTTCTAATGGAGGACCTTGTTTCCGTCATGAAACTTTGAGTGGTTTTGATTAGATCAGAGACCATGGTTGCTAAGTCAGAGTGGCTCTGCTTAGAATTCTCTGTCTGTTGCTGAGAAGATGATGGAAAAGGCTTGCCATTGCTAAACCTATTTCTTCCACCATTATTGTTTTTGAAACCTTGTTGAGGTCTCTGTTGATCCTTCCATGAGAGATTTGGATGATTTCTCCATGAAGGATTATAGGTGTTTCCATAGGGTTCTCCCATGTAATTCACCTCTTTCATGGATGGGTTCTCAGGATCATAAGCTTCTTCTTCAGATGAAGTGTCCTTAGTACTGCCTGGTGCAGCTTACATTCTAGACAGACTTTGAGAAATCATATTGACTTGCTGAGTCAATATTTTGTTCTGAGCCAGTATGGCATTCAGAGTATC
>NC_029772.3:52611337-52612088 GCF_000817695.3 Arachis duranensis | reverse complement strand
AACGTAAAAATCCACTTCTGGGTCCACTTAGTGTGTGCTTGGGCTGAGCATTGAAGCTTTCATGTGTAGAGACTTTTTCTGGAGTTAAACGCCAGCTTTCATGCCAGTTTGGGCGTTTAACTCCAATTTTTATGCCAGTTCCAACGTTAAACGCTGGGAATTCTGAGGCTGATTTGCAACGCCGGTTTGGGCCATCAAATCTCGGGAAAAGTATAGACTATTATACATTGCTGGAAAGCCCAGGATGTCTACTTTCTAACGCCGTTGAGAGTGCGCTAATTGGGCTTCTGTAGCTCCAGAAAATCCACTTCGAGTGCAGGGAGGTCAGAATCTAACAGCATCTGCAGTCCTTTTCAGTCTCTGAATCATATTTTTGCTCAGGACCCTCAATTTCAGCCAGAAAATACCTAAAATCACAGAAAAACACACAAACTCATAGTAAAGTCCAGAAAAGTAAATTTTAACTAAAAATTACTAAAAGTATACTGAAAACTAATTAAAATATACTAAAAACATACTAAAAACAATGCCAAAAAGCGTATAAATTATCCGCTCATCACAACACCAAACTTAAATTGTTGCTTGTCCTCAAGCAACTGAAGATCAAAATAGGATAAAAAGAAAAGAATATACTATAGACTCCAAAATATCAAGGAAACTTAGCTCCAATTAGATGAGCGGGACTAGTAGCTTTTTGCCTCCGAACAGTTTTGGCATCTCACTCTATCCTTTGAAGTTCAGAATGATTGGC
>NC_029772.3:52608458-52609253 GCF_000817695.3 Arachis duranensis | reverse complement strand
CCATGATCTTGATGAATCTTGGCTTAGTGATCACGGAAAAGCACACCAAACTTAGAGGTTTGCTTGTCCTCAAGCAAAAGAAAGGAAAGAAGAGAGAGAGAGGAGAAGAGCAAATTCGAATGGTGTGGGGGAATGAGGATGCCGAACGTGTTTTTGTAAGGGGGGGAAGGAGATTCCGAAAAAAATTGAAAGGAGATTTGAGAAGATATGGAGAGAATTTGAGAGAAGGGTGAGTTTTTGAATAAGATTTGGGATTGATTTGAGAGAGATTTGAAGAATGTTTTTGATTTCTGAAGATTTGAAAGTGAATGATGAAAGGTTGAGATGTGTTTATGTAGAAAAGTATGGGTAAGAAAAGGAAAGTTTGAAAAAAAAAATTTGATTGGAAATCGAAATCTTGGTCCCCCACCTTTCTGGCGTTAAACGCCCAGAATGGCATCCATTCTGGCGTTTAACGCCCATTTGCTGCCCATTGTGGGCGTTTAACGCCCAGCCAGGTGCCCTGGCTGGCGTTAAACGCCAGAATTCCCTTTATCACTGGGCGTTTTGCTAAACGCCCAGGATACTGCACACCTGGCGTTAAACGCCCAGAATGGTGCCCATTCTGGCGTTTAACGCCCAAAATGGCACCTTTACTGGCGTTAAACGCCCAGAATGGTGCCCATTCTGGCGTTTAACGCCCAAAATGGCACCTTTACTGGCGTTAAACGCCCAGAATGGTGCCCATTCTGGCGTTTAACGCCCAAAATGCCCCTTACTGGCGTTTTTTCGCCAGTAAGCTCTTTTTCTCTGCTT
>NC_029772.3:52607139-52607881 GCF_000817695.3 Arachis duranensis | reverse complement strand
TATTGCAGAAATGAGTGCCCCCGTCACTGATTAGTACTCTGGGAACGCCAAACCTGCTGAAAATGTTTTTTTGGAGGAATTTCAGTACGGTCTTTGTATCATTAGTGGGTGTAGCAATTGCTTCTATCCACTTAGATACATAGTCCACTGCCACTAGAATGTAAGTGTTTGAGTATGATGGTGGGAATGGCCCCATGAAGTCAATTCCCCATACATCAAATAATTCTATCTCTAATATCCCTTGTTGAGGCATGGCATATCCGTGAGGCAAGTTACCAGCTTTTTGGCAACTGTCACAGTTACGCACAAACTCTCGGGCAGCTTTATAGAGAGTAGGCAGTAGAAGCCACATTGGAGGACTTTAGTGGCTGTTCGCTCACTTCCAAAATGTCCTCCATACTGTGATCCATGGCAGTGCCATAGGATCCTTTGTGCTTCTTCTCTGGGTACACATCTGCGGATCATTCCGTCTGTACATCTCTTAAAGAGATATGGCTCATCCCATAGGTAGTACTTGGCATCTGAAATTAATTTCTTTCTTTGGACTCTGCTGTACTCCTGGGGTATGAACCTCACAGCTTTATAGTTTGCAATATCTGCAAACCATGGAGCTTCCTGAATGGCAAAGAGTTGCTCATCTGGGAAAGTCTCAGAGATCTCAGTAGAAGGGAGGGACGCCCCAGCTACTGGTTCTATTCGGGACAGATGATCAGCTACTTGGTTCTCTGTCCCTTTTCTGTCT
>NC_029772.3:52606643-52607042 GCF_000817695.3 Arachis duranensis | reverse complement strand
CTGCTTTGTGAGTAAGTATTTAAGAGCAGCATGGTCAGTGTACACAACCACTTTGGATCCCACTAGATAGGATCTAAACTTGTCAATGGCATAGACCACTGCAAGTAACTCTTTTTTTGTGGTTGTGTAATTCTTCTGTGCATCATTTAGAACAGGGCTGGCATAATAAATGACGTGCAGAAGCTTGTTATGCCTCTGTCCCAACACTGCACCAATGGCATGGTCACTGGCATCACACATTAATTCAAATGGCAATGTCCAATCTGGTGCAGACATGACTGGTGCTGTGACCAGCTTAGCCTTCAAAGTCTCAAACGCCTACAGACACTCCTTATCAAAGATAAATGGTGTGTCAGCAGCTAGCAGATTACTCAGAGGTTTGGCAATTTTTGAAAAATC
>NC_029772.3:52606232-52606452 GCF_000817695.3 Arachis duranensis | reverse complement strand
TTTCTCCCAGTTTAAAACTAGGTTAGTCTCTTGGCACCTTTTCAGGACAAGTGCTAGGTGATTAAGACAGGAGCTGAATGAGTCTCCATATACTGAGAAGTCATCCATGAAGACTTCCAGGAATTTCTCCACCATATCTGAGAAGATGGATAACATGCATCTCTGAAAGGTTGCAGGAGCATTACACAGACCAAAAGGCATCCTCCTGTAGGCAAACACG
>NC_029772.3:52603941-52604773 GCF_000817695.3 Arachis duranensis | reverse complement strand
GGCATCTTGGCTTTATATTCTTCAACCTTAGATGCTGCAGGTTTATTCCTTACAGAAGTGGTTGAAGAAGCCTTGTTAGAGGGATTATTGTCAGCACTCTCAGGTGTCTGATCCTCCCTTGGCGTCTGAACGCCAGAATTGGATGAAGACTGGGCGTTTAACGCCAACTTCTCTCCCTTCTCTGGCGTTTGAATGCCAGAACTGGGCAGGGAATGGGCGTTTAACGCCAGCTTTCCCCCCTTTTCTGGCGTTTGAACGCCAAAAGTGTTCCTCTCTGGGCTCTTACTGTCCTCAGAGGGAATTTGAACAGTGGTTTGGTTATCCTCTGTCAATTGTTCCTTATTTGGCTTTTTGCTCTTTTGAGCAGTGTTATTCAGTGTCTTCCCACTCCTCAGTTGAACTGCTTGACATTCTTCTGTTATCTGTTTAGATATTTGCTGTTTTGCTTGAATCAACTGCAGTTCTATGCTCTTGTTAGCAACTTTAGTTTCATATAGCATCTCTTTAAAGTCTGCTAACTGTTCTGTCATCAAGAGCAATTGTTGATTAAGCTCAATCATCTGTTCTTAATTGCTGATTAAGCTCAACCATCTGTTCTTGAGGGTTAGGATCAGTAGTTACTGCCATAGCTTCTTCTTTTATAGAGGACTCATTGCTAGAGTATAAATATTGATTTCTAGCAACAGTGTCTATAAGCTCTTGAGCCTCTTCAATTGTCTTCCTCATGTGCATGGATCCACCAGCTGAGTGATCTAAAGACATCTGAGCTTTTTCTGTAAGCCCATAGTAAAAGATGTCTAACTGTACCCACTCTGAAAACATTTCAGAGGGG
>NC_029772.3:52568371-52601578 GCF_000817695.3 Arachis duranensis | reverse complement strand
AAGCTTACTCAATTTTTGAGGTGGAAAGAACTTTGCCAAGAAGGCATTGACTAGCTTTTCCCAAGAGTTCAGGCTTTCTTTAGGTTGTGAATCCAACCATATCCTAGCTCTATCTCTTACAGCAAAAGGGAATAACATAAGTTTGTAGACCTCAGGGTCAACCCCATTGGTCTTGACAGTGTCACAGATTTGCAAGAACTCAGCTAAAAACTGATGAGGATCTTCCAATGAAAGTCCATGGAACTTGCAATTCTGCTGCATTAGAGAAACAAATTGAGGCTTAAGCTCAAAGCTGTTTACTCCAATTGCAGGAATTGAGATGCTTCTTCCATAGAAGTTAGAAGTTGGTGTAGTAAAGTCACCAAGCATCTTCCTTACATCTCCACCATTGTTCTCAGGTTCATTGTTTTCGGCTGCCATGTCTTCTTCTTGTTTGAAGATTTCTATTAGATCCTTTACAGAGAGTAGTGCTTTAGCTTCTCTTAGCTTTCACTTCAAGGTCCTTTCAGGTTCAGGGTCAGCTTCAACAAGAATGCCTTTGTCTTTGCTCCTGCTCATATGAGAGAGAAGAGAACAAGAAAGTATGGAATCCTCTATGTCACAGTATAGAGATTCCTTGATGTGTCAGAGGAAAAGAAGAATAGAAGGAGAAGGTAGAAGAATTCGAACTTATCAAGAGAGATAGAGTTCGAATTGTACATTGAGGAGGAGTGTTAGTCCATAAATAGAAGGATGTGAGAAGAAGGAAAGAAATTTTCGAAAATTAAAGTGAATTAATTAAAAGAAATTTTGAAAAATGGTAATTGATTTTCGAAAACTAAGATTGGGAAAGAAATTAAGTGAAATTTGAAAAAGATTTTGAAATTAGAAATAAAAAAGATATGATTGAAAACTTATGGTTTTAAAAAAATTTGATTGAAAAGATATAATTGAAAAACAATTTAAAAAGATTTGATTTTTAAAATTGATGACTTGGCTAATAAGAAATTTAAAAGATATGATTCAGACATTAAACTTTTCTCAACAGAAAAGGTAACATACTTAAAATGTTGAATCAAATCATTAATTGTTAGCAAGTATTTTTGAAAATGGAAAGAAATTGATTTTGAAAATATATGATTGAAAAGATATGATTTGAAAAAGATTTGATTTTGAAAAATTATGAAAACTTGAAAAAAAAATTGAATTAAAAACAGAATCTTCCCTCTTGTGCCATCCTGGTGTTAAACGCCCAAAATGCTACCCTTTTGGGCGTTAAACGCCCAGCCAGGTGCCCTGGCTGGCGTTTAAACGCCAGTTTTCCTTCTTCACTGGGCGTTTTGAACACCCAGCTTTTTCTGTGTAATTCCTCTGCTGCATGTTCTGAATCTTCAATTCTCTGTATTATTGACTTGAAAAGACACAAATTAAGAATTTTTTTGAATTTTTAATGATGAGGAATAATCAAAATGCCACTAAGATCAAATAAACAATGCATGCAAGACACCAAACTTAGAAGTTTGTATACTATTGACACTAACAAATTGAGAATGCATATGAGAAACAACAAAACACTCAAGACAAGAGAATTTAAAGATCAGAGCAAGGAAATCATCAAGTACAACTTGAAGATCAATGAAGAACACAATGCATGTAATTTTCGAAAATTAGAAGAATAGAGACATGCAAATGACACCAAACTTAAAATTAGACACTAGACTCAAACAAGAAACATAAAATTATTTTTTTGATTTTAAGATTTTATAAATTTTTTTTGGATTTTTCGAAAATTATATGGAAAAGAAAATAAAGAGGATCAAAACTTTTAATAAGAATTCCAAGAATCATGCAATGTTAGTCTAAAGCTGTAGTCTAAAAAACGA
The DNA here is from genome assembly GCF_000817695.3 of Arachis duranensis. Lineage (NCBI taxonomy): Eukaryota > Viridiplantae > Streptophyta > Magnoliopsida > Fabales > Fabaceae > Arachis > Arachis duranensis. The sequence goes on along the minus strand of NC_029772.3, from coordinate 52,599,716 downwards.
ATCGTCAGTTGTCCAAACTCGAACAATCCCCGGCAACGGCGCCAAAAACTTGGTGCATGAAATTGTGATCATCAATGGCGCCATCAACATGGTACGCTCAATTGCAATCTCAACTCTTTATCACAACTTCGCACAACTAACCAGCAAGTGCACTGGGTCGTCCAAGTAATAAACCTTACACGAGTAAGGGTCGATCCCACGGAGATTGTTGGTAAGAAGCAAGCTATGGTCATTTTGTAAATCTCAGTCAGGAGGATTCAAATAGTTATGGAGGATTAATGATTAAAAGATAAATAAAACATGAAGTAAAGATAGAGATACTTATGTAATTCATTAGTGAGAATTTCAGATAAGCGTATGGAGATGCTTTGTCCCTTCCATCTCTCTGCTTTCCTACTGTCTTCATCCAATCCTTCTTACTCCTTTCCATGGCAAGCTGTATGTTGGGCATCACCGTTGTCAATGGCTACAGTCCTGTCCTCTCAGTGAAAATGTTTAACGCGCTCTGTCACAGCACGGCTATTCATCTGTCGGTTCTCGATCATGTCAAAATAGAATCCAGTGATTCTTTTGCGTCTGTCACTAACGCCCCACAATCGCGAGTTTGAAGCTCGTCACAGTCATTCAATCCTTGAATCCTACTAAGAATACCACAGGCAAGGTTTAGACCTTCCGGATTCTCAAGAATGCTGCCATCAATTCTAGCTTATACCACGAAGATTCTGATTAAGAAATCCAAGAGACATCCACTCAAGCCTTGTTTGCATGTAGAACGGAAGTGGTTGTCAGTCACGCGTTCATAAGTGAGAATGATGATGAGCGTCACATAATCATCACATTCATCATGTTCTTGGGTGCAAATGAATATCTTAGAAGAAGAATAAGCTGAATTGAATAGAAGAACAATAGTAATTGCATTAATACTCGAGGTACAGCAGAGCTCCACACCTTAATCTATGGTGTGTAGAAACTCCACCGTTGAAAATACATAAGAACAAGGTCTAGGCATGGCCGAGAGGCCAACCTCCCATAATCTAAGAACTAGACATCCAAAGATGATCCTAAGATCTAAAGTGATCAAAAGATTTCTAATACAATAGCAAAAGGTCCTATTTGTAGAGAACTAGTAGCTTATGGTTTACAAAGATGAGTAAATGACATAAAAATCTACTTCCGGGCCCACTTGGTGTGTGCTTGGGCTGAGAATTGAAGCTTTAATGTGTAGAGACTTTTCTTGGAGTTAAACGCCAGCTTTTGTGCCAGTTTGGGCGTTTAACTCCCATTCTTGTGCCAGTTCCGGCTTTAAACGCCAGAATTCTTGAGCTGATTTGAAACGCCGATTTGGGCCATCAAATCTCGGGCAAAGTATGGACTATTATACATTGTTGGAAAGCTCAAGATGTCTACTTTCCAACGCAATTAAGAGCGCGCCAATTGGGCTTCTGTAGCTCCAGAAAATCCACTTCGAGTGCTGGGAGGTCAGAATCCAATAGCATCTGCAGTCCTTTTTAGCCTCTGAATCAGATTTTTGCTCAGGCCCCTCTATTTCAGCCAGAAAATACCTTAAATCACAGAAAAACACACAAACTCATAGTAAAGTCCAGAAAAGTGAATTTTAAGTAAAACTAATAAAAATATAATAAAAACTAACTAAAACATACTAAAAATAATGCCAAAAAGCGTATAAATTATCCGCTCATCAGTGGTTATGCCTTTCGGTTTAAAAAATGCTGGAGCGGCTTACCAATGGGCAATGAATGCCATTTTCTATGAATTTATTAGAAAATTTATGGAGGTATATATCGATGACATAATGGTCAAATCGATTTCTGTCAGTCAATATATAGACCACTTAAGAAAAGCATTTTTGACTATGAGAAAGAAAGGATTAAAAATGAATCCTTTGAAATGTGCTTTTGGGGTATCGGCTGGAAATTTCTTAGGTTTTGTTGTTCATAAAAAGGGGATAGCTAAAGTAGATGCAATACTAGCTTTATCTGCACCCAAATCGAAAAAAGAAGTAGAATCATTTTTTGGGAAGATAAATTATCTTCGAAGGTTCATTTTGAATCTTTCAGATCGAACAAGGGTGTTTGCACCTTTAATAAAATTGAAGAATGGTTCGAGATTCGAATGGACTATAAAGCATCAATTAGCGTTCGATTCGATTAAAACGTATTTATCTAAAGCCCCAATTATGGCGAATGTTCGTCCATTTGAACCTTTAAAATTGTACATTGCTGCATCTGAAGATACTATTGGGTGTATATTGGCCCAAGATGGTGAAGACAGACATGAGAGAGTGATTTACTACCTTAGTCGAGTTTTAACTGATATCGACATAAGGTATTTGCCGATTGAAAAATTATGTTTGTCGTTGTATCATGCTAGTATGAAGTTAAAGTGTTATATGGTGGCTAAATTGAAAAAAGTGATAGCACAGACCGATATTATTAAGTATATGCTTAGTTTTCCTATGTTAAGGGGACATTTGGGAAAATGGATGTTAGCATTGACAGAATTCGATTTGCAATATATCCCAGCAAAGGCTATTAAAGGACAGGTCATTGCAGACTTTCTTGTGGATAATTGGAAAGGTCTGAATGACCAGGGGACAAATATAGTCGATGTAGAGGTCAACTATTAGAAATTGTATTTCGATGAATCTAAGCACAAAGATGGTGTAGGGGTTGGAATCCTCATTATTTCACCAGAGGGTATTCCGTCAGAATTTTTGTTCGAATTAAAGTATCATTGCTCCAATAATGTTGCTGAATTTGAGGCTTTAATTCTAGGTCTCGAAATTTTAATCGACAAAGGAGCTTTAGAGGTTCAAATTCTAGGGGATTCACAGTTGGTTTTAAAGCAGTTGTCAAAGGAGTTTAAATGTAATAATGAGACGTTACAGAAATATTTAGTAACTTTCTGGGAGTTATTAATGTCTTTTCAGAAGGTATCTTTGGTACATATCCCTAGAATTCATAATGAAATTGCCAATGAATTGGCTCAAATTGCTTCGAGGTATCGAATTGGCCTAGAAACGTTTAAGAAGTTATCTAGTATCCATCAAATTTTAGTACCAGCAAATGAAAGAGAAGTGTTGTGTATGGATGAATGGGAGGACTCTGATTGGAGAAAGACTATTACTCAGTATTTGAAAGATCTCAATACTACAGTCGATAGAAAAATAAAATTACGGGCAATGAATTTTGTTTTATTGGCTGATGAATTATATAAAAAAGGGATTGATGAAAGTTTAATGAGATGTTTGAGTCGAGAAGATCAAAATATTGCTTTGGGTGAAATTCATAATGGAATTTGTGGTGCTCATCAAGCAGAAAAGAAAATGAGATGTGTGTTATATTACAATCATGTATATTGGCCATCTGTGATAAAATATTGTATCGATTATGCAAAGGCATGTCAAGAATGTCAGAAACATGGTTCGATACAACAAATTTCAGCAGCCGAATTACATTTGATAATAAAGCCATGACCATTTAGAGGTTGGGCTTTGGATCTAGTTGGGTTGATTCACCATCCTTCATCGAAACAACACAAGTTTATTTTGGTGGCTATTGATTATTTCACAAAGTGGGTTGAGGCTATTCCGTTAATAGAAGTTAGTCAAAATGAGATAATTAATTTTATCGAGGAAAATATTATCCATCGATTCGGAATTCCTCAGACCTTAAGTACTGACCAGGGTACTATGTTTACTGGCCAGCGAATAAAAAATTTTGCGACTTCTAAAAATATTAATATGGTTACTTCAACCCCCTATTATGCACAAGCTAATGGGCAAGTAGAAGCAGCATGTAAGATATTGATAAGCTTAATTAAAAAACATATCGGTAATAGGCCTCGAACATGGCATGAGACTTTAAGTCAAGTGTTATAGGCTTATCGAAACTCACCAAGGGGTTCGATAGAAACTTCATCTTATAAATTGGTGTATGGCCATGATGCAGTGCTACCATTAGAAATTAATTTAAATACTTTGAGAGTATCAAAATAGAATGATTTGCCAGTCGATGATTATTGGAATGCAATGTTTGATGAATTGAATGAGTTATATTCAGAGCGAATCTTAGCATTGGAAAATATAATCCGACAGAAAGAAAATATTTCTCGAAGTTATAATCGTCGAATTAAAGAAAAGTCTTTCAGGGTAGGTGATTTGGTTTTGAAAGTTATTTTATCTATGGAAAAGAAATCGAGGTTTTTAGGTAAGTGGTCCCCTAGTTGGGAAGGACCTTTTCCAAATTATAAGGACATACTCGGGAAATGCTTATCAAATTAAAGATATCGAGTCGAAAAAAATAATTGACTCGATCAATGGGAAATACTTAAAACCTTTCTATTGTTGGCAAACTTAAAAGTTCAACATATCTATTAAAGATCAGAAAGGATAGAAAGTGTTATAAAATAAAGCTAGAAACGAAAAAAAAATTTTCAAGGTGCCAATAGCTTTGCCAAATCGGAGCGCAGCTTTGTTCTTTTGTTTTTCAGGAGTGTAAGTACTTCAATCTGCTTGAACTTTTTAGCCTGGATTTTCTCAAGCTATTTTTCATATTCTCCTCGTTCGGTATCGAGTGAGACAAGTTTTTGAATAAGGAGATGCTGCTCTTGTTGGGCTGCAACAAGAAGCCTGGCTATAGTGACTTGATTTTGGCGAATGGTAGCAAGTTGTTCTTGAATCTGAGCCAATTCTGCTTTGAGTCTTGCTTCCTCCTGATCATGGAAAGCTTGTACAGAGATGGCATGAGAGATTTTCAGATCAAATTCTTCACGAGAAGCTTGAATGGGTTGAGCAGTTGTAAGAACATTGTCTATTTTTTATTTGGCTATGGCTTCTTCATTTTCAGTTTTTTGAAGTTGAAATTGAGATGCAACACTCTCATTGAGAAGTGGTTTGAATTCTCGAATCGAAGCAGAGTATGGTGTGTTGGTTGGGAATTCAAAAGAGAATTTCAAAACATCAGCCAAGATTTGATTGAGAATTGGATCATTAACCCAGGTAGTAGGAGCATGATCCAAGAGCTTGATGAGTGATCGAAGTTGTTCCTGAGTAGTAGGATTTAATTCGATCAAGGGCCTTGATGTAGAAGGTTTGGAAATTATTGGTGCAGGGACTGGTACTTTGTGTTCCTGGATGATTTTGTTTAAACAGAGGTCAGATCCTCTAAAATAGCACTGGTTGGAGTGGTAGGAATATTTGATGTTCCTAGTCTTGGACCTAGAGGGGTTTGATGTGAAGGATCAGGTTGCAACTCTGAAGGGGTCTCTAATACCTTGGACCTAGAAGAATCTGAATTAATAGTGTCAACAGCCTTAGAAGTAGAGTCAGAATCTGGGACTGCTTGGTTCTTTTCAGTGAAAGCAGCTTGATCATTTGGTGAAGTTGTTTCAACTCTGATGGTTTCTTTTGGAGAATTTTGCAAAGGATTCGTTGTCAAATCAATCACTTGTATTGTGTGAGAAACAGGTAGAAAAGTGGCTGGGATTGTCTGAATGGGCCTTGTGAATTGAATGGAGTCATGTGATGTAGATTGTTCTTGACCTTGTGGTTGTGGTAGAATTGATGGGTCGAGAATCCCAACAGTTGTTGATTCAGCAACATTGACAGGCTAATACAAAAGGTACACAATTGTAAATCAAAAATTTATTTTAATCAAAATATGATATATGTAGAAATAATGGTATTACCTGAGAAAGCCTGGATCTTAATACTAGCCGAGAACCAGGATTAGAATCAGCTGCCCCTTCTAATGGAGAAGAGATTGTGATAGCATTTTTATTGGTTGGTTCACTTTCGTCAGCGCTTTTACTCGATGTTAGTAGTACTAACTGATAAGAGATTTAGAATTAAATCTAGATAAAGGTGTATAACTTATAATGTTGTTAAGTTAAAGAGAGAAATTATGAAAGTAGGAGTTCTTCTACTTTTAGATGATGGTGGTCGAGCAGTTTTCGCTTTCCTTTTTTGAGTTCTTTTTGGGAAACTCTCAGCAATAGGAGTGGTCCAAATCACAGGTTGTTGAATTTCTTCTAAGGTACGGGTATACCACTACAAGAAAATGGAACATTTGTAACAAAAATTTTGTATCAAATTTAAAATTGTTACAAAAAACCATTTTTTTGTAATAATAGTTGCTGATTGTTACAAAAAAATATGTTTTGTAACAATATCACAAATTGTTACAAAACATCCAGATATTTTGTAACAATCTATTTTATTTTGTTACAAATTATGGTAGTTTTCGTAACGCCGTATTGTGTTGTTACAAAATATTATAATATTTTGTAACAGAAAGTTAAATAGTTGCAAAAACTCGTAGTATTTTGTAACAAAATCGTTTTTTGTTTCAAAAATTCAAATATTTTGTAACAAAATATTTTTTTGTCTGAAAAACTCAAATTATTTTGTAACGAAAAATTCATTTGTCACCAAATTCAACATTGTTTGTAACAAGTTTTTTTTTGTGTCACAAAATATATGTATAATTTATAATTTTCTTTTCAAAATGTTAAAAACTTTAAGAATTAAAAAAATTGTCTATATATTTTTTTTAAAATAATTGTATTTTATTTCAGAAATTAAAGAAATTGTTTATATAAATCATTTAAAATATATTTTTTATATTATTTTTTACATATTCATTAATTTTTAAATGATGTAAATATTAATTTATATGTGTTTATAAAGTTAGTATATAACTTTAAATAATCAGAATTATAAGATAACTTAAAACTAATTTGTGAAATTTAAAATTTTTTTATTAATTTATAACTATAAATAACAGTAATTAAAAATATTCCAAAAAAATTAAAAAAACAAAATGCAGTGTAAAAACCTAAGAGTTAATATCTATAGTGAATGTAAAAAGTAAAAAAACCCTAAGTTCCCCCATTCCCCCACCTCACTCGAAGCCTCACACCTAGCCACTCTCAAACCATCGCGCCGCCGAAACCCTATCTATGAGGGAGAATGGAGCTGCTGCCAGAGGAAGAGTCGCCGGCCTAGCCCCTGGGAGACGTCTCGGCGGCGTCGTGGTCCTCCACTCGCTCCTCAAATCTGCTTCGTCTGCGCCGCTGCTCACCTCTGTCCGTGTCGTCCTGGCCGTCTAGGCTCCCCTGCGTTCTGCCTTCTCCGCCTCCGCGTTGTACCTCTTCTGTATCTACTACCTCCGTTTCTGTGGTCGTCTTGTTGGGTGACTCCTCTGCTGGCTGTGCTCTGTCCGTGCCGAAGCTCTGCTCGTGCCAAAGCTCTGATCGTGCTGTCAACTGTCCTCGCCTGTGGCCTGCGTCTTCGACGGTGGAACGGCCCCAACCTTTCACTCAGTGTGGTTCTGCTGCTGACATTCTTCACTGTAGAGGTGATTTTTTTCTTATATGTAGTTATTGTACAGTAATTTTGTGGACTTCATTGTTGATGTTTTATTGTAGGTTTAGAAGAGAAAAATTGATACTAATTCCTAACTGTAACTGTATGTAAAAGAAGATGATTTAATATGTTGTTCTGTTTGTTCTTTTTTCTTTGTTGAGGCTTGTATACTTATGTTGGAAAACCTGAGTTACATAATAAAGCAGAAGAAGCTTTTATTAGCACTAATTTCTTTGTCTCCTAGCTTGATAGTGAAATGATGAATATTTAATAAAATGGTCTTCTTCTGGTGTTGTGTTGCAGTCTTTAATTTCATCTGGTTCTGCCGTGCTTTGTTGATCTGCTGCCGGTCTGCTCCGATCGTCTCCTCTGCTGAAGGTAAGTCCAGTTTAATGTAGATGAACCTTGATTCTGCTGATGTTGTGACTGAAGATATTAGTTTTATATCTGTTGGACTATATTAGTGTTATTAGCTTTTGCTTTCTTTTAACTCTGTTCTATTTTGTTTTTTTTTTTTTTTACTTTTGTGTTTGTGAATTGAGTAAAGTAGGTAACTATTTGATCCTTAGTAACATAGAGATATGGATTAAATTTTGTTAATAATGTTGTGTATTTTACATTGCATTGAATTAGGATAGTTTATGCTGCTCTGCTCATCCGGCGTTGTCCTTTGCCTCTGCTGGTCTGATTCGGGTGTCCTTCTTCTCCTGCTGGTCTGGTCTGGTCCGATTACATTTCTGCTTAAGGTAACTTCAGTTTATTTGAGTATTGTTAAATATGCTGTTATCTGATAATCTTAGCTGAAATATTGAACATTGAGTCTGCTGAAGGTAGCTTCAATTTATTTGAGTATTGTTGGTTGATTATGCTGATGTTGTTGTGGTTGAAAGTATTGGTGTGTAACATGGTTGATTATCTGATTTTTAGGTTATTTGGAGAGTTGATATTTTTCTTCTATTTTTTTCTGGGTTTTAATATTTTGATTCTATTTTTTGCACTTTTTTTGGTGATTTTGAAAGTGATAGTCCCGGTGATGCTATGTTATGTCATGCTGCTCTCTTTCTTTTCACTCTTTACATCCTTCTATCCATTCTCGTCTCCTGCAGAAATTAGTCCAATGGTCAATTACCAGAAATATTGGGTTAATTTTGATAGGCGTACTCCTGAGTTTAGGAAGTGCCTCGATGAATTATTTTTGGATATTGCCTTCTCTCAACCCGGTGTGAAAAATCAAATACGTTGTCCTTGTCCCAAATGCAACAATTTTATGTTCAAATTTAGAAATGAAGTTCATCATCATGTGCGCCAATGGGGGATAGTGACCTCTTATAAAACATGGGTGCATCATGGTGAGATACTTCAAGATACATCCACTATAGATGTGTCTGATCTAAATGAAATTGATTGTGAAAGGGAGAATGATTCTGCCACTTATGAGATGTTGTATAACATCTTTAGAGGAGAAACACTAGGGGAGACGCCGAGAGATTTCGCTACCAACGTAGATGAAAATATAGAAGAAGAACCTCATCAGGGGGCAAAGAGGTTCCAGAGGCTAATGAGGGATTATGAAAGATTTGGGATTAGATTACGAGAAGATAGATGCTTGTGTGAATGATTGCATTTTGTTTCGGGGGCAAGAATATGCTGATCTTGATGAATGTCCAAAGTGTAAGCAATCTAGATGGGTGAAGGGGAGGGGGAATGAAAAGGATAACCTTCGGAAGAAGGTACCCCAGAAGATACTAAGATACTTTCCGTTAAAACCTAGGCTTCCAAGGATCTTCATGTGTGAAGAAACAGCGCGAGCAATAAGGTGGCACAAAGAGAAACGACTTGACGATGGAGTCCTAAAACACCCAGCAGATTCGATGGCGTGGAAGACATTTGATGAGGAGCACGAATGGTTTGCACGTGATGCTAGAAATATCAGGCTTGGAGTTGCTAGTGATGGATTCAATCCGTTCGGAAATATGAACATTTCCTATAGTACTTGGCCAGTTGTTCTCATCCCATATAACTATCCTCCTTGGATGGCTTTGAAACATTCAAATTGGATGTTATCTCTACTTATTCCAGGCCCTAAATCCCCTGGCAATTCTATTGATGTATACTTAGAACCGTTAATTGAAGAGTTGAAAGAATTGTGGGAAGGGGGTGTTGAAATATTTGATGTGGTTCAGAGACGGAACTTTAAGTTGTCTGCTGCAGTTTTATGGACAATAAATGATTATCCAGCCTATTCTATGTTATCCGGTTGGAGCACTAAAGGTGCACTAGCATGTGCGTGTTGCCACAGGGAAACTAGTTCTAAGAGGCTGAAACATGGACACAAGCATTGCTATATGGGTCATCGCCGCTATTTGCCGCATGATCATCCGTGGCGAAGAAATAAGAGTTCTTTCGACAATACCAGGGAACTTGGCGAAGCACCTAAGCCACTGTCTGGTTATGATGTCGTAGAAGAATTCAAGACTTTTGAACAAACGGAGTTTGGGAACAATAGTAAAAAGAAAAAGAAGTCTGAGCATGACAAGGCGGCTGGAAATTGGAAAAAGAAAAGCATTTTCTTTGAGTTGCCTTATTGGAAGACATTATTGTTACGTCATAATTTAGATGTAATGCATATAGAGAAGAACGTGTTCGATAATATACTGGGTACACTATTGAATATAGATGGAAAGACAAAGGACAATCTTAATGCACGGCTTGATCTTCAACTTATGGGTATCAAGAGAGACCTTCATCCTCGTAGAGTGGGCAACAAGTTTGTGATGCCGATAGCCAAATATACTTTGTCAAAGACTAGGAAGGAGAATGAAAGGCAACTTCTTTGTCAGTTCTTGAAAGAACTCAAGTTGCCTGATTCGTATTCATCAAATATTGGAAGGTGTGTGCACGTTGAAGATTGCAAAATTTATGGCTTGAAGAGCCATGATTGCCATGTCCTAATAGAACGGCTGCTACCAATTACAATTCATGAGCTTTTACCCAAAGAAGTTTGTGAACCGTTGATACATCTAAGTATTTACTTTGGAGAGCTTTGTTCCAAAGAATTGAAGGTGGACGTTCTAGACAAACTTGAAACCCAGATTGCAATCACACTATGTAAATTAGAGACCATTTTTTCTCCGGCTTTTTTTGATGTGATGGTTCACCTAACCGTTCATCTTGCCCATGAAGCTAAGTTAGCCGGACCTGTTCAATATCGCTGGATGTACTCTGTTGAGAGGTTAGCCCTTTAGAATTGACAACAACTTAGAATTTGCCTTATAGTATTGTATATGTAGGTTTCTAACATTCCTTAAAAATTCAATTCTAGATATTTGCGCACACTAAAGAGTTATGTGGGAAACAAAGCACGTCCTGAGGGGTCAATATGTGAGGGTTATATCTCGGAAGAAGCAATGACCCTTGTGGGGAGATATTTGGATGAAAATTCTAAGAATTCTGACCCTGGCGAGAATGAACCTATGCGAGGCATAGCTGTGTTCAAAGTACTTTACCAGTTTAGTTGTAAAGGGGCATACAAGGAACTTAGTATCTTAGAGCATAGGGAAGCTCAATTCTATGTGATGAAGAATTGTGAAGAAGTTCAACCATGGGTTGATGAACATATGGCAGTTTTAACAAGAGAAAATCCAAGATATCTGCAGAAAAGGCACAAGGATCAATTTGTGAAATGGTTTGAAAGGAAGGTAAATGAGTAAACTTTGATAATTGTAGAATTGAAGAGTCTCTTGGTAGTTTTTAGTTTTAATTGCAATTCGTTAATGTAGATTTCAGATCTACACAAAGTAGGGAGTGCACGGGTGAATAATCAGCTGCTTTCTCTAGCAAGAGGTCCTGATCGTTGTGCACATTTCTACAACACATGTGCTGTCAATGATTTTACATTTCGAAGTAAAACCCATGAAGCCTCTTTGAAGACTCAAAATAGTGGAGTAGTTGTGAAGGGAGATGAATTGACTGGGGGTGTGGATTATTATGGCGTGTTGACTGATATTATTGAGTTAGATTATGTCGGAAAACATAAAGTGGTCTTATTTAAGTGTGAGTGGTTTGATGTTCCTCCAATAGGCCGAAATCAAAGTAGGAGATATAGTAAAGATGAGTATGGATTCATAAATGTGGATGTCACATATGTTAGATATAAGGATGAGCCTTTCATTTTAGCATGTCAAGCTGAGCAAGTATACTATGTAAAGGCAATTAAAAGGCCTAATTGGTGTACTGTGATCCGAGTAAAGCCTCGCAATACATATGATGTGCCCGAGCAAGATATCATGCAAGAAGAGGCATACCAACAAGCTGAAATGGGAAGCTTTAATCAAGTACCCAGTTCGGGTGATATGAATTTTTTGATGGAATTGGGTAGAGGTGACATAGAGGGATCAAGTGTGGACGTCCCTAAGTCTATGGAAGATAAAGAAGAAGAAGAATAAGAGGAAGAAGAAGAAGAAGAAGAAGAAGATTCAAATGATAGTGATTGACTTCTTAGTATTTTTATTTTGGGGATTACAAGATCTTTGCAATTGCTAAATTATCCATTTTTTGTATAGGATTGTGAATATACTTTATCCACTTTTTGTATAGGAATGGTGATTGCCTTTAAATTAGTTAAACTTTACGAATTCACATCATATTTGCATTTTCTAAGTTCTTCACTCTTTATTCCACTTGTTTAACTTTTTTGAAATCTATAATATATTTTGAATCAAGTACCAACTTTTATTAATGTGCTTTCCTTTGTGTAATTGTATATTAAATGATGTAGATATTTTATTATTTCATTTCTTTAATTTTATCTCTGTTAACTTTATTGTAGATTGCGTAACATAATGGCATCACGGAGATTGACAAGGGCTGCTGCATCTGGTTATACACCACGAGCACCTACCCCAGCCCCGGCAGCCCGTGCCCGTGCCCCAGCCCCAGCGGTAAAAGGGGACCTTCGCGTGGGATTACAACAAATAGGGTTATAAAAACAAAGACAAATGGGAAATTGGAATTGCCAATCTCTATGGAGAACTTAGCTCCTAATGGCATCCATGCTGATCTGTTTGCATCTGAAGTGGGTATTGTTACAAGACAAAATGCTCCTTTGGATGTAGAGAAATGGAGCCAAGTTGGAGATGATGTCAAGCAAAAAATATGCGACATTGTTTTGGTAATACATATTTATATTTTCTGCTATTATGTATATTATAGGGTTTATTTCTGCTAACTAATTTTGACAAATCATATGTAGGAAAAGTTTGATATAGCAGATACGCAGGTAACGCGCAATATGATTTTAGCTAAGGCTAACATATGTTATCGAAGTTGGCGCTCAAGACTGCGTGAGCACTATGAGTTGTATCAAACTGATGAGGAGCGCCTTCAAAATCCGCCAAACAATGTTCTACCGGAGACATGGGAGAATTTGGTATCCTACTTTGGAAGTCCTTCTTTTTAGGTTTGAATTTTTCATTGTGACAACCATTCAGGTGTGCTTATGTTGTTTTGCTATTTTAGGTCAATGCAAATAATTATACCTTACCTCCTTTTCTCTTTTGTGAGTTTGGTCTTCTATAGGAAAAAGTTTAAGAAACAAAGATAATAGAAAGCATCACGTTGTACCACATATTGTTGGTCGAAGGACATTTCAAGTTGTTAGACGTGATCGGGTAAATAGTCTTAAACTATTTAATTTGGTCTTAAATTTTCAGCTATGTCACATTTGCACTTAACTACATGCTATATTTTAAACTTCCAAAAAATTTGCAGTGCCATCCTAGAACCGGTGTCGAGCCTGACATTCAAGAATTGTGGCAAATTACTCATCAAAAGAGTAATGGAGAATGGGTCAATGAAAAAGCTAAACAAATTGATGTAATATTACTAACCTTTTCCTCTTTCAACTGCATGGAAGTTAAATTTTATCTCCATTTTCAAATCACAAATTGGATTGTGTAGGATGATATTAGCTCTATGCTCGATGAATCCTATGATTTGGAAAATCCTCTCACTCCAAATGAAGCTTTTCTACTTGTGAGAGGTGACAAAAGTGGTGCAAGTTATGGCATAAAGGCTACAAAGTCTAAGTTAAGGATTCAAGCACAACTTCAAGAGGCAATGCAAGACCGTGAGGAGCTAACAAAGGAAATAGATGTGCTCAAAGAAAAACTTGAAGAGCAACGAACACGGCAAGAGGAAGAATTAGCTCAAATGAAAGCTCAATTGGAAGCTCAACAAGCTGTTGTGAACTCTCTCATGGCGCGCTTTGACAATGAAACAAACTAGACCCTAAAGGTACTCCTAAAGTTGCTTATGGCTTTAATACATTTTCGTAGATGATTCCCATTTTATATTAGTATACTTTAATTTGTTTATGGATCTATCTATCACATTTTGCTTGTGTCATGGTTGAAATATGACAAATGTCCTATTATTTGGTTTGATAAATTTGGTTGGGTATGGCTGAGACATAAGTTGCGAATTGGTTGTGTTTGTTGGAACCGTGGACGGTGGAAATATCCAAATTTTAGGGGAGGTTCTGCCGAAATTTTTCTAAATATTTTGGATAAAACTTAGTGGAAAAAATAAAATCAGTGTTATATCTTGTTTCTAACTTCTTTCTTTCGGTTTTTCTTATTTACAGGAGTGCTGAAATGGTGATCATATGCTACCAAGAATTAGCTCAACAATGTTTTGATGCATAGAGACATTAATCTATGTTAGAACTTTTATGTTTTGGTTGAACTTTGTATGTTAGAACTTTTATGTTTTGGTTGAACTAATCAATGTACTCACTAACTAATGTTATTTTGTTTCAAGACAATTTTAGCTAAAAAGATCTTGTTTGACTTATGTATGTTTTTGCATGTTATATACATGTAAACTTGCTTATTATCATTGTTAATATATTAGTTAATTTAAAAAATAATTTAGTAAATTATGCATGTAATTTGTAATAAAAAAAAGTAGTTACAAAATAATTAATTTGCTTTCGTAACTAAAGAAAAATATGTTACAAAATCATGTTACATTTTGTAACAAAATTTTTTGATAGGAAAAAAATTGACTGTCACGAAAAATACCTTCAAGATCAAAAATTGTTACCACTTTTGTAACGGATTATGTTTTTTTGTATCAAAAAAAAGTGTTACAAAATATGCTTTTGAATTGTAACAGTTCCAGTTTTCGTTACAAAAACTTTTTATAATGGGACTTACTGCAATGGACCCTTATTTGTTACAAAAAACTTTTGTTTCAAAATTTCGACGTTTTGTAACAATATTTTTTGTTACAAATGCGCCTTTTTCTTGTAGTGTACCTAGAGTAGTAAGCAGCCCACCATTCAAAACAAGATTTGGTGATATAGAAACTACGTTCGTATACCATGAAATTGAAGCGGTCCTTACGCTGCTGATTCTTTAAGAGGCAAGAATCAAAGTCTTCTTGAGTGGTTAAAGTGAAATGGAAGAAAGGTTCGTCATTTCGAGGTTGTGGTGTTGGGATGACTTGAGATAATCCAAACTGTCTGGCTGTCATGTTTGGAGCATACAGGGTAATTTTGAATTTTTCTTTTTTTATGCAAAGACAACCCTGTTGGTATTACTTGTAGATCCAGTATATTTGTCCAAATTCGATTTGCGAGTTCATTTGCTTCATTGGTGTCAGGAAAGAGTAAACGGTCCAACCAAGCAGGACCACGATTGCGACGCAAGAAAGGAGTGAAATTGAGTTGATCATTATCAAAGTCTTTACAAGAATGAAAAAGAGAGAAAATAGCCTAAAATTTATCTTCATCTGATTTAGTATCTGGAAAACTTGGTTTGTATTTAGACAATCAAAAACCATCAATATATTGTTTATCAGTATTGCCTCCTTCAGGTTTTGTCATAAAATTTTCAAAAATGGCAGTAAGCTATAATTGGAGGAGCCATAGAGGGCCTCCTGCACTGATGAGTTTGTTGTCTCAAAGGTCACAAACAAATTGACCAAGTTTTTTCAAAAACATGTCCTAGAAGAAGTTTGACCAAATTGAGGGATTTCCCTTCGTGGAGAAGAATGGCTAAATGAAGATAAATTTTTAACATTTGGATGCTCCGGGAGCAAAATAGGATAGCATTCAACCAGTAAAACAAGAAGGCAACATGTTCATTTTTTGTACCTTCAGCACCCATGTTATGGGCAATGAAATCACTATAGGAGGTGGTCAGAACTACATTGTACTGATGTTTTGGCTGCATGTCAGGAGTATAGTCTGGAGAATTGATTGGAAGCCCTGTAATGGCAGCCACATCCAGAAGAGACATTCCGATCATTCCACAGGGGAGGTGAAAATTGTTCGTCATCCTGTTCCAGAAACAGGTGATAGCCCTGATCATCCAAGGGTGTGTGGTAAGGGCAAAGTGGAGAGTCTTAGCAATTCATGAATTCCTAAAGATCTCCAATAAGCACTTTTAGTGGGTTCAAGATGACGATACCAGGCTGTGAAATCATAGCCCCTAGGACTAATCTTCGGATTATTCCGGAAGGTTTTCTGGTTGATAAAATGAGAAATGTTGAAGGAATGATTTATCAATAAATCTTCTGCTTTGGCGTTGGGAAAGAAAGAGAGCTTTTTGTTCACCTTTTCTTGAGATTCAATGGGTCCGAGAAAACAGCGTGTCTCGGCTCCAATAGTAAAAGGAATCAGCATTCTGGTGTCTTTAGACGATAGTTGGGGATCGTCGATGACCTCGTCATTTACTTGGTTGAGAATGCGAAGAGCTGATGGAGATGACGGCATTATTTCGTGACCTTTTCCCTTATCTTGGGTGGTGGTTTAGGAAGAAGAACCAGCCATATTTTAGTGAAGAGTAAAGACTGAAGATTTTGTGAAGAAATTTTAAGGTGTAAAGAGAATTAAGAAAATGATAAGGTTTAGGAAGTTTGAACAAAGGCGAGAATGATGAATTTAAACCCACCGTAGTCGTTACTGTAGATGGAATACGAATAGAAGTAACTTTATGGGGAATGTGAAGTGGTGAGAGAGAGAGCGCAAGCCTCGGGAGACGTGTTGAGTGAAACAGTAATTGGGTTTTAATGATAATTATTGCTGATTTGAAAAACTGACGTTTGTTGGATTAAGTACTCTAATCTTCGATAATTTTTTCGAAAACAACCACATTAATCCAAGGGGGCAATTTGTTGATCGAAAATATTTTCGATACAAATAAATTGAATCGAAACAAGTTGTGTGACCTTTTCGAGAAGGTCTAGGTTCGAGATGAAGATTGAAAGTAATCGGTTCTATTCTTAGGCTTCGATTGAGGTGCTAATCGGACAAAGCCAAATCGAGTAGGAGTCTCGATTCGAAGAATCAGGAAGAGTTTTTGAAAGAGCTTTTCAGTTCGTGGCTTTTATCACACGAGGAAAATATTGAAAATATCTACAATCACACAATGAGAGCAGTTACCAGGAGTGATTGCAGTTCAAATTTGTGATTTTTTGTTTAATTGTAATTAATTGTAATTAAGTTAACCGTTATGTAAGATAGTCTATAAATACTGTGAAGCATTAGGGGATAGTGGTTGGAACTTTCACTCAGAAAAACACTCTAAGCATTCTCACATCTCAACAATTCCCTGAGTTTGCAATCGAGTTATACTTTCTGTAGGGTTCCTTCCACCTTCTTTTTCAATTCATTTCCTTTTCTGTAAAATTTAACATTTCAATTAGGTTTATTCTTCCAATGTTTGGTACTTCCTTGGTTTATTTAATCTTTCTGCACTTCATTCTGTTTAATTAGCCTTTTCAATTTAATTTTAGTCATTGTTATTGCTTTCTTTTAATTTTCAAGCAACTCTTCTTTTCATAATTTAGTTAGTTTTTCAAGAATTTCAATTTCTAAACTCCATTTATTAATTTTACAAATTTATTCTTTTTCTTATTGTCAAAATTTGTCTAATCGAAGGTGCTTTGATGCATTTCTAGAAAACTGGTACTCGCATAGAGGAGTTGGTTTCGCTCCCAAACCATTAGAATCAAACCACCATCGATTTGTTAAAAATCGACAAAACATGGAGATAATGGATCTTTCATCTTATTATTATTTTTTAATTCAATTTTATGCCAAATCTTATAGATATGATCTAAATTATTGCATAAATCTGCTTATAGTGAGTTATGAATTATGGACCAGTAATATTTTGTATGTTATATCAGTAAAATGAGTCTCATAACTGAAGAACATATACAAAATCTTGAATTAGTTCTTGTTACAATTTTGTATTATTATTATTATTATTATTATTATTATTATTATTATTATTATTATTATTATATGTTTAGTAACCTGTACTTATATATATTGCTTAGAAATAATTTAAGATCGTAGAAATGATTGAAAAACAAAAGATTTGTTAATTAGTTATGAAATTAATAACACATTTAATAAAGACACATCTAAATAAATTTTAAATAGAAGATAAATTTATTAAAAACACAATTAACAAAAGATATATTTGAGTAAGTTTTGAATAAAAGATATATATCTATTAAAGATACATTTAAAGAAGTATAAAACAAAGGATATATTCATTACTATGTTCTGTTTTGTTGGCAGCTGCATATAAATTGCAGTGACTTTTATATTTTTGTTTCTTACATCGAAATCGCAATGGCTTTAGGTGTTTTTTTTGTTTCCATAAATCAAATTACTATGTTCTGTTTTGTTGGCAGCTGTATATAAATTGCAGTGACTTTTATATTTTTATTTCTTACATCTAAATCGCGATTTACTCTTTTACTCACCTGGACACGTTTTGCAACTACGTATACTACTATACTTAAGTCGCATATGCTTTTGGTAATTTAATTTGTCTTCTAAATTTTTAAATGACCAGTGCGATTTATTAGCAACTTATAATGGATTAAGTCACCGAATTCTATTGTGACGTACATTTTATTTGTTAAAATTAAATTAACCAATGCGATTTATTAGTAATAAAAACAAGACATTTACGTAAATAATATTGTACTAAGGGAACACATCATTAACTATTTTTTAAGTTTAAATAAGTAAAAAAATCCTTATGTTTGTGTTGAATTAATGTTTCAATAATTTCAAAACTTATTCCGTTGCAGCTTCAATGAGTCTTTCTAAGACATTTTTTTTAAATTAGGAAAAAGATTCGAATTCGAGACCTCTAGATAAAAATAAAAAAATTATGTCATTTAAATTATAATTTATTAACCGTCTTTTTAAGACACATTTATAAAACTCTTGCGATGTTTATTATTAATGTACTCTGAAGTTTTTAATTTTACCATTTTCACCTAATCTTATAAGTCCAACAAACAATGAGGCGGCTCTCTTCTCTTCTTCTGTCGGTGACTATTACAATATTTCTTTATGGTTTGGAGTTTTAAAACTCCGTAAAATTTAAATAAAAAAAATAAAAAATTTGAATCTATTTTAACTTTTTATTTTAATTATTTTTTTATTTTATCCAAAAAACTTAGTACCTACTCTCGTCTCTTCTTCTCCTCTCGTCACATCATTAAACATCACCCTTCCATTGCCATCTCGAAATGTCGCGCCTCCGCCAGTATACAGCCACAACACTTGCTACGACGCTGACACCTTGCCACCCGGCCATAATGTCAGCCTGAGACAGAAACTCCAATTTCTCTCATCTGGTATTAACCCATATTTTTTGGCATCAACCCCAATCTCATGCGGAGCAGTTTGAAGCCAGGAAAGAACAGAGGCGATGGCGTAGCAAAACGGTACTACTGAGGAGAAGGATAAGTGATGAGTTCAGGTAAAACTAGAAAGGAGCAGAGGTGTTGCAGAACCAGGGAAGCAACAACGATGTAGGTGAGTTGATCGTGGAAATTGCACCTAGGTGTGTTTGGTTGCACCTGTTCCTGACCAAAAAAAAATAATAAATAAATAAATAATAGAAACTCCAAGATTAATCTTAAAAAAAATATTTTAATTTTTTATATTAAATTTATATTTTTAATTTTTTAATACATTTAAACAAATATTTCGAAATTTTAAAATTAATCTTGAAAAGGAATAATTTTATCTTTTTAAATTCAAATATACATTTTTAGTCTTTAAAATAATTAAATGACTATAATCGTAAAATGATATATTTTTTTATCTTTTTATAATTAAACTAAAATGAGTTGTACTCTTTTTAAATTAAATTAAAATTTTAATTTAAATTCAGTAACTTTAATCCTAAAAAGTAATATAGTCTTTTAAAATTAATACTAAAAATATAATTTGAACTTTTCAGTTTTTTGAATTTTTTATTTTTGTCAAAAATATTATAATAGTCTAATATGAATAATATTAATCCAAACACATAATAAACTCAAATTGGTCCAAACTGAGATAATAATTTTAGTCCAAACAAATTTTAAATAAAATATACAGAATAAATATAAACGTTAATTTTTTTAACTCTTTAAAAATAGTTTTAATATTCTAAAATTTCAAAGAGCATTAAATCGATTTTTGGATGTCATGATGAATTTAGTTGTGATATATTAGAGGTGTTAAAATTCTCCGAAGCGCGAAGATTCCCACAGGGACTGCCCCAAATGAAGACTCGAAGGCTAAAAATTTTTCCCGTAACGATGGGATAGAGACTAAAATCCCCTCAAAACAGGCGCGGGAACCCGAGCGGGAATCCCCATCCCGTCCCCAATAATTCTCCGAAATTCTTGAATTTACTTAAATACCTTTAATTTATTTCTAATATAGGGGTTTTTAAGTAATTTCACATATTGAAAACCCTAACCCTACTTTATTGAATGTCTTCCCTTCTCTCCTACTACTCCACTTTATTACTGCCCCGTCCTCAAGCCCCAACTCTCCAGTCCCAAAAGTTCAAAACTCCTATAGTTGTGTCCACACTCAGCCATAACACCATACACCCTCACCAGTCGCCACTAGCCACTCCTCCAACTCAGTGTTTATCGTTACCGCGCCATCACCGTCATAACTTCCCTGCGTCGTTCTCTCTCTTCAGGTGCGACGTCCTTCCCTTCTCCACTCCTGTGTCTGCGTGATTGCATCCATTCTTGTGACTGTCGCCGTGTCCATTTTTTCCTCTCTTCCGTTGTATCCCACTGCTCTGCCATCTCTTCATTGCTTGTTGTCTACTGGAGAGCATCGCTGCTGATGTTGCAGCAACCACCGGTCGCCCTCTTCCAGTCCTCTTCCTCCTCCCCATCTACTTGACTTCAGATTTGATTCTCTCTCCTTCTATTTATCTGAAGCAATTAAATATATAGGGTTCATAATTATGAAATAGTTAGGGTTTGATACTCTTCCTTTGCATAATCTTTGTTATGTATTTTTTGAATTCTGAATATTGAATAATACGCTCTATTATGTGTTCTTTTGTTGATTTATTACAGTTTATAATTTATCATTCTCTGTGTTTTTTGCCCTTTTTACTGATTTATTGTAGTTTAACATCTTAGTTTGTATAATCTTTGTTATGTGTCTTTGTATAATCTTCTCTATTATGTGTTCTTTTTGCTTATTTATTGTAGTTTATAGTTTATCCCTCTCTGTTTTTGCCGTTTTGATGATTTATTATGTATTCTTTTGTATTTGATTTAATTTTTTTTGTTCTTTTGAATTTTTTCTTTGTATCTAAAGTTGAGAATCTAACTTAATGTTTCTGTATTGAATCTTAATTTAGTATTTTTGTATTAAATCTCATTGTACATGATGGATAGTTTTAGCTCGACTCCTATTAAAAATAATAATGAGACAGAATCAACTCAAGGTGATGAGGGTCAAGCAATTGAAGCACATCTCTAAGAAACACAAGAGAAACGACAAGAAGTTAGCCAAAACGTGCAAAGCAATCTTAACAAAAAAGGATTAACTTTCAAGGCTTGGAAACATTTTAGGAGGAAGAAAATAGATGGAAAGTAGAAGGAAACATGTAAATATTGTGAAAGAAAGATTGGAGGTGACATGAAGCAAGGAACTAAGCACTTTCACATTCACATTAGAATTTTTCCGATTCGTACAATTAGGGGATCAAAGCAATCAATATTGAAAAAAGTTCAACAATCATTAGGTTCGACAGGAACGGAAAGGCCAACCACTACAACAAAACAACATTTTGGCGACGGTTTTTTTAATGCTTAGTGACGGTTTTAACTGTCACTAAATGGTTTTGAGATGGTTAAAAAAGCGTCACATATTTGAGCATCGCCAGCTGACATAGTGACGTTTTTGGACTACTGTTGGTAAGGAGTGTCGCTAAATTGTTTGTGATGGTTTTTAAAGTATAAAACCGTCACTAATTTGTCACACTTGTAAAGGTGTTTTTTATACTATATTTCACGATATTTTAAAACTGTCGTTAAATTACTAAATTATGTGACAATTTTTTCTATTTCATGACTGTTTTAAACCGTCACTAAGTTACCAATTCTTATGACAGTTTTTAGGCATATTTAGTGACTATTTAAACCGTCACAATATTTTTAGTGACAGTTTTTTGATTTAAAACCATTACTAAGTTACTTATTCCTGTGATAGTTTTTTCCTGTATTTAGTGACTGTTTTAAACTGTCATAATCTCTCCAACATCAAAGATTTCTATTATCAAAAGTTGAATTCTCTAAAAATGACATTATATTTTAACAAATCCAAATTCAATCCCTCAAGTTTTACAAAAATTACAGAAATAACAACAATGTGAGGCTAATTTTTTCCCAGCTATTTTATGGAGTGGAGGGGCCCAAAAAAGAGAGAAGAAAAAAGCTCATATATACTACTAAAAATTAAATGCATATAGCATTGTAAAAGGGTATAAAGGAATGACAATAACATTTAGGAAGCATATTATTAAATGCTGCTAATTTCTTTCTTAACCAAGGTGTCATCTGAAAATTCTCCATGTAGCAGCTGGTTTAATGGTTCTTCTTTTTCGATGTTATCTTCATTGTAACACTTGTTGCCCAAAAAGTTGGGTTGATTCGTCAAAGATACAGCCTAGCCCACATTCTATCAGTTATCACTACATTATTCTCATTGATTCTCTGCATAAAAATAAACCCAACAAAGAGTTAGGCCAAAGATTTTCACAACTTTTGCTACCAAAAAGTGTTTACTATTTACTCTGCTATTATTACTTCCTTAATAGAAGTTACTTCCTAAACTTGCTTTATTTTTTGGTTAGAATGAAAGAACAAATGCAAATGTTCAAAGGTTCATTTAAATACCAACAATTATATTACACTAAGACTCCATTTACAGTACAGCAAAGAAGATTACCTATATGCAGCATCTGCAACGGCAAACGGATGTGGACTTAGCTCACCAAACACTACTCCTTTATATTGTGCCATCATATGACTGTCATATAAATGAGGAAGCTTTACGAAAGGGTTCACCGCAATCTATATATTTCCAGCGTAAGTCTGAAAGCAAAGTATTGGACAAATTAGCATAACATTCCATATTTCCAACCATACAACATCATCAAAATATGAAATATGTACGTAAATTTCATTGATATCATATCTTGATCTCAAATTTTCTAGTACACCAGGTTTGTGTAGGTATGTAAGCTTTGTCATATCATCTACTCTACTTGGCGGAACTTCAGTGTCTTTATGATAAATACAAGACACTTTAACAACAACATGAATTTCAAGCAAAATTAAAGTATGGGCATATTGCAATACAAAAACAATAGTTTCATTAAGCTAAAATCAGAGGACCCTCACCGTCTTCCTTGAAGTGCAAGAGACTTTAACTTCTTCTTCATTAACCTCCAAGACTTCACTATCTATCCATGCTACTTCAGAATCCTCAACCCAAACATGGGACCCAACTATAGGAGTGGTAGCAGCAACCTACAGTGCAGAAAGTGTCCAACTTTGCTTAACTAATCATAGTAGGATTGATTTGCCCCTCTAAATAAATTTATGCATAATCAAGCAACTAAAACAAAAGGCATTCACAGAACAAATTTTATAATTTTTTTTCTTTTTTTTAAAAAAAAAGAAAGATTCCAAATTCAGTTTTCTATGCAACAGAGAAAAATCACAGCCGCCAATATAAAAAACTCCATCTCACACTAAGACTTGGAATTAACTCAAGCAAGAGGAGAAAAGACCAAGAAATAGATACCATTTTGAGAATGGGGATGGGATCAAGAATTGAGCTTGCAACTGGAATAGTGAACTGGGCTAAGGGTCAAATCTATAGCTTTTACCTCCCACACCTGAATAAATAAATAAGATAATATATGATCAGAAGTATTCCCTACAAGTTAAATTGAGATATAACACTATAAAGAAAATATAGTTTGAGTACTACTTATCAATGGCACATAGTACACTAATAGAAAATGACCTCATATCTTCCATTTAAGCAATAGAAAGAAGTGTGCAGTATTCCAATAATCAAGAGGCAAACGACAACTCATTGATAGAACTAGAGAACAAGAACAAAATTACCAAGGGCATACAATACTCTTACCTCACTTGCTTCAAGCCAGAAATATGGCTTCATTGTATCTCCATATCAATAGTATGGTTGAAAATTACTAGTAATATTAGGCAGGATTCAAACCAGGTTCAAAGAGGAACATGAAATTGAGGTACCTTTAGCTCAGGAATCACTTGAGAACCAAGACTTTTAGAACACGCTTCGAGCATGTCTTCAGTAAATTCTGTTCTTACTCAGAGTAAAAATTTTAAAATATAAGACAATTAATTTTAAGAAACAAAGGAACTCAATAGTTACTTAACAATATCCAATCACTCACCAATCTTACAAATACTTTGAAATTCTTCGTTATTGTAGTCATAGAAACCTGAAAAGGTCAGCTTAGTATATAAGTATCATTGTTATTTTTATTTATTAATCAAACATGCCTCAACTGATGCACAAAATCTAACCAGAAGATAATACTCTATGGCAAACAGTAGCATTTTGAATCTTTTCTTTCTTGACAGTGGAGGAAGGGCTTTCTATCAGGGATTTCAAACATATGAGGGTATAAGGGAATCTTAACTTAATTGGCTCCAGGTAATAACAATGTTTGATTTTTAAATTCTTCTTTAATCCCAAAAAAGAAATTAACAATGTTTGATTTCAATATTGTTATCAGTTGGTCATTAATGATAGAGCAAATTCGTAAATCGTTCCTCCAAAGATAATTAGAACATCAAGTTAGTCCCTCAAAACATTAAACACCAAATTTGTCATGCACAGGGTAAATTAATAATCAATTCAATTAAGGATTAAGTTGGTATCCCAAGATATGTTGAAGAATTAAACTGATGTCTATTTTAGACATTAAGCAATCTACTCAATGATAAAGAATCAAACTCTGTAGAAGACTAACTTGATAGTTAATATAGCCATATACATTTGGCCAACAAATTTGAGTTTTAACTACCATTCAAATGCTTTTAATATGTTGTGAATAGAAAAAGAATTCAACACCTTTAATTTTCTAATTTCAGCGCTTAGTATGACTTATAATTTCTTAGAGCTTAAGATAGTTTACTTATATTTTATTCCAATTAGCATTTCTAGCTAATTAGCTTTCTCATTTCTAGTGTAGCAATTTGCATAATTCAATAAGAGTACTAACCAATTCATGATGTCATTAAGGCACAAAAATATCAAAAAATCAAGAGAAGAAATAATAAAGAGAGAATTCAAAGAAATCTAGTTGAAGCATTTCATCGAACATGTTGAGTGTGAAAAAAAGAAATAAGAGAATTCAAAGAAAATAGCAAATATGAACATGGGGATATAATAATTAAGATAAATTACAACAAAATAGAGCACCAAGATCAAACAATTGCAACAACTTCAGCACAACAAACATTAAGCAACAACAAAGGAATTGCAGGGGTAAAAATTATAGTAGAAGAACAATTAAATACTCACCATCAGTGTTTAGTATTGAGGTTGGAAGAGAAGAAAAAGTTGCTAGATGAGAAATTAGGGTTCACACTCGATGGGAAGAGCGATTAGCGACGACGAACGACGAACGACGAACTGTAGCGTGACTTTCTCTGTTTCTCATCTCTTCTCATCTCATCTAAAATAGTAGTGAGACAGTAAATACAGTTTTAGAAAAAATAAAAAATTAAAAATAAAAAAGAAAAAGAGTGAGAGAGATATAGAGTTAGTGACGGTTTAAAAATTAAGAGTATAAATGTCATAATGTTGATTAATAGAGACCCTTAAAATAAGGGTCACAAATTAAGTGTAGTTATTTGGCCAATTTGGTGTAGTGAATGGATTCACTTTTGGTTGAAAACTTCACATTTAGTTAAGAGGCATCACAACGAGCACTTACAAGTTGAGTTATTAGGAATGAGCACCCTGTATTATTTGTTGAGCAAGAGAGTTTTCATGAGTTTATGGCTGAAACTCAATCTTTGCTCAAATTTTATACAAGAAATACACTGAGAAGTGATGCTAAGAAGATGTATGAAGTTGAAAAGGCAAAGCTTTTAAAATTGTTGGAAAAAAAAATTCAAGCCGCATTGCTATAATTACTAGCATGTGGAGTGCTGAGTGACAAAACAAAGGTTATATATCAATTACAACTCACTTTATTGATAATGATTGGAACTTGTAATGTCATCTTGTGAGGTATTATTCTAATTTATTTGTGTTTTTAGTATCTTTTATATATGTCAATTTTTTATATCATGACTGTTTATTATATTTACATTACTTTAGGTTTGCATGCATATGTGCCTGCACCCTATACTGTTGAGGTTCTTAGTGATGGTTTGGTGAATTCCTTGTATGGTTGGAACATAGATAGAAAATTGTCAATTTTTACAGTTGATAATTGTAGTACAAATGATGTCATGATTCATCTTGTACTTGATAAGATTTCACCATCTAACTTTATCAAGAGAAGAATTTTTTCACAAGCGTTGTTGTACTCATGTTGCTAATTTGATTGTGAAAAATGACATGAATGCAATATATATTTTCATTGAAAAAATCAGAGAGAGTGTTTCTTTTTGAGTTGCAACACAGAAAAAGAAAGAAAATTTTGAAGAGACTTGTAGGCAATTGAATATTAATTATAGGAGAAAACTTGCACTTGATTGTAGAACTAGATAGAATTCAACTTATCTAATGCTTGCTTTTGTATTGCCATATAGAGAAGTTTTTGAGCTTTTAAGACACCGTGAATCTCTGTATAAATATGTACCATCTAATGATGAGTGAGAAATGACAAATGAATTTGTTGATAAATTAGAAGTCTTTTATAGTGTGACTGAATTGCTCTCTGCCACTTTATATCCAACCACAAATTTATACTTTTCCAAGGTGTGTGAAATGAGATTGATATTGAATGAATGGATGCTTAGTTCTAATGACATGATTCATAAAATGACAACAAATATGATTAGTAAGTTTGAAAAGTATTGGGATCAAATTAATGAATTCATGGCTATGAGAGTTATCTTAGACCCTAGATATAAGATGAAGTTGTTGAAATTTTTTTCTCTAAAATATATGGATCTCAAAGTTAGTTTTAATTGAGCAAGGTCAAGAAAATGATGAAAAAATTAGTATGTGAATATCAACTTAAGACTAGGGTTAAAAGAAGAGCTCCAAATGATGATAGTTTAGTTTCTACTTTAAATGTTAGAGAATATCACTTTAAAGAAAAAATTTAATTCTATCTACTTGAAATTCGTGGAAGATACGTCTGAAGAATGTGTTACAAAAATTGAGTTGAATTTCTATTTGGAAGAGAGTGTTATGGTAGATAAAATAAATTTGAAAAAATTTGACATTTTGGGCTATTGAAAAAATATTAGAGTGAAATATCCAACCTTACAAAAGATTGCAAGAGATTTTTTAGCCATTCCTATTTCTACTATTGCCTCAGAGTCCGCTTTTAGTACCGGTAGTCGAGTTTTACATCCACATCGCAATAAATTGCATTATGAACTTGTTGAAGCGTTAATTTGCGGTCAGCATTGGATATACTTTTAAGGTAAAAGTACTAATAACTCAAGTTTTTATCTGGTATTAAAGTTTAATCTCATGTCAAATTTAACTCTCATGACTTGTTGATTGATATAATATAGATAAATCAGGGTCGAAAATTCCAATTTGAGACTATGAGATGGATATGAGGGATTTAAGAGTTTAGGTAATTATTTTTTTATTATGTCAAATTTTTATTTAATATATAGTATTCTTGTTTATAATGTATGTTAATGTATTCATGTTTATATTATTTTAACAGAGAATATGGAGTTGTTTGTTAGAAGTTATATACTGACAATGGAAGAATATTTGATGTTGAAGACTTTATTTATGGCTTTTTTTAGAATGGAAGTTGTATTTTAAGGTTTTGTTTTATGGACTATAATTTGTTATGTTATATTTCTGGACTTATAATCTTGGATATGATATGTTTTTGTGTTTGTAACAACGTCTTGTAGTTTGTTTCTTTTTTTTTAATTATTTTTTACCATAATTTTCATATAAATATTCAACATAGGGAGATGGAGAATATGCCCTCGTGAGAAACACGAAAAACATAGAGAACAAGAATGGGACAATTATCCCATGGTGGGGATCGGGGTGGGGACAGGAATCAATTCCGGGAGCGGAGACGGAAAGCAGGAAGGCATCTCCCGCCCTCACCCCCACTCCATTGACATCCCTAATGCATGATAAAGAATCTATGAAAAAGTCAAGAAAGAAGTTTTCAATTGGGAGCATCAAACAAGTGAAAAAAAGTGTACTCTATCAAAGATGGACATTGAAGACCAAATAATGATAAGGATTATTGTGAATTGTGCAAGAAGCTTAAAGTACAAGTACTATTGTAACAAGAAAAAGTAAAACTTTCACCAAAAAGAAATCTTGTCTTGATCTCATTGCATTATTATTCAATGAGAATTAGTGATGTGTCTAATGAAAAAAATATATATAAAGGTTGAGTTTGGAACCGTTGAGCTAGTCAACAATGGAAAACTTGAAGGTCTTCAAGAATAAAATAGACCTTTCCATACCCCTTCCCGGTCAACACTCAACAACCTCCCTTATACAAAATCTCATGGTATTATTGTGCTTTTGGCAATCCCATTTTTCCTTTCTGCTTTGTTTTTCTCATTTCATCTCTACTAAGAAAGGATCATAATTCTAAGGTAAAGAAAAATGTTCAGATACTAATACTAAATGCTTGACGCAGCACCCTCTTTTCAAGACTCCCTTAAGGCACTTGATGCTGACATTCAACATGCCAACGTCATGTGAGTCTCTCATTCAAAATTCTTTGATGTATATATTGTTTTGTTTAATTATTAATGGGTCCCCAACTTCAAGTGGGGCCCACATATTATAAAAAAAGAAAGAAGTGGCTAAAAAGCCACGGAGGGAGAGAGAGCGAGAGCCTTACTCTCTCATTTAGAAACAAAAGAAAAAAAGGAACAGTGAGCCGTCGAAGAGAAGAAGAGAAAATTTAGGGAAAAAGGGCAAGTTATCTTGATCCGATTAACCTGGTAAATTCACTCCATTTCTTATGAAGTTTCAGTATATTATTCCTGGTGTAGAGATGAACATTAGGATATAACTTGCTAGTTGTATTGCCTTCTCTTTTTCTTGATTTGAGATACCCATTTTTGTGGAGGATTTATGTTGATTCCACAAGTTTTGGTGATGTATTTTGTTGATTGTTGAGATGCTCTAGTGTCACTAAAAAGACTGTTTGTGTACCCATTATTCTGATAGTGAAAGATTTTTCTAGACTAGGTCTCGTGGGTTTTTTGTCCCTCTTTTGGGGTTTTTCCACGTTAAAATTCTACTGTCTGATTATTTAATTTCTGCCATTATAATTGTTGCTTGGAGTATCTTTGGTATTGCCTATTTAATCGCACAAGTTGTGAAAAAATTATTTCTGGTGCTTCTGCTGTTAGACAGGTTCTTGTTTGAACCTTTGTTGAGTTTTCGCAACAAAGTGGTATCTAGAGCTCTGGTTGTTTATCTCTGTGCTGATTAAATGGAGAAAAATACTCATGGACCGAATATGGTCAAATTGATTTCCCAAAATTAATCGATTTGGAAGATCCTCATGGAAGATATGTTGTATAGTAAGGACTTGTATGATCCTATGGAGGGGGATAAATCCAAAGGTACTAAATCCGATGCTAAATGGAAGAAGCTGAATCGGAAGGCAGTTGCTTTGATTAGGCAATGGCTTGATCTTAGTGTGTATCCACATGTAGACACTGAAACAAATACTGAGAAGATGTGAAAGAAATTGAAGGACTTATATGAGAGAAAGAATGTGCAAAACAAAGCATTCTTGATTAGAAAGCTTGTCAATATGAAGTATATTGAAGGTAAATCAACGGCGGAGCACTTGAGCATTTTTCAGGAGACGGTGAACCAACTGAAAAATAATGAAATCACTTTGAATGATGAGTTACATGCCTTGTTGTTATTGAGCTCTTTACCTGATAGTTGGGAAGTTCTGGTTATGACACTGACTAACTCAGCTCCAAATGGGAAATTGACGTTAGCAATGGTTAAAAAGAGCATGTTGAATAAAAAAGCCAGAAGAAAAGAGCGAGGTTTGACTAATGCCTCCACCCAGTCAGAAGCACTTGTTTCAAAGTCACGAGGGAGAAGTCAAAGTAGAAAACCTCGTAGTTCCGACAAGTCAGAGAGTCGAAGCAAGTCAAGAGAAAAGTACAAGCCAAGAAAAGAGTTCATTTGTCACCATTGTGGCAAGCCGAGGCATATCAAGAGATATTATAGGTTCTTGAAAAGAGAATAATCAAGGGGAAGAAACAAAGACAAAGGTAAAGATAGTGATAAAGAAACTGCTGCTTTTGTTTATGAAGATGTTCTTATGACATATGATGAAAATTATGTGAATCTTGCCTGTGATGATTCCACTTGGATTATGGACTCTGGTGCCTCATGTCATGTCACTCCGAAACGTGAATTTTTCATCCTATACTACTGAAAACTTTAGCAAGATCAAATTTTGAGATAAAGGAGTGTGTGATATCACTGGTATGGATGATTGATGTGCTATAACTGAGTATAGCTACGATTAAGGAAATTGCACAATCGGCAAAATTCCTTCCGGCAAGTGCACCGGTTATCGTCAAGTAAAAACTCACAATAGAGTGAGGTCGAATCCCACAAGGATTGGTTGAATGAGCAATTCGAATTAGAAGTTTGATTAGTTGAGCGGAATCAAGAATTGGGTGTGAATTGCATAAAGTAAATTGGCGGTAAATGTAAATTGCAAGGAATTGAAATGACTGAATCTTAAATTGCGAGAATTAAAGTGCGGAAAAGTAAATTGCTGAAATTAAAAGGGAATTGGGGAGGATTTGCATGAATTGAAATTGCAGAATGTAAATAGAAAAGGTAGATCAGAGATGGGGAGTTCATTGGGTATGAGGAGATATTGAGATCTCCGAATCAAAACATTTTCATCTCTTCCTCAACCAATGCATTCATTGAATTTTGCTTGGCAATCTTATATGATTGGATCCCAATCCCTTGGCTCACCAATTCTCTCTAAAAACAAACAAATTCCCAATCCCTTGGTTTAAATGTTCATAAGAAGAGATGAAGCTCGATCACTGATTATACCACACAGTTTCATGAACCACAATTTGGTAGGATTACATGTCACAATATCCATCCAAACCCCAATCCAATTCACTGTGAGAAAGCTTCTCTAGCATGAATCCTCCATTCCTTTCCCAAGGTTCCGAAGGATTCCAATTATGGCTAGTTTCTTTCCCAAGACAACTAACCAATGGAATTAGATCGAGAAGCTTTCTAACAAAATTCAAGAGAAAAGATTGAAGAAGAAGATAAAAAATATTATTGATTCATTGAATTACAATAGAGCTCCCTAACCCAATGAAAGAGGTTTAGTGAGTCATAGCTCCGAATTC
>NC_029772.3:52565735-52566580 GCF_000817695.3 Arachis duranensis | reverse complement strand
AGCCAAGTTACTTTTGTTCAAACTTTTCTTTTATTTTTGGAAACAGAACAAGCATGGCAAGCATTTGTTTAAGAAGGTGAAGTTATATCCAAACATCTAGGCATTCACTTTATTCAAAGCAGTAAACAAACAAACATACAAATTGACTTAAAATGAAAGAAAGCTCATAAAGACAATTCATAAACTATTATTTGATTATTAAGGAACAAGACCACCTCTCATTTGTTGCTTGGTTCTTTTTGATTCTTGGGGTTCTGCTTCTTCTTGCTTCTTACCTCTTTTTGACTGCTTGTACTTCCTTTATCTTTTCTCATGAGCTTTGTCCAGAATCCAGCCTTTTTCATTGTTTCTTCCACTCCTTTTTCAAGGATCATCGCCTTGTTTATTTCTCCTTCTTTTCTCCCTTTGAAATACTCATCAAAAGATGGGAATGCTGGGTCCATCTTGTGTAGATGTTCCCCTATGTAGTTAAGCTTGATTTGAGAGCTGATGTTGTAATCAGCTTGAACTGAGTATCTTGCATTTTGCAAAGTGGTGGCTTTCTTGATTGCCAAGATATTGGCATCTTGGTGTTGGCATATGTGGCTGAGGGATTCCTGTAATTGTAAATTCTGTTCCCTTTGCAGATCTAGGAATATTGATTCAAAGTTCCTTTTCATGTCCATCATTTTGAGGTGAAAGTCCTCTTGCCTCTCTTGAGACCTCATGTATTGTTGAGACATTCCTTCCATGATTTCCTGCATTCTGCTCATATCCATGGGGTTTCTGGGAACTTGTTGCCTTCTTTCTGGACTTCTTTGCTCTTCTTGCTCTTCTTCTCCTTCTTGCTCTGCTTCTTGCTCCTC
>NC_029772.3:52562401-52563582 GCF_000817695.3 Arachis duranensis | reverse complement strand
AAAAGAAACAGCAAAGGAGTATTACCTCAGGTTGGGTTGCCTCCCAACAAGAACTTCTTTAACGTCACTAGCTTGACGGTTGTCCCTTGTTAGGGTGGATTGTAGTGCTTGATGTCTTCTCCTCTCACTATGAAAACATCCCCATTTGATTCCTTTATGATTTCCAAATGTTCCATAGAAAGAACTTTCCTGATTGTGAACACTTGAGGAAGCTGTGAAGGAATGGTTTTGAGGCCAGGTGGCATTGGCAGATAATGACTTGATATCACTTCATCTCCCGGAGAGAAACCTTTAGTGGGAATTTTCTTGTTTCTCCACCCTCTTGGCACTTTCTTTACAATTCTTCCCTCTCTCTTGAGGACTTCTTCTTTGACTCTTATACCAGGAGGTTCCTTCTTATCTGTTTCTTTTAATTCTTGTGGCTTTAACTCTTGCACATCTTGTTTGCCTTCCAAGGACTGTTTTAGAGTTTCAGCTGCTGGATTGCTTTCCTCCAAACACAGATGGCTACTATCATCCTTAGGCTTTTCAGATTCTGGTTCAGGCTCAGATGCAGGTTTGAAAACATGGAAAATGAGCTGTTCATCATGTATTCTCAAAATTAGCTCTCCTTGTTCTACATCTATGAGCGCTCTAGCAGTGGCTAGAAATGGCCTTCCCAGAATGATAGGGTGTAGGTAGCTTTCCTCCATGTCCAAAATGACAAAGTCTGTGGGGAAGAAATAATTTCCCACTTTCACCAGCACATTCTCAACTACCCCTTCAGCTTGCTTTTGAGTTTTGTCAGCCAGTTGTATGATTACATCAGTGGATCTTACCTCATTCAGTTGTAGCCTCTTCATAAGAGTCAGAGGCATCACATTTATGCTAGCTCCTAGATCACAGAATCCTCTGTCAATTTTTGTTTCCCCTATGATGCAAGGGATATGGAAACTTCCTGGGTCTGTTTTCTTAGAGACTATGTCCTTCTTGATGAGGGCACTGCATTCTTTGTTCATTATTACAGTTTGTCCTCCCTTCAAAACTCTTTTCTTGCTCAGCAATTCCTTCAAATACTTGATATGTGTAGGCATCTGCTGGAGAATCTCAAGAAAGGGAATATTGATATGGAGAGACTTAAAGGTCTTTAAAAACCTTGAATATGTTTTCCCTTTTTCACCTCCTCCTAACCTCTGAGGAAA
>NC_029772.3:52536298-52558912 GCF_000817695.3 Arachis duranensis | reverse complement strand
GTTTGAGGTCAAACTGGAGGTTAAACTTGGAAATGAAGTGCTTCTTGGTGAGAAAAGAAAGTGTCGAACACGTTTAACCTCCAGTTTGAGGTTAAACTGGAGGTTAAACGTGGAAATGCTTTTGTTCCTCCCTTAGTTCAATTCTCATTCTGGCGTTTAACCTCCAGTTTGAGGTCAAACTGGAGGTTAAACGTGGAATGCTCCTTAGTGCCCTTTCTCATTCTGGCGTTTAACTTCCAATTTGAGGTCAAACTGGAGGTTAAACGCCAGTTACAGCATTTCCTCTCTTCTCATAATTTTGGCGTTTAAGCTCCAGTTTAGGCTTAAACTGGAGCTTAAACGTCCCATTTGAATCTCAAGCTTCCTTCATTGATTTTGTTGCTTCCTTGCCTAGCCTCTCTTCCCTGAAATCATCCAAACAATTGCATCAAAATCTTGCAAAATTTCATGAGAATTCATCCATTCATAGCATTCAAGTAATATAACTAAAAACTCATGGAATTTGCATCAAAATTACACTGTTTGGATGATTCATTATTTTGTTGTTCATTTAACCATTCTTGGTTACTTTAAGCTCAAAAAAATGCATAAAACAACTAAAACTAACAGAAAAATGCTAGTGAAACTAGCCTAAGATGCCTTGGCATCAATGATATGTGGCTTGAAACCAATATATGATGCAAGTTGCAGTTGAAGAATGTTAGGCATGCGCCAGATATGCGGTTCAATCTCATTTCAGTGAAGGTATTGGATCAAGAGGGGTATTGCACTTCCTCTGGTAGTGAAAAATGCAATATTATCAAAGGGGCTCTCATTATTGCTAGAGAAGACAATAGTCTCACTACTCTCTACTGGTTGCAAGCAAAGTTATGCAAAGAAGATGTGAATGTAGCTGATGATTCTTCTTCTGATTTGTGGCATATACATCTTGGTCACTTGAGCGAGAAAGGACTAAGCGTCTTGGCCAAGAAGAACTCACTTCCAGTGAAAGGTACACCTTTAAATACTTGCACTCATTATTTTGTTGGAAAGCATGCTAGAGTATCATTTCATAGTTCTGGACCTTTGATGCGTGATCATCTTCTCTATCTTTTCCTAGTAAATTTGTATTCAAATTGTTGAGTTTGATCAAAATTTAAATATCTTTTAGCCATTATGGATGCTACTTTGATTTGTGTACAATTCTATTTATTTCAAGTAGCATTCGGATGGATTTGACGGAGTTTTGTAGCAGAAAAGGAAGAAAGCGAATGATGCTATCAATCCTGACCTCCTTGCACTCAAATAAGAATAAATTGAGCTACAGAAATCCAATTGACATAATTCTAGCAGCATTAGAAAGCTAACTTCCATGGCTTTCCAACGATATATAATAGTTCACATTTTTCCTCCTGCAACCTTTGCATCCTTCACGCTGAACTTGGTTCTTACCAAGTTCAGCGTGGATTTGAGAACTCCCAGGGAAGCACACGCTGCCTTCTCCACGCTGAACTTGGGAAAAGCCAAGTTCAGCGTGGATTCAAAGGAACACGCTAAAGATGCCACTGCCTCCTCCACACTGAACTTGAAAATTTACAAGTTCAGCGTAGATCCTAATAATACCAGTGGTCCCCAATCTTCTTCCAAAGGCTGCACGCATAGTTTAATTAATTTTAATTAAATTTGTATTTTATTTTAAAATAAAAAAGATATTATTTTAGTTTTAGAAAATGGATTTTTAAATTAATTAGGATAGATATAAAAGAGAAAAGAAACTTCTCTTTTGGGGAATTCTACCTCATTCTGAAAATTACAGTTTACCCGAATCCTAGTTTTCACTCTTTTTCACGAGCAACTAAATCTCCACTGTTAAGGTTAGGAGCTCTGTCTATTATATATATTGATTCTGTTCCTTGTTTTTTTCTATTTTAATTTATGTACTGATTTATATTTCAAGAATTGTTTTTGTTCTTTATTTTATGAAATTGGGTGGAACGGAAGTATGACCCTCTTTCTAATTGAGTTCATGTATAATTTGGAAAAGCTCTTTACTTGAACAACAGCTTGAAAATATATTCTCCTAAATTTTTAATTATCTGGATTTAATGGGATACGTGACATATAATCCTCTTATATTTGGATAATTAGGATTTCTGTGGCATATAACTAGAATTGAACTTCACCCTCTAATTGGAATTAATTGACCAAGGAATTGGCAGTTGATGAATTTTAGAGGAGACTAAAAAGGTCTAAGGAATTAGGGTTTAGTCATATATAGTTTGCCAGGAATTAAATCTTGCATGATTAAAATAAATTAATAAGAAAAATCAATCCGGAAAATAGATAACTCTGAAGCCTTAATTGCTTTCTCCATATTTTACTCCCAACTTATTTATTGCATGTCTTCTGATATTCTGAGTTTCCTGTTTAATGCTTTTTGAACTCCCAAACGCTCTTTTCTGTTTGTCTAACTAAGCAAATCACTTAACCATTGTTGCTTAATCCATCAATCCTCATGGGATCGACCTTCACTCACCTGAGGTATTACTTGGTACGACCCGGTGCACTTGCCGGTTAGTTTGTGGTTATAAATTCAGCACCAAGTTTTTGGTGCCGTTACCGGCGATTGACTGTGATTGACAACTACTGGTTGTTTGATTTCTTAGATTAGGCGTTTTTGCTTTAATTTCATTTAACTTATTTATTTTAATTTTAAAAAAATTATTTAGATTTATTTTATTTAAAATTTTTTCTCTTAATTTCTGAAATTAAGTTTGGTGTCCCCTTAGTTGTTTTATTCTTCCTAGTATTTTATTTATTGAGTTTAAATTTTATACTCCTTTTTGCTTATTAGTTATTTTATTTTCTTAATTATTCAGTTTATTTTTTTATATTATTTTTCTTTTTCTTTTGTTTTCTTTTATATTTTACTTTATTTTCATTTTTTATTATTTTTATTTTTCTGTATGTTCTTTCTTCTTTACTTGCCTGTTTACCACATGGTGCGTTTAACTCTGTTTGGTATTTTGTGCTAAGGAAAAATAATAGAGAGAGATCACATGGGTTACTACTCACACCCAGGGAGTGATTCTTATTATTGCGGATGGAGGAACTACTCAAATTTTGGTTGGCAAAGTCAAAACCAAAGAAACTTCAGTGCTCCCTGTTCCAACTATCAAGAACCACCATCTCCATATTCATACCAAGAGCCACCATCTCCCTATTCATACCAAGAACCATCCTCTTTTTACTCTTATCAAGAACCATCATCTTCTTCTTATTCATATCAAAAACCATCATCTATTGAGCTTCTCATAAAAGAATTCATACATGATATAAGGGCGAGTGTCAAAAATGTAGAGAAATATGTGCAGTTGATTATCAAACACCAGGAAGAGGAACAAGTAAATTCCTTCCCAAGAGATATAATGTAAGATCCTATGGAAGAAAGTGAGGAAATCAATCAAAGGAGTTCATATTCCAGTGAATTAGAGAACTTTCCACCCTCACACATGGAAGAAGAAGAAGAAGATGCAAAAACAAAGGAGGAAGATGCACCAACAAAGAAGGAAGATTAACGTACGAAAAATTACCGATTAAAAATTTAATTCGGAAATCAGCACTGCAAGTATAGTTCCTAATCAATAAAAGTTTCGCGTATCAATTTAAAATAGTTGTCACAAAATTTAGAAATAAAATACTGGGAGTATGAATCCCAGGTCGTCTCCCAACGAGTTGACAAAAGAGTGCTATTTTATTGATCGGAGGTTTTCCAAGAATTTTTAAGAGTTGAAGAATAGGTAATTAAAGGATTGTGAATTAAAGCAATGCAAATTAAAGAGATTTATGTATTCAGAATAAAAGGCCTTGACCGGGGGATGGTTAATTAGAAGTTCTATCCTTGTTGGATTTTCTCAAGTGTAGTATCAAGAGGTTGTTATTTTCACTTAGTTAACCCTTACTAAATAAAGGAAAGTCAAGTTATTGAGCTAACTCTTATTCGCAAGTCCTAATCCTCTCCCATGGGAAGGATTAGCGTTAGTAAATAGAGAATTAGCCAACAACTTCCAATTTAACTAATCACTTGAGCATTCTAACTCAAGGGTCTCCTCTTAATCAACCCCCAAGTCAAGTTGCGAGTGTACTCCATTGACATGAAAATTACTCGCATAGAATTAAAAAGAGAATAAAAGGAAGACATGATGAACAATAACTAAAAATTGATTAAATGTAAAAATAGTTCTTACAATAATAAATTCTAAAAACAATCCAATTGTAACTCTGAACAAGGATTAAGGATATAAAAGAGTAAGGGACAAAGGAAATAAACTAGAATAATGGAAACTTCAACGGAGGTAGTAACTCTTCTCAATATCCAAATCACAAAGCATCAAAAGCATCAAAATTAGAAATCTATGAATGTGAGGAAAACCTAGAGAAAGGAGTAATTTTTCTCTCAGATTCCAAAACTCAAAACTAAAACTAATGAATGAGATAATGTGTGAATGTGTGTTGAGTCTCTACTTGTCCCCTGGCTCTAGTCTGTGTTTCTTGGCCAAAAACTGGGTCCAAACTCGGCCCAAAATTGCCCCCAGCATTTTTACGTTTTCTGCAGGTTGCGCATGTCATGCGTACACGTCAGGTACGCGCACGCGTTGCTGTGCAAATTCGATTTTCGCGCGCACACGTTAGGTACGTGCACGTGTCATTCTTCGCTGGTCAGCTCCTTAGTTTCTTGTGTTCCTTCCATTTTTGCAAGCTTCCTCTCCACCCTCTAAGCCATTCCTGCCTTATAAACCCTGAAAACACTTAACGCACAGATCACGGCATCGAATAGTATAAAGGGGAATTAAAAATATACAATTTAGATGTCTAGGAAACAAGTTTTCAACCATCGAATAAAATTGGGAAGGAGTTGCAAAATCATGCAAATCATTTGAATAAGTGAGTAAAGAGTTGATAAAAACCACTCAAATTAGCACAAGATAAACCATAAATAGTAGTTTATCAAACTTCCCACACTTAAACATTTGCATGTCCTCATGCTAAGATCAAGGAGACAAAAAAATGAATAGGGGAAAGCAAGACTCATGCAATACAATACAATGCAATCTATGTATATGAATGCAACTATATGCTAAGACGTTTCTATCTGCTTGGTCAAAAGTAAACAAGTTCTCCAAGACAAACATAAATCAAATTCCACTAATTCAAATCATACAATAAGAAGCAATTAAACTTGTAAGAAGATAGCTCATGAAAGCAGGGAATCATAGAATCGAGCATTGAACCCTCGCTAGTAGTGTATATGCACTCTAGTCTCTCAAGTGTCTAGGGTTGATCACTCTACTCTTCTCTAATCATGCTTTCTAAGAATTTATTCTTCATCTAACCAATCAACAAATATTTAATATACCAATGCAAACATCATGAGGTTTTTTCAAGGTTGTAATGGGGCTAAGGCAAGGGTGAGGATATATGTATGGCCAAGTGAGCTATAAATTTGATCTTTGAGTAACCTAAGCTATCACCTAACATACACATACTCTATGAAATTCTAAAATCATGCTTAGCTACCCAAAATTCCCACTTTTGCATTAAGTACTCATGCATAAACTTTTCTTTAATTTCATCACGTATGCATTGATCTTTCTTTAAACTTGACATTGGGGTAATTTTGTCCCCTTATTCACTTATTTACTTAATTATTTGAATCTTTTTGTTGAAAATATGAAAGTAGACAGAAAGTAGACATGCCATATCGATGCACATGAATTTTTAATTTTTTTGTCTCGCATGAGTATGCACCCAAATTCCCAATACTTTTGTCAATGAAACACAGTACCATTTCATTAACCCAAGTTCCCACAATTCTCCGCACTTAGTTTATACATAATCTCTATCTTAAGCAAACCAAAGATTCAAATTAGGTAATTAATTATTTTTCTGCTTAAGGCTAGTGATGTGGTAAAATATAGAACAAAAGGGGATAAAAAGGCTAAAGGTGGCTAACCAAGGTGATTAAAAGGGTAGGCTATTTGGGGTAAGTGAGCTAGTAACAAATGATGGCCTCAATCATATACATACAAGTAAATACACTAAACAATGGACATATAAAGTGGAACAAAGTAAAGATTGCAATTATAGACAAGGACACACACAAGAATAAATATCATGGTTAAATAATGTAACCATATAATTAAGCTCGAAGCTCATGGGTTGTGTGTTCTTAGCTATAATTCATGTTCCAAATACAAGCTTCAAACAAGTTTAACATAGAATTTTTAATTTGAATTAGTGAAAATTTTTCAAAAATAGGGTCTTAAAAAGAAACTTATTATATTTCAACCAAGTAGAACAGATATGCAAACACTTATTACTATGCAATCTATCCTATCTAACAAAAGAAAAAATAACCTATTGGTGCTAAGAAAAAGTAATTACCTCTGGAAGTTAGGTACTGACCGACCTCCCCACACTTAAAGCTTGGCACCGTCCTCGATGCCATCAGTCAGGAACAAAGGGGGGCTGGTAACAGCGTCTCCACTATCGGGGTCGTCATGGCTCCCGGTGTTGGTAGGTGAAGTGGAGTCTGGAGTGTTTGGTTCTTCTTCAGGTGGGTGGTTGCTAACAATCAGCTCCTTGAGGTATGTAAATCGGCACTTGTTATGGCGCTCCATTTACTTTGCCTGCCGGTCTAGCCGGTCCAACCTCTGTAGTATATAAAGGAGTAGCTGATTTGTTGACAGTGCTTATGATGTAGAAGGAGAAGGAATATCTCTGGCTGAGTCGGTAGTCTCGCTGATAGTGGCTGCTGGCGGTCTGATATATTTTCCGTTGGGAACTTTCTGATCATCCCGTGGAATCATGGCCTTGGTGTCCCCATCTCTGTAAGAGACTCCGGTGACTGAGACTAGATCTGAACTCAAGGCAGAAAAAGGTAGGTTGCTTGCAATCTGTACGTATCCCATGACTTGCCAGAGGTGTCTTGGTAAGTTTAGGGGCTGGTTTGTAAGGATACACCATATGAGAACAGCCATGTCAACAGTGAAGGAGGATTCGTGAGTGCTTGGAAAGACGTAGTGGGACATGATTTGTGCCCACACTCGAGCCTCCAAGGTAAGTACTGACGCCAATATACCCTTAGGTCGGGATCGATGGTATCTATAGATCCATCTGCTGTCAGGTTGTGCTATATTTCTGAGGATGTCGTCCCAGTCAAATTGGTATGTCTGGCGCTTGAGAGAGGTTTCTTGGTATGCATCCAATCCTTCTGGAGAAGGGAGAAGATCTAAAGTCTGCTGAATGGCCCTTTCAGATATAGGGACTTGCTTCTGATGGACATAGATAGACTGCAGGTTTGGCATGTGGAAATTGGAGTAGAATTCAACTACCCATGAAAGGTTGACCTGCCTTGGTTGCCTCCATAAGAATCCCCATTGTCTGCGCTCAATGCGGGGCTCTACAAGATCAACAATGTTGGTAGGAAGGATGAGAAGGTGCTCATTTTTGTAATTCCACTCAGCCAGGATGGAAAATATCTGCTCAAAGTAGTGGTTAGTGAACCGCGCAGTGTCCTTTGCTGGAAAAGCTTTCTTGACTTCATCGACCTTGATAATCCTCTTGACCCGCTTTGTTGATGGCTTGACCGAAGTTGAGGGTGGTTCCCCCACTGGTGCTCTTTTTATTCCTCTCCTCACTGGTGGTTTGTTAGCGGCTTCCATTTTACCCTTTTTGGTGGCCATCCTGAAAAGGAAAAAGAAAAGTACATGTAAGTCCAAGGGTTGGGGCAAGGAAGAGGAAAGTACAAGTGATAATCTTGCCAAGGTAAAGAAGGATGTCGTTAACACATGGTCACGACTTCATGTAATTAGGACATCACTGGAAATATAGCAAGAAAGATGAAGGCAATTAAATGCAAGATGTTTATTAGCATGCCGGCAAAGGCATGAGTAGCATAGATCAAGTATTAATTGTGAAAAATGTATTATCACTCGTAACAAACTAACAAGCACGTTTATATTGACAATTATATTTAATTAATAAAATATAATAAGGATTTTGTGAAAAACAGGCATTAGAGTAGAAGAATATAATATTTAAGAATGCACATGCCATACGGGCTTTTTCACAAACACTTGGTATGCATTTTAAGTATGCAAGGGAAAGTATTAAATCATAACATGTACGTAACCCAAGAATACTTAATATTAATTGTCAAACAATTCTATAATAATCCACAAGTAATTATAGAAGAAAACAAACACCGAATTAAATGGCTAACACCAATTAGAATAATGCAAAAATAAATAAACAAGGAGAAGAAAAAGAGAGGATAGAAAGAAAGAACCTTGAGAAGGATCTGATAAAGAGAGAGGTGATGGAAAATGTGAGTTGGGAAAATATGAGGGAAGGGGGAAGAAGAAGAGAGGAGTGATAAACTCTAATTTTGTGGTTTATCTGGTGCTTAATTTGGGAGATTTTATCACCTTTTCCCACATTTATTCAATGAAATAGCATGGTTTTGTAATTCTCCCTAGATTTGTGCTTAAGTGTGAAAACATGCTTTTTAGGCCTTAAAATAGCTAAATTTAATTCACTTTAATTTCATTCGATACCTTGATATATTTGTTGAGTGATTTCAGGTTCATAAGGCAAGTATTGGATGGAAGAAGTGAGGAGAAAAGCATGCAAAGTGGGAGAACTCATGAAGAAATGAAGGAACTGTAAAGCTGTCAAGCCTGACCTCTTTCACTCAATCAATCATAACTTAAGCTATAGAGGTCCAAATGAGGCGGTTCTAGTTGCGTTAGAAAGCTAACATCTGGGGCCTCAAAATGATATAAAATTTGCCATATGTTGCTTCGCGTTTAGGGGCGCGCACACGCCATGTATGCATGCACGCCGATGCTGCACGTGGGTCCACTTTAAGCAATTTGTGGCCAGCGATTTCTAGAGCATTTTGGACCCAATCCAACTCATTTCTAATGCTATTTCATGCAGAATTCAAGCTTAGGCAAGGGGGGAGCAATTGTTTGGTAGCTTAGCATCATGTAAGTTAGTTTCTAGAGAGAGAAGCTCCCTCTTCTATCTAGAATTAGGTTAGGTTAATCCATCTTAGATCTAGGCATGATTTCTTGATTTCATCTTGTTTCCTTTCCAATTTCTTGTTTCTACTACTTTATTCTTCTTAGTTTTTTTGTCAATTTTACTTTTATGTCTCTTTTATGTCTATGAACACTCATGTTGGATCTTGTTTACATTTGATGAAATTTAATGATGATGTTTCTTTTATTGATGATTTGAGTTGTTGATTTACTTTTCTTGCAATTTGTAGATGGTAGATTTTACTATTCTTGCACATTTACCATGCTTACCTTATACACCCACCAAGTATTTGACAAAATGCTTGGTTGGGTTTTAGTGTAGACTTTGAGCATTCTTGGCTTGGAAAGAGTAATTAGGCAATCTTGAGTCATGAATACCCAACTAATGTTAGTGATCTAGAGTTGTTAGTTAATATGAATTCCATTAACTCTAATCTTTTGCTAATTCTATTAGTGAGTTGATTAGTACATTTGGATTGAGGTTAACTAGTCTTGTTTGACTTTCTCTCATGGAAGATAATGTGATACCTTCTTCCAATATTGGAGATGACAAAATGAGATAGATTCTTGTTATTATTGTGATATGATTAATTAGTCTTGTTTGACATTCTCCCTATGTGAAGATAACATGATACCTTCTTCCATTTGTTGGAGTTGACTAAATAAGATGAATTAATCATTGTATGACTAGGATAGAAAGCCTATGATCTCAATTCTTGCCATGAATGTCTCTCCTTATTACTTGCTTTCTTTATTTATTTGCTTGATTTACTTTCCTTGTCATTTATTTTCTTACCAAAATATAAAAATCAAACCCCCATGTTCTTTCATAGCCAATAATTGAGCACTTCATTGCAATTCCTTGTGAGACGACCCGGAGTCTTAATACTTATGTTAATTCTTATTTGGGGTTTATTACTTGTGACAACCAAATTTAATTTGATATGAGATTTGTTTGTTGGTTTGGAGCTATGCTTTCAAATTAATGGCGCTGTTGCCGGTGAGTTGCAATAGTGTTACATTATTGGCTATTGTGAATATTGTGAATATGTTTGCCTTTTGCCTATTTGTTTGTTTTTGTTAGCTTTAGGACTTTGTTGCTTATTTTTGTTAGTTTTCGTTTCTCTTTGCTATTATGAATTCTCATCCTCACTTTGGCTATGAGTTTCGCTCAAATTATGTTGTAGGGAATGGGAACTATAATGACAATATGCATCAAGGATTTGGAAATCAAAGATGGGAGGAGCCTCAAGGGA
Organism: Arachis duranensis; assembly: GCF_000817695.3. Classification (NCBI taxonomy): domain Eukaryota; kingdom Viridiplantae; phylum Streptophyta; class Magnoliopsida; order Fabales; family Fabaceae; genus Arachis; species Arachis duranensis. The sequence continues at coordinate 52,548,570 of NC_029772.3, read as the reverse complement.
TTGATCAACCTTCTTGGCAACAACAACCTCCGGTTTCTTATGGGTATAATTCTAATCCTAATGCATATCAATCTAATGGATGTGGTGACCCTTATTGTGATTGTCAACAACCACCACCACATGCCTATGAACCACCCCCCAACATGGTTTTGAACCACCTTACTCACAAGTCCCATACCACCAAACACCTCATTATGAACCTAATCCCTATCCACCATACCAACCATCTTATGAACCATATGAACTACACATGAAACCACCAACATTCTAACACAATTACTCTCAAGAACCACCTCAATATACACCACCTCCATACCCTTACCAAGATGAACCAACTTCCAACTATAATGCCTTCCCCTCAAACAATGAACCTTCTCTTCCACCATCACCTCTCGATGAAACCCCCACGCGGGAATTGATAGATCTTGAATCTCATATCCAAAGGCAACAAGAGGAGATGGAAAAGGAGTTTAAGGAGCTAGGAGCCAAGATGGCTATCCTAGTGGAAGCCGTTAGCAATATGGCCTCCTCCCGACTAAGCCTAAGCAACCAAGGCACTCCCATTGATGAATGTAGAGAAGCAACCAAGGAGCATAGTGAGGGAGTGAGTTTAGAGCTTCAAGGTGAAGAAGAGGAGTTGAAGCAAGAATTGCCACAAGGGGAGGAAGATGAGACAATTGAGCGGGAAGGAGTGGTTGAAAACATAAGAGATGTTGGAAGTCCATGGGAATGTAGCATTAGAGATCCCTCTTCCGAGATACTTGATGTTGATGTTAAAGAGGGTGTACAACCTCCAAAGCATATTATGATTGAAGACTTTAAAGAGGTTGATCAAGAGATGGATTCAATCATTGAGGAGTTCCTATCTATAATTGAATCATCTCCTATTGGGCTTGACATAGAGGGTAAGGAAGAAGATACTTCACCTCCCAAAACCTTGGTAAGCAATGAAGAAGAGATTGAATTGGAAGGAAGCTACCAAGAGAGAGAGGTTGAGCAAGAAGCAAGCTCCACCAATGAAGGGTGTATAGAAGAAGTTGGTGAGCAAGGAATTGAATTTAAAGAAGCTTGCAAAGAGGTAGAAGTTACAAGGGAAGAGTACAAGGGAATGGATCTCACATTGGCTAAGTGTGGGGAGGTCCTGTTCATACCCTGGGTCGAGCTGTCAGACCCGGAATGTTCTACCGACAAAGCGACCAACCTCTTCAGGTCAGGACAATCCGACCTCTTCTCAAAGTGCTCGGCCAAACTACCAGGAAAGCCCAATAAAGGGCCCAAATAGAGAAACACGACCTGAATCCAAGGGCAGCCCAAGTCTAGAGAGATGAAGGTGGTTCTCTTAAAGATAAGATGGCCTCACTCGAAGATAAAGATAAGATAAGATAACTAACTTATCTTATCTAAGGAAGGTCTCTCTACACCATTATAAATACACTGGAGCACCCAGGTATAACTCAAACTCTGATTCTACAAAAAACCTGCTTAATACCCTTGCTAACTTAAGCATCGGAGTCCCTTGCAGGTACCACCACCCTTCGGTGATGAAGGATCAGCACCATCACCAAGTCCAACAAGTCGGACACAACAGCTCCGACCAGTACAGAAGGTCTCGTCTGAGATCAACCTACAGATTCAGGTAACCCTCGAAACATTGGCACCGTTGTCGGGGAGCCTGGAAGTCATCCCATCCTCATGGCAGACGACCATTACAACGACCACAACTCAGATCTGGAGGATAGAACGCCGCACAAAAATGCAGATACTACACCAAAAGATACTTCACAACTTAACAACAAAAAGAATTCTCCAAATGCAGAAGCCATGGAGACGCTTCAAAACCATTTGAAACAACTGGAAGAAGAAGTCCTACGTCAACGAGAGGCTGAGAAAGATCTACAAAAGGAAATAAGGCGACGCCGGAAATTGGAGGACAAACTCCTAAAACTCGAAGCCGATCTCAAAACCAAAGCCACACGATCCCCTCATGAGGATAGTTCCCGCAAAGAGCAAGACCCATTCACCAAGGAGATCATGAAGACCAAGATCCCAAAAGACTTTAAACTCCCGGACATGACTTTGTACGACGGCACTACAGATCCTGGCCATCATCTCAGCAATTTCAGAAGTAGAATATACCTCACCAATGCTTCAGATGCAGTTCGCTGCAAAGCCTTTCCTACTACTTTAACAAAGATGGCAATCAGATGGTTCGACAATCTGCCTCCTAGGTCCATCTCGAGTTTCGATGACTTGGTGATGAGCGGATATTTTATACGCTTTTTGGGGGTAATTTCATGTAGATTTTAGTATGTTTTAGTTAGTTTTTAGTAGATTTTTATTAGTTTTTAGGCAAAAATCATATTTCTGGACTTTACTATGAGTTTGTGTGTTTTTCTGTAATTTCAGGTATTTTCTGGCTGAAATTGAGGGAGCTGAGCAAAAATCTGATTCAGGCTGAAAAAGGACTGCTGATGTTGTTGGATTCTGACCTCTCTGCACTCGGAATAGATTTTTTGGAGCTATAGGAGTCCAATTGGCGCACTCTTGATTGGGTTGGAAAGTAGACATCCAGGGCTTTTCAGAAATATATAATAGTCCATACTTTGCGCAAAGATAGAGGACGTAAACTGGCGTTCAACGCCAGTTCCATGTTGCAGTCTAGCGTTCAGCACCAGAAACAGGTTGCAAGTTGGAGTTCAACGCTAGAAACAGGTTACAACTTGGTGTTCAACTCCAGAAACAGCCTAGGCACGTGAGAAGCTTAAGCCTCAGCCCCAGCACACACCAAGTGGGCCCCATAAGTGGATTTCTGCACTATCCATCTTAGTTTACTCATTTTCTGTAAACCTAGGTTACTAGTTTAGTATTTAAACAACTTTTAGAGACTTATTTTGTATCTGATGAAATTTTTAGATATGAATTTTATACTCTTTGATGGAATGAGTCTCTAAACCCCATTGTTGGGGGTGAGGAGCTCTGCAGCGTCTCGATGAATTAATGGAATTATTTCTGTTTTCCATTCAAACATGCTTGTTCCTATCTAAGATGTTCATTTGCGCTTCACTATGAAGAAGGTGATGATCCATGACACTCATCACCTTCCTCAATCCATGAACGTGTGCCTGACAACCACCTCCGTTCTACATCAGATTGAATGAGTATCTCTTAGATTCCTTAATGAGAATCTTTGTGGTATAAGCTAGAATTGATGGCGGCATTCATGAGAATCCGGAAAGTCTAAACCTTGTCTGTGGTATTCCGAGTAGGATTCAAGGATTAAATGGCTGTGACGAGCTTCAAACTCGCAATTTTTGGGCGTAGTGACAGACGCAAAAGGATCAATGGATCTTATTCTGACATGATCGAGAACCAACAGATGATTAGCCGTACTGTGACAGAGCATTTGGACCATTTTCACTGAGAGGATGGGAAGTAGCCATTGACAACGGTGACACCCTACATACAGCTTACCATGGAAGGAACCTTGCATTTATGAAAGTGAGGAAGCATTATGTTACAGGAATTCAGAAGACAAAGCATCTCCAAAATTCCAACATATTCTCCATTACTGCATAATAAGTATTTTGAATTTTTCAACATTTACTATTTTTATTCCAATTTTGTATTACTTAATCCATGTCCTCTTGTTCATTTGCAAGTCAACTGATAATCACAATTGGTATCCTAACTAAGAATAATAAGATAACCATAGCTTGCTTCAAGCCAACAATCTCCGTGGAATTCGACCCTTACTCACGTAAGGTATTACTTGGATGACCCAGTGCACTTGCTGGTTAGTTGTGCGGAATTACATAGTGTGAAGTAATTTTTGTGCACCACTTGGCCAAGAAGTTTTTGGCCAGATTCTCCATCTAAAAAGACAAAGCTAAACACGCCCCAAGTCTATTAGGAATCAGGCAAGGAGAACGGAAAAGTCTTCGCAACTACATGGAAAGATTCAACAAAACATGCCTAGACATACAGAGCTTACCAACAGAGGCTACCATTATAGGCCTCATCAATGGCTTGCGAGAAGGACCCTTTAGTCAATCTATATCCAAAAAATACCCCACATCTCTGAACGAAGTGCAAAAATGAGCTGGGAAGTATATCAATATGGAGGAAAACTCTCAGCTAGGAGAGACCTCAAAATCCAGATTCACCTCCCAGGATAAAGACAAAGAGTCCAAAAAGAATGAAGATCGACATGGTGAAAAAACTAAAAAATACCACAATTACACCTCTCTTCGGGTGTCCCTTGTGGATGTCTACAGAGAGGTTTGCCACACTGAAAAAATACCTCCAGCTCGACCACCCAAAGGCAAAAAAGGAGGAGAAAATCGGGGCGAATATTGTGAGTATCATTGCATCTGCGGACACCACACTAACGAATGTTTTGACTTAAAAATGTCATAGAAAAGCTAGTAAGAGAAGGGAAGCTAGATCGGTATCTAGCCAGCCAGGACGATGAGCAAAGAAAAAGAAGAAGGGAAGAAGATGTCGGACGCATTGAACGGTCACCTCGTACACCAGAAAGACACATCCACATGATACACGACAGATTTGCGGGAGGAAGAGTCTCCAAATCATCTCACAAAAGATATCTTAAAGATGTATATCACGTTGAGGGGAAGGAGGAAGCACCCGACATTCTCGCGATTACCTTCACCAGAGAAGACGTATCCGGTATAATCTCAGGACACGACGATCCCATGGTCATCACTGTTATACTGGCAAATGCAAATCTCTACTGCACATTGATAGACCAAGGGAGCTCCGCCAACATCTTGTTCAAAACTGCCTTTGACAAGCTCGGCTTGGAAGAAAACGAACTCAGAGCATATCCGAACAGCCTGTTCGGACTAGGAGACACCCCGGTTCAACCGCTTGGATACATCTCGCTACACACAACCTTCAGAAAAGGAAGCCAGTCAAGAACACTCAAGATAGATTACATCGTGGTAGATGTAAGTTCAGCCTACAATGCCTTAATAGGTCGGACGACATTAAATCAACTCGGCGCAATAGTCTCGACTCCATACCTATGCATGAAATTTCCGACTGCAGAAGGGATAGCTATGATAAAGGCAGACCAGAAGATGGCACGCCACTGTTACCATGAAAGTCTAAACCTCAGAGGCAGAGGAGAAGAATTCCACACAATCGAACTCGATGGAGTTCAGAGGCGGGAAGAACTCTGCCCACAGCTTGAAGGTGAAATAGAGAAAGTCCAGATCGGGGACACCCCGGACTAAACAATCAATATCGGTACAATCCTAAAAGGAGACATAAAAGAATCACTCATACAGTTCTTACGAAATAACGTCGACCTCTTTGCGTGGAAGGCCGCAGACATGCCAGGCATAGACCCCAAGGTAATGTGCCACAAACTAGCAGTATACCCAGGATGTCGGCCAGCACAACAGAGGCATAGAAAGCTCGAAACAGAACGCTCTCAAGCTGTGGAAGAGCAGATACAAGCTCTATTGGAGGCAGGGTTCATAAGAGAAGTCAAATACCCACTATGGCTAGCTAACGTTGTCTTGGTAAAAGAATCAAATGGGAAGTGGCGAATGTGTACCGACTACACTGATCTCAACAAAGCCTGCCAAAAAGATCCTTATCCACTCCCAAGCATCGACGCTCTAGTAGATGCCTCCTCTGGATATAAATACCTCTCGTTTATGGATGCATATTCGGGATACAATCAAATCCCAATGTATCCACCCGACCAAGAAAAAACTTCCTTCTTAACCCCAAAAGAAAACTACTACTACATCGTCATGCCTTTTGGTCTTAAAAATGCGGGAGCTACTTATCAGAGATTAATGAATAAGGTCTTCTCGGATCACATCGGAAAAATTATGGAAGTCTACGTAGACGACATGCTGATAAAGACACAAAATGAAGAGATGCTACTGTCCAATCTGACCCAAGTATTCAACACTATAAGACGGCATGACATGCGACTCAATCCCGCAAAATGCACCATCGCAGTAGAGGCTGGCAAATTCTTAGGTTTTATGCTCACACAAAGAGGAATCGAAAAAACCCGGATAAATGCCTAGCCATACTCGACATGAAGAGTCCGACTTGTGTCAAAGAGGTACAACAACTCAACGGGAGGTTGGCGGCCTTGTCCAGATTTCTAGCCGGATCGGCAATAAGATCTCTTCCCTTCTACGCCACTCTAAGGAAGGGAAAGAAGTTTGAATGGACAACGGAGTGCGAGCAAGCCTTCCAAGATTTCAAAAGGTTCCTGGGACAGCCACCTATCCTAACTTGTCCACAGGAAGGAGAACCACTCGTATTGTACCTCGCGGTAGGAAGTCGGGCAGTGGCCTCAACACTAGTCCGAGAAGATGACAGTGGGCAACAACCCGTATACTTCATCAGTAAAGCATTACAAGGAGCCGAACTGAACTACCAAAAATAGAAAAGTTTGCCTACGCTCTTCTACTAACATCTCGACGACTCCGTCCATACTTCCAAGCCCACACTATTAGGGTTCGAACCAACCAGCCCATAAAAGGGATTTTACAAAAAACAGACCTGGCGGGCAGAATCTTGCAATGGGCAGTCGAGTTGTCCGAATTCGATCTTCACTACGAAGTTCGGACTGCCATCAAATCACAATACTTGGCCGACTTCATTGCAGAATTTACACACACCGGAAATCCCCACAGAATGGAATCTCTACGTGGACGGTTCCTCAAGTAAAACCGGAAGCAGCGCAGGTGTGATAATTGAAAGCGACCAAGGAACCCAAATCGAACTCTCCCTTAAATTCAGGTTCCCTGCCTCAAACAACCAAGCGGAATATGAGGCACTGCTAGCGGGTTTGAAGCTGGCTATGGAGGTTGGAGCTCAAAAGCTTATCATCCTCAGCGACTCACAGGTAGTCACTTCGCAAATAGCAGGAAGCTACCAAGAAAAGATCCCACCATGAAAAAGTACTTGGACAAAACTAGGGAACAGCTCGGACAAATCGGAGAATATGAGATCCGTCATATACCCCGAGAACAGAATGCCCGAGCTGACACACTCTCAAAGCTAGCCAGCACCAAACCAGGGGGTAACAATAGAAGCCTCATCCAAGAAATTCTGCAGAATCTATCAATCTCGGAAGAAGAAAAAATCCTGGCCATAACAGGTCAGGATTAAGGATGGATGACTCCCATAATTAACTACGTCAAAACATAAGAACTCACCATAGAGGAAAAAGAGGCAAAGAGGTTGAAATGGGAGGCACAACACTACACTATCATAAACAATACTCTATACAAAAGAGGGATTTCAATACCATTATTAAAATGCGTACCAACTTCTAGATCAAAGGAAGTTCTAAAAGAAATACATAGTGGCATTTTTGGGAATCACCTCGGAGCACAGGCACTTACCAAAAAAGTACTTCGAGCAGGGTTCTATTGGCCAACCCTACAAAAGGAAGCCACAGAGTTCATAAGGACATGTCCATCATGCCAGAAACATGCCAACTTTCACATCGCCCCACCAGAGGAACTCATCAGCGTGACCTCACCTTGGCCATTCGCAAAATGGGGACTCGATCTTCTTGAGCCCTTCCCTCAGGGATCGGGACAAGTTAAATTCCTCATAGTAGGGATAGACTATTTCACAAAATGGATCGAGGCAGAACCCCTAGCTAATGCCACTGCTCAAAGAAGTTGAAAATTCTTATATAGGAACATTGTCACGAGGTTCGGGGTTCCACACTCCATCACTACGGACAATGGTACCCAGTTCACAGATGCGGGCTTCAGAAAGCTAGCGGCTGACTTGAATATAAAACAACAATTCACTTTCGTAGAACATCCCCAAGCCAATGGACAAGCTGAAGCTGCCAACAAAGTCATATTGGCCGGGCTGAAATGGAGATTACAGGACGCAAAGGGAGCCTAGGCCGAAGAGCTCCCACAAGTCCTATGGGCATTTCAAACAACACCACATTCCACCACAAAGGAATCACCCTTCCGATTAGCGTACGGAATTGAGGAAATGATCCCAGTGGAGATTGAAGAAAGGTCGCCTAGAGTGATCCACTATAGTGAAGAAGCCAACTCCCAACTTCAAAGGGAAGAACTCGACCTACTTCCAGAAGTCCGAGAAAGAGCTCGGATTAGGGAAGAAGCATTAAAACGACGAATGGCTACGAGATACAATCAAAAGGTAGTACAGCGAGTTTTTGCTGAGAACGACCTCATCCTAATCCGAAATGATATCGGAACAACCCGACCTGGAGAAGGAAAGCTGGCAACAAACTGGAAAGAACCCTACCGAGTCATAGAAGTACTTGGAAAGGGCTACTACAAACTGTCCAAACTCGATGGGCGAGAGCTTCCTAGGTCGAATGGCACACCTGCAACCTAAGAAGGTACTATAGTTAGGGATGATAAAGGATCTTAGGATAAGGCACACTCTTTTTCCTGAAAAGGTTTTTTAACGAGGCGCTAAGCCAAGACCTACAAATCACCTGACTTAGAGGATTAACCTCCTGCATGTATATATTTGCATTTTCTTTTGAATAAAACCTGTTTAGATCTTCTACAAACGCTCAAGCCGCATTAATCTGAAACATTCATTGTCCGATTATAAAGCTACAGATCGGCAGAAAGTGAAAGTCAAATTCACTGTGCGATCACGATAAAGACCAAAAATGAAAACCAAATTCATTAAAAGGTCGATCAAACGAGGGTTAAACCCAATCTCTACAAAATCGACAAAGATGAAAATAGAATAATGCAAGAAGTTATAGAAAGTGATCCATAGAAAGGACCTGACGAGGTCCTAATAAAATGGATTGCTATAAAATAACTTAAAGACTGGCCGACATAAAGAAGTCGGACCAGTCGCAGCAGCCGAAGTTATAAGTAAATCCCTGGAAAGAGGTCTGGCCAGCCCTATAAAAGAGAATTACTATAACTTAGAAGGGCCCGGCGTGACGAAGTCGGCCTAAAGCACAAAAGTTATAAAAGTAATCCCTGAAAGAGACCTGAACAACATCCAAGAAAGAGGATTACAAAATAACTCAGCAGGGCCCGATGTGGCGAAGTCAGCCCGAAGTATAAAGCTACAAAAGTAATCCCTGAAAGAGACCTGAACAAGGTCTAAGAAAGAGGATTACAAAATAGCTCTGCAGGATCCGACATGACGAAGTCGGTCTAAAGCATAAAAGTTATAAAAGTAATCCCTGAAAAAGAACTGAACAAGGTCCAAGAAAGAGGATTACAAAATAACTCAGCAGGGCCCGACGTAGCGAAGTCGGCCCGAAACATAAAGCTACAAAAGTAATCCCTGAAAGAGACCTGAACAAGGTCCAAGAAAGAGGATTACAAAATAGCTCCGCAGGACCCGACGTGACGAAGTCGGCCTAAAACATAAAAGTTATAAAAGTAATCCCTGAAAGAGACCTGAACAAGGTCCAAGAAAGAGGATTACAAAATAACTCAGCAGGGCCCGACGTGGCGAAGTCGGCCCGAAACATAAAGCTACAAAAGTAACCCCTAAAAGAGACCTAAACAAGGTCTAAAAAAGAGGGTAACTAACAACTCTTTGGACAAAATCAACATAACAAAATCGGCAACCACAGCGAACTGAACAAAGAACAAAACGAGTTGCTGGAAATAACATCAAGCAAAAGAATCAAGCCAATCCAAAGAGGTCAGACAAAGAAAGGTTCTAACACTCCCAAAACCTAGAAAGGTACCAAGCCAAATGCAAATAAGCATGATATAAAAACTACCAGTTAGGATAAATAGCAAACTTCAGAGGCCACTAGAATCAGCCCCAAAAGCTCAGAAGCTACTTTGTTTTTCAAATAAAAGTTGCCAAACAGGCAACTAAAAGGGTATAAAAGTCCACAAGCCAGGCTATCTACACAAGCAATTACAAAATTCAGTTAACATCTGAAGGCTTCTCGGCAGTATCAACACGGGGTGAAGGAGTACGAGTCTGAAGAGGCACTGCATCCACCGTCCCATCATCCCGTTTAAGATTTGGCAATCCGGTTCTGACTCAGGGCGGTCGATCTCAGCAGTGGAAGTCAGAGAGGTCGGCGCGACAGAGGTCTTGGTGGCAGACAGTGAAGGACGATCATCATCATCATCATCATCAGGGTCATCAGGAACAATCTTACCATCCCTAACAATGTTGTCCAGGCTAAAAAGGGAAAGGTCGAGCTTTGGCGCAAGAACTCGAACTTGCTCCTTCAAATTCTCATAAGGAGTAGTAACGCTGCCTACAAGGTGACTTTGAAGTTCGGTATAATCAGCCCGGACAGATTGCAAGCTGTTCCTGATATCCATCATCTCTCTATAGGTGGTAATATAGTTATCCTTATGTTTTAACGCCATATCCTTAGCTAGTTGCACAGCAGCCACCAGACCAATAGCCGGAGTCTTTTCCCCTCCAACTCCTTCTCAAGCTCCGTCACTTTCACCTCAAGCTGCTCTTTCAAACCCTTAATCCGGTCAAACTCTGATTTTGCCTCCTCTATAAAGGCCTTTGTAGTACGGATAGGAAGATCTTGAGTAGTTCGGTATAAAGCCGCTCCCATGTATGCCAGTTTAATACCACTCCGAGTAATAAAATCCAAATGATGAAGAATGGATACATCATCAGTAGGCATGACACCATAGGGAGCAATCTGTTGTTCTACAAACACGACAGCATCAAAATCGGGAGCATCCAGACTAAAAGGCTCGACAGTTTGAGGTCTTTTTGGAGGAGGAGCTGCAGAAGGAGAAGAGGTACCAGCAGAAGTTTGTGAAGGATCAACCAAACGAACCCGAGGAGTAGGAATAACCCTCCTTGGCCCAAGAGTACTCGTAACCAAAGGCTTCGACGAAACCTGAGAAGACCCCTCCCCAGCTGCCTTGGCCAAGGCATTCTGAGCTGTAGTAGCCTTCCTCGCCCTTTTAAAGGCCTTCATGGATTCGTTGTTTTTAATCATATCTGCAAACAAACACCACAGTAGGAAAGCAAGCTACGAGTCAGAAAAAGATCTCATAAGAGACAAACTCAACAAAGCAATGAGCAAAACCAAAAGAAAAAATTGACCCCTACCCAGCTCAGCTCGGAGGAGAGATGGGTTAGCTAAAAGTTTCTTGGTGTCGAGATGAGGAGGCTGCCACCAGTTTTCTTCCAGCACAGTCACAAAAGCTTGTTCAGCCTCATCTAACATCTCCCATAAATATCTCGATACCACTACATTCTTTTGCCATTCTAAAGGAAAGGTGGGCTCATCATTTTCATCCAGAAAAAAGGGCCGAGCTCCTTCAACAGCTCGGACCCTAAAAAAGTAATTTTTGAAATCACGAAAAGATTCATCAAACATGGTGAAAACCTTTTTCCCCTGGGAAGTTTGGAAAGAAACCCAAGCAGCTTTCTTTTTCACTACACCAGGCTTTGTCAAGACGAAAAGATAAAAGAAGAGAGATTGCGAAGCAGGGATACCGAACTCTGATGCACAAAAACTTGTCTCTCAACAAATTTCTCTTTCGCAAGTATACCGAATTGTCGTCAAGTAAAAACTCACAATAGAGTGAGGTCAAATCCCACAGAGATTGATTGCAGCTTTCTTTTTCACTACACCAGGCTTTGTCAAGACGAAAAGATAAAAGAAGAGAGATTGCGAAGCAGGGATACCGAACTCTGATGCACAAAAACTTGTCTCTCAACAAATTTCTCTTTCGCAAGTATACCGAATTGTCGTCAAGTAAAAACTCACAATAGAGTGAGGTCGAATCCCACAGGGATTGATTGATCAAGCAACGTTAATTAGAGGAATGTTCTAGTTGAGCGAATCCATGAATAGAGTTGATACTTGCAGAAAATAAAATGGCAGGAAAGTAAATGACTGAAAGTAAATTGCAGAATTGTAATTGGGAATGGGGGAATTGCTCATAAAAGTAAATTGAAAAAATTAAAGAGAATGGGTAAGATCAGAAATGGGGAGTTCATTAGGCTCAGGAGATGTTGCATTCTCCAGATCAAATTCATTCTCATCTCTTCCTCAATCAATGCATTCATTAATCTCCTTGGCAATCTTAAGTGATTGGATCCCAATTCCTTGGCAATTCAATCTTTCTAAACTTGAACAATTGCCTAATTTCTTAATTTAATTACTCATGAGAAGAGATGAAGTGTGGTCACTGATTATACCACATGTATTCCCAAATCAAAGTATTGGGAGGATTACATGTCACTATATCTGCCCAAACCCCAATTTGGTCCAACATGAGAAAGCATTTCTA